>NC_090750.1:78726666-79061666 GCF_036898095.1 Palaemon carinicauda
CTCTCTCTCTCTCTCTCTCTCTCTCTCTCTCTCTCTCTCTCTCTCTCTCTCTCTCTCTCTCTCTCTCTCTACTCTGGACAAAAAAAATTATGCAGCAAAACTTAAATTTCTTTAAAACTTCTGTGAAAAAAATCTCACATAATATCCCCCTTTCATCATCGCTATCTAATGAACAATAGGAGAGAGAAAAATAATGTTACGTATATATACAGTAGTACTGTCTGGCCAGTCAAATAACCCAGTAACCCTAAGCCAGTGTTTCCCAACCCTGGGGTAAATTACCCCAGTGGGGTAATGGACCCGTATTTTTGGGGTAATCAAGATGTTCTGAAATTGAGTTATTCACATTCCCATAATTATTGCCATAATTCATACACAAAATCTGCAATAACTATTTTTTAGGAAAACTATAAGCAGCCAATAGGGGGCTACATGATCCATACAGTTCATCAGGTGGCTTCAAATAAACATCCAATGTTACCGGGTATATGTTCAATGGGGTAATTGATTACGTAGTTGGAAATAAAATTTTGGGGTCATCATTTTAAAAAAGGTTGGGAAACACTGCCCTAAGCGGTAGTATCTCAACAGGTGGCTGGTGCCATAGCCAACGTACGACCTATTATTTGTATTGTTATTATCTTATAAATCACGGTTAACTTAGATTGCATGAAAGTCTGGACTGATGTAACGCTTTGATAGTGATCACTCTATCAAAGTGACACTGGAAAATCATATTACACTGTTTCTTAAGATATTACTATAATATATGCAGTTCTGCACAACGCAGGGTGCCCAAGGCATACATTGATGATCTCTACTTTGTAACAATTTCAAAGATATTTTTTATGTTTTAGTTTCTAGAAAATGCCTTAGGGATTCTACAGACATACAAGGACTATCTTTATAATGTAATAAATAGAAGATTGTTACAAATACAATATGGCCGAGATTGGGAACATGCTGTAGGGGTGGTGGAGATGAGCGCAAGTGCGGACTGAGGGTTCTATCCTTGCTTTTGGCTGTTATGAAAAGTTCCATGAAAAACTGTAATCACAAGATGAATTAGTTAAGCCACATTTACAATGCTACGAGATAGAAAAAAAGATAATATAAACTCTTGGTAATGCCTGAATACGTAAGAGAGAACGAATTAAGAAGCATCTCAGAAATACAATGGCGGAAAATCTGAAGATGTATATGTCTGTGATGTATTTTTTGAGGAATGGCCGATTGATGTGAAAAAAAAAATGTTTGGTAATTAAATAGAGTCTAATCCCTTAAATTCTCATTAGTCTATTGTGTTTGAATTAGCAACGTTATGGAAACAATCTGATTTTGACAGTTAACGCAGAATAGCCTACATTTTGACACTATATACTTGAGAACGTATACGACCCATAAATGTTATAAGGCCTCAAGAGCACAAGGTTTCCGTGTGTGACAGGGCAAGGAAAACAACCCTTAAAGTAAGGTAAAGTAAAAATCCCTGTCTTTTGAGAATCCTGCTCACAGCCATGCCATATATTTGACTGCCCTTTTGAGGACTTAACAATAGTTTTATTTTTTAATTTTGTTTTTAGTTTTCATTATTCCTGTTGTGTTTATCATTATGTAGATTTCTCGTGTTACGTATTTCAATCATAATTCTGGACTTGAAGAGATAAAAAAAAATACATGGGAAATCATCTAGATCACGCCACTCAAAAAGCCCGTTTTCTAAATTTTTCATATATAGGCCTAGTCGTAATGGTCTTTCCTTTCAGCCAAGTTAGTTATTTTTCGGATACATATTGAGCGTATGCATCTTGTTTTTCAACTTGGCTTATAGCTTAGCTTGTAATGATAATAATAATAATAATAATAATAATAATAATAATAATAATAATAATAATAATAATAATAATAATAATAATAATAATAAGGTTTAATGCACTTTCACTTTTAAAAAAATAATGACGATAATTGTTATTAAAAAATCCCGTATGACGATAGGCCTCCATTATTACGGAACGTTACGCAGTGGTATGATTCAGTATCTAGTTAAATCATCTCTGGGAGAGAGAGAGAGAGAGAGAGAGAGAGAGAGAGAGAGAGAGAGAGAGAGAGAGAGAGAGAGAGAGAGAGAAGTGGGATGAGAAGCACTACCACAACGCATGCGTTGGCTGCCTCATTTAGCCGGGTGGCACATTTGTTGCCTCACTCATTGACCCGTTTTCTGTGTCGTCAGGTCAGTGGTCAGAGTGTGGATGGTAGGCATCGACTTATGTGGCGGTAGGCGTGGTTTTTATAGGGCTTGTGGTGCCTCCTCAACTCACCCGGTCATAATGTGGCCCTAATCTAGTTAAAAAGGGAGAGAAGGAAACCCTACAAGTGGTTTTCTTGGGGGTGAGAGGAGGAGTAGTAGTTTGTGTTGTGGTAGTGCCACTGTATTTTGGCCCTCAGTCAGTCAGTCAGTGTCGGTGGGGCAGTGTGGCACTGTCGCAATTGTGTCCTTTCGTTTTTTTTGATAAAATAAAGAATCGTTTTGACCTAATAAAGCACCATGGCTTCCAATGGGGGTACGCGGATGCTGCTCGTCACAGCCAACATCGCTTCGTGCTTTGAACAGGTGAGAAACAAATAAATTGTTTGTTTGTTTTTGTTAAAGCCTATAATATTCGGTGAGGGCAAACAAAAGGTTTATTGTTGTGTTGTAGGATCTCGAGGCAAAGTTCGTCCTTGGGAAGGAGTTCATGCCCATCTCCGAATGGGACGCTTTGTTTGTTTATTTTTGTTGTTATAAATGTTTTGGGCAAAAGTAGGCTAACTCAGTTTATAGTTTTATTTAGAAACTAGTTTGTTTTGCCATTATTTATTAAGTAGATTATCGTTAATATGTAAAAGGGCAAAGCTTATATCCTTATTTTGTGAAGTTAGCCTTAGTTTGCAAACTTCTTTAGGGAGGAAGTTAGCTTTCTTAGTCCTAATGTTTTGGAAAGTAAAAACAAATGATTGCCTGATGTTTTAGAAAACATAGACAAATGATTGCCTGATGTTTTGGAAAGTATAAACAAATGATTGCCTGATATATTGGAAAGTATAAACAAATGATTGCCTGATGTTTTGGAAAGTAAACAAATGATTGCCTGATGTTTTGGAAAGTTTATTTTAAACATCAGTTAGCTTAATGTTTCAGGAACTGGTTCTGTGTGTTTACATCACTGTAGTCTGGTGAAGTTAGGCTAATGACCAGGAAATAGGTGGATGTTATGTTCATATGAGTAGGATGACCTTACGTAAAGGTTAATGTGTTAAAGTTAAATTTTTTACTAAACAGTTTGTTTGTAACACTGGTTGGATATAATTTTTAACTAGGTAATGAACTGCAAACCAGTAAAGTTAGAAATTAGACCTAAAATGGGTTATGCAGGTCAAAATTGATGTATTTCCAATTTAACATGTATAAGCACTTGACATACAGATTAGGTTAAGCATAGCTTAAGCATCCATAGAATAGCTTATTAGGTCCATAGACTGCTAAGGAAGTAGCAACCGCATACTAGAAAATACCGAAAGGTAAAAGTGAATAACCCCAGGCAAGAAAATCAGTATATATGCATGAACTTTTGGTGTAGTCAAACATAGAATATTTTTCAGACGTCTCTCTCTCTTTCCAATTCACTGCCATTTAAGTTTGGTCAACTCTCCACTCCACGTCAGGTCAATGAACAGCAGTAAGTTGTTTTTGTTGCAAAAGTATGCGCATAATTATACTTGATTTGGTTTTCATTAATTCAGTGAACTTGATGTATTAAGAGTGATATTATCCCATCTATTATACAGATGATATCTTTGATAAAAGCATGGAAATGTCTAGGGATCTTAACCCATTTGTAGCCTACTCTTTGATTGTGTCTATATTTTTATACCTTGGAAATACTGCTTAAATTGATATTTCATTTATGCCTACTATAATGTGAAATGAACTGTGTGTATATATATATATATATATATATATATATATATATATATATATATATATATATACATATTTATTTATTCATAGATATTCATATGTGTACAATACAAGGACTAGAATACTGTGTTGTATCCAAGAATTACCCATAATTATTAAATCAGAATGGAGCCATTTTTAAAATCATATTGAATTTAATTAGTTAATAATCTTATGCCCTAATTACTTTAAATATAATTCAGTCGTAATGGTCATTAACCAATTAAGGGGATGAATTGCAACTAACTTTTGTAATCAGGTTTTATTGTCCTTGATTGAGGCCTACAGTGGGTTCTTAAGGGCAACAATGTTTGGTATATGTTTCAATTTCCAACTATGGAACTAGGTATTTATTTGTTGAATTCAAGAATGTTCAATATCCAGAGACTTCTTTAAATGAATAGTGATATGGTATGGGTGTTAAGTTGTCCTATTATTTATAGATAAATTTGTAAGTAACTATGAAGATTTAGATAAGAAGGGTATGGTAGCAGCTGAATTGACTTGACCTGCCAACCAAATGTGGATGCTGAGGTTCTTTTAGAGTCCGTAATGTGCTGTTGGCTAGTTCTTGGGAGAGCCTTTGCTGAAGTATTGGTTAAAGTATCTTATTGAAATATAGGTTGTGAATGATAGGGTAATCAATATTTCTTTTCGTATTTAAACTATACGTAGGACATGTTCTACTGTGACCCACTGTATTATTGAATTTATTAAAATTTAAGGTTTTGAGGGTCTTTCAGTAGACTTTAAAAAAGCTTTGGGTACTTGAGTTGCAACTTCTAGAAAATTGTACATTTTATTTATGAACTAATGTTAATTGTAAAGTTTTTTCTTATGCCATGCAACATTTTATTATTTGAAAAAGTTTACCCTAGACTAACCTAACCTTGCCCACTACCAAGCCTCCTATGATAACAGCCTTACCTTACTTGCAAGGGTAAGAATTCTTGTATATACAGGTATGGGTAAAGTTTAGTGTGTCCTATATAAAGTACAGTTGGTAGTAGGTTTGTCAGGGCACCAGCCACCTGTTGAGATACTACCACTAGAGACTTATTGGGTCCTATAACTGTCCAGACAGTGCTACATTGGATCTTCTCTCTGGTTACGGTTCATTTTGTCTTTGCCTACACATACACTGACTTGTCAGGCCTATTCCTTCTAGATTCTCCTCTGTCCTCATACACCTGACAACACTTGAGATTACCAAACAATTCTTCTTAGTTCAAGGGTTAACTACTGCACTGTCATTGTTCAGTGGCTACTTTCCTCTTGGTAAGGGTAGAAGAGAGACTAGCTATGGTAAGCAGCTCTTCTAGGAGAAGGACGCCCCAAAATTAAACCGTTGTTCTCGAGTCTTGGGTAGTGTCATAGTCTCTGTACCATGGCATTGCACAGTCTTGGATTAGAGTTCTCTTGCTTGAGGCTACACTTGGGCACACTTTCATCTCATTTCTCTTCCTCTGGTCCTTTTTTAAGTTTATTAATTTATATAGTATATGGAAGCTCTTAATTTAATGTTGTTACTATTTTGAAAATAGTTTATTTTGATTGTTTATTACTTATCTTGTAGTTTATTTATTTCCTTGTTTCCTTTCCTCACTGGGCTATTTTTCCCTATTTGAGCCCTTGGGACTATAGCATATTGCTTTTCCAACTAGGGTTATGGCTTGGCTTGTAATAATACTGTAGTTGCATAAGAGTAGGCTAGGCTTGTTTTTTAATGGTTTCCCAGCCAGTTCTATACATTGTAGTTTTACTAGTTTTTCTAAAAAAATTTGGTTATCAGAATAATTACAGCTCTTAATGTATTGGGTAAACCTTTTAAGAATGTATTGAGTAAACCTTTTAAGGTTAATTGTATTGAGTAAACCTTTTAAGGTTAATTGTATTGAGTAAACCTTTTAAGGTTAATAAGGCATGCTAGCATGCTGTCTGTTTTTAACTGGACATTTTTTTTTTTTCAAAATATGAAGAACTGTTGAGTTCAAGTCTTTGATCTGCAGATTTTCTTAGAGCATGCAGTTAAATGGCAGTTGGAAGCACCTTCCCATCACTCATGTAATATTTTGAAACTCCTTTCAAAATATGTCTGCAGATAGTTCTAGGATCATTGTAAAGGGAAAACTGTTTTAGTATCCTATACTCCAAAAAGAAAACTAATGTCAGCCATGTTTTTACTCAAATCTGCAAACTCGCCCCTTTTCATTTCTTCTAACTCATGCAGAAAATGATCTGCATAATTCTTGAATCATTCTGTTTTCAGCATCTGTAGGAACCTTTTTCCACCAGAGATCCAATGTACTGGCCCATCACCAAGGGAAACTTTTACAGATCTTATGGTTTTTTTTAAAGTACTGTATAATACTTTATTGTACTTTACCAATTTAATAAAATAGTCCCCAATTGGAATGGGATATTCCTAATGAAATGTATGTTTTTATTGCAAAAGGAAAATTAAAGCAATTTACTGTGCAGAATTTGGAAAGTTAATGATAAAACTACAGTACAAATACTTTTATAATCTAATTCTTTTTATTTGATGATACTGGATTACCAATTTTTTTTATACAAAAGCCCTTTTAGCATACAATTCTGCTCTCCAGTTTTGCGTAATCTTATTTTCTGTTAGAAATAGGGGATTTTGATGAAGGAAAAATCTATTTCTGGGCGAGGAACCTGTGTCGCCCAGTGAAATGCTCCTCTAGCACCATTTCTAAGGCATAGTTATTGCTGAATATACCAGAGAAAAAGAGATGCATGGAATGCCAGGAATAAACCTAGCTCGCTCACTCTTTGAGTGTCGGTATAGAAAACTGGGACGTGATTGAACCACGACCATAGATCCCTCACCAATTAGACCTCTCCTTCATCAACATACCCCCTCTCTACCCCTACATCTCCCCACCCCCTTCCTCTTTCCTCCTCAGCACTTGCGTTGGTCAGACGTGTTTTGTTTTGCTCTGTGTGTTTTGTGTTTTTTGACGAAGAAAAAATCTATTTCTGTGTCGCCCAGTGAAATGCTCCTCTAGCACCATTTCTAAGGCATAATTATTGCTGAATATACCAGAGAAAAAAGATTTGCATGGAATGCCAGGAATAAACCTTGCTCGTTCACTCCTTGAGTGTCGGTATAGAAAACTGGGGCGTGAATGAACCACGACCTTAGATCCCTCACCAATTAGGCCTCTCCTTCATCAACATCCCCATCATGTTCTTCTAGAGAATTTGTGAATGATGCTCTATCGGTGTATTCTTCTAACTGAATAATGAGGGAAATTAAAAAAAAAGAAATATGAGAATAAGAATGTCTGCTTCAGATTCAACTGTCTAAAGCGATACTTCAAAGTGTTTTTTTTTTCCTCTTGATATCCGAATTTACTTTTTTGACCAGTGGTGACCTATTTAATGCATTTTTGTTAATTCATTTAGTTTATGCATGAAATAAGGTACAGCTTTCATGCAACATAGACATAGGAAATGTACCCTCCCTCAATCAATTAATAACTGTACTGTAATAAAACTTTTCATGATGATATTAGAAATAAACCCTACTGTACCTTATAGTAAGTTCTTTAGATAAGATCTTTCAAAGATAAGAGTCTGTGTGTGCCATAAAGAAACATAACTCCTTTTAAAAATGTTTTATCATATAGAAGTAACTGCAGGAACTCTTCATTCATATGTATGTTAGCCTTTTAGTTGGCCAGCCCTGTAAGAGTCAAGCTTGACTTATTGGGCTGATAGCCTATGTCTCCTTTTGATAAACAAAAATGTCCGGAAGACCAACTGATCAAAACTAATGGAGGTTAAAAGTTAAAGTTAAAGTTGCGGGTTTTAGGTCTACACTCAGACGATCTACATCATTCTGCTCGGGCGACCATAAGCCAGCAGGGACTATTACTAGCCCCCTCTAACCTCCCCACCAGGCGCCACCCTGGGGAGTACCCCCCCGGTAGAAGGTCTCACAGTATCAGCGTCCTGGCGGGGACGCGAACTCGGGACCTCTGAAACAGAAGCCCGCGATGCTACCAACCTAGCTATCCAGAGATTTAGCTGTGAGATAGATAACTAGGTTAATCATGTTGCACTTAAAAACTCATTCTTGGAATGTTTCTCTTTTCCATGTAGGGACTTACTTTATATGAATTTGATACATACAATAACTATTCTGTCCATTACAAAATCACTGTTAAGTTCAGGACCTTTGGCCAGTGAGCAATGACCTATTTATGTTGACGTTTAGTAACTAACAAAGAGATAAACGTAGAAAAAACAATTGCTTTAGAAAGCTAAAGGAATTTTCTACATAGCACCTATGGTTACATGAATGGAGGATGCTAAAGTGCATAATCAAATCCTCAGAGAGGTAATGACATTAATAAGATACTGTATATATTGATGAAAAATCTTATCACTTAATGATATACATTACTTAGGAGGAAATGAAAATATTTAGATGTCAGTTCTCTGATTGGTTTAATTAGCCTACCCCCCCCTAACCACTTTCATCGTATACAGTACAGTATATGAAAATTGTAGTTCCTGATATGCTTTTCTAAATCTTATTACTTTTAACAATCCTTACCCATGTTTTTGCACATAAGGCATCCTCAAAATCAATGTTATATTATATTTCAAGTGGTTTATTGTAATTTTGGTATTTTTTACAAGCACACATGATGATATTTACTTTCAAATTGGGAACCCTCGGATATCCCAACGTTCTGTTTTGATTTGTGAGTTCAGTACTTCCCATCTCCCTATCCTCTTCATTTGCAAATTGCATTTGTGTTTAATTGTGCTACTCAATCTTTTGTAGTTCACAAATAACACCATATGTAGAAGTTTTAGATGAACTGTGTTGGTTATGTGGGCAAACTAGTTTTTGTAAGTGATGTAAAGAAGATAGGATGGGAAGGGTGATGGATAATTTGAGAAAATATAGCACTGTCAGAGGTACTGTACTTATTTAAATTGTACCATTTGTAGTTTCATATAATAAAAATTTATTAAAAAATATAGTATACACTTACTGAAAGTCCCTTACTATGCACATTTATATGATAAATTTATTGCTGAAGATTTAGAATTTTAATCAATGTATCGTAGAGTAATAAGAGATTTGCATAGTATTGGCCTGTATTGCATTTACATATTATTATTATTATTACTTGCTAAGCTACAACCCTAGTTGGAAAAGTGGGATTCTATAAGCCCAAGTGCTCCAACAGGAAAAATAGACCAGTGAGGAAAGGAAATAAGGAAAACTACAAGAGAAGTTTAAGAACAATATTAACATTAAAATAAATCTTTCATATATAAACTATAAAAACTTGAAAATAACAAGAGGATAAAAACTTCAAAATAGGAAGAGAAACAAGATAGAATAGTGTGCTCGAGTGCGTCCTCAAGCAAGAGATCTCTAACCTAAGACAGTGGAAGACCATGGTACAGAGGCTAGGGCACTACCCAAGACTAGAAAACAATGGTTTGATTTTGAAGTGTACCTCTCCTCGAAGAGCTGCTTACCATAGCTAGAGAGTCTCTTTTACCCTTACCAAGAGGAAAGTAGCCACTGAAAAATTACAGTGCAGTAGTAAACCTGTTGAGAGAATTTCGTGTTGTTAAGTGTATGAGGAAAGAAGAGAATGTGTAAAAAGTAGGCCAGATTATTTTGTGCACATGTCAGCAAAGATGAAATGAAACTGTAACCAAAGAGAGGGATCCAATGTGGTACTGTCTGACCTGTCAAAGGACCCAATAACTCTAGCGGTAGTATCTCAACGGGCGGCTGGTGCTTTGGCCAACCTACTACCCGTAGGTTGGGATGGGATGGGACAAATTTTTTCACCATATATTTTTGCCTGTTAATTTGAACAATTTTTCTTTTTAATCTTAACTTTAGAATTATTAAGACTATGTTGTCACTCATAGAACAAATATTAGTTATTGTAATTATTATTATTATAAATTGCTAAGCTACAACCCTTGTTGGAAAAGCAGGATGCTATAAGCCCAGGGCCCCAGCAGGGAAAATAGCCTAGTGAGTAAAGGAAACAAGGAAAAATAAAATATTTTAAGAACAGTAACAGCGTTAGAATAAATATTTCATATATAAACTTTAAATGCTTTTACAAAACATGAGGAAGAGAAATTAGATAGAATAGTGTGCCCGAGTGTACCCTCAAGCAAGAGAACTCTAACCCAAGATAGTGGAAGACCATGGTACAGAGGCTATGGTACTACCCAAGACTAGAGAACAATGGTTTGATTTTGGAGTGTCCTTCTCCTAGAAGAGCTGCTTACCATAGCTAAAGTCTCTCTTCTACCCTTACCAAGATGAAAGTAGCCACTGACCAATTACAGTGCAGTAGTTAACCCCTTGGGTGAAGAAGAATTGTTTGGTAATCTAAGTGTTGTCAGGTGTATGAATACAGAGGAGAATCTGTTAAGAATGGGCCAGACTATTCGGTGTATAAGTAGGCAAAGGGAAAGAACCGTAACCAGAAAGAAGGTTCCAATGTAGTACTGTCAGGCCAGTCAAAGGACCCCATAACACTCTAGCAGTAGTATCTCAATGGGTGGTTGGTGCCCTGGACAACCTACTACCTGATGAAAGCTTATGGATGGTTGTCTATTTTCTATTAGTGTGATACATCACATTCCTGTGTCATGCTGAGATGGCATTAACTCTTACTATGATTATTATAGTCTTCCTATTGCATTATTTATGGAGATTCACTCTTTTATTTTTGTACTATTACATATCTTTCAAGAAAAGCTTCTTGAACTTTGTGTAAAATTCAACTAGTTTTCCCTTAATTTTTTTTAAGCCTAGGGTTTATGTTGGTAGTTTTGCTACCAACCCATTGACCACTAAATTTTGTATGTTGGCTGCTTATGAAGGTCTCAAGGCACTTTAGGTTGACCGTACCTCAGGATATGAAATAGGGTCTTGATTTTATCCTCTATATGCATAGTTCATTTATTGGTTTCGGAATCTTTTCAATAATAAATTTTTTCATAATAAAGTGAAGAGGTAAAGGAATCAAACCTTATTCCATCATGCATAATTGAAGATTTTAATGACTTGAACAAAACTTTCAGCAATAACACTTGTGTATGGTATCTCAGGTGATGTAACTTTTGTTCATTGTCCTGTATGCTTTTTACTTTCTGAGGATATAAATTCTTCCTTTACTTGTGGCTTTTATAGAGGAATATTCTCTGTGTATCTGTGTAGGTTAAACAAATCCTAGCTTGAGGCAGAAAGTTCTGAAATTCATGTGGAAGTTTTGAGATTACTGTAAAAAATTGGGCCCAAGTTGTCCATACTATGATGATTGCCTTTTCTCAATTATTGTATAAGGTTAATGAATTATTTAAAGTGAAGAGCTTACTCCTTTTCACAAATAACTATCAAATTAGTAAACACTTAGCTCATACAGTACACTACTGATGTTTTGGGTATACGTACAATGTTGACATTTATTTAGAATAAAACAAGGGATAGAGAAACTGTTTAGATAAATTGAGCCTGTTCATCATAATAAAGTTACTTAATTATTAACCCCTCTCTCGCTCTCTCTCTCTCTCTCTCTCTCTCTCTCTCTCTCTCTCTCTCTCTCTCTCTCTCTCTCTCTCTCTCTCTCTCTCATTTTGTGATGTTCATCCTTTTAGTCTGATCTCTTCTCATTAGTCATTACTTATGAGTAATTTATCCTAGGATTTGACACACACAATGCATACATCTTTATTAATATTCTGGAGGGACTCATTTGAATCTCCCCGCCATTGCTCCTGCCTTTGGTTGCGTAAGCAGAATACATGAGCTCTCATTAATTTCAATCTCCTCAATGATTATGGAGGGGAAGTTATTTACACAGGTGCAGGGTCATCCTTAAAGGGTTTTGCATGTTATTGTGCCCAGGTTTTATAGGTGAAGCTCTAATCTCTTGGACAAGGTGCTTGAAAGGCCTCTCTTTAATGGAAAATCTTCCTGTAAGTGCAGTGCGCATTTACTCCTTTTGGTGAATTTGAAACTTGTAATCACTCAAAAGTTTGTGAAGTTCAGGGCCATACTTTTATACGTAAGTTATGGGTATAGTCACTGCTGCTGAATCATGAAATGTAAATTACTTCCCTGGTGTGAGTAATTATTAAGTGTTTCCTGCATTAGCTTCAGACAACTGAGAAGATATGCTTTACACACATACACACACACACACACACATATATATATATATATATATATATATATATATATATATATATGTGTGTGTGTGTGTGTATGTATGTGTATACCATATGCAGTATGCATGTGTGTATTTTCTTTTTCAAGTTTTCTCAGCATTAAGTCATTTTACTGTACCAGATGATACCCCAGTGGAAAAAACAACACAACAGTCACTGCACAACAATTAATGGCTTAATTATGAGTATGCTCCATTTGAAGAAAACTTCCACACCATAAACTGGTTGCTCCCACCCACACACTCTGCCATTCACCTCAATTCTGTTAAAGATTCAAAATCTTGAATAAAGCGTATGTTAAGTAAGCTGAAAATAGTCACCTTTTTACGTTTGTGCTTACAAGTTGAACTTCAATCTCTCTCTCTCTCTCTCTCTCTCTCTCTCTCTCTCTCTCTCTCTCTCTCTCTCTCTCTCTCTCTCTCTCTCTCTCTCTCTCTCTCTCTCTCTCTCTCTCTCTCATAATTAATAAGTTTGTTCTCTTATACTATTATAGGCCAAGCATACCTTTAAAATTCTAAGTTTTTACACTGAAATTGTGTAAACATGTTTGTGTTAAGAGGCATATCTTGACTACCTGGGTATCAGTCAGAAAACATCCCTTGTATCCAAACTTCGTATCGTCATATTAGAGAATAGCAAATTGATCAGCCAGGAGGAATAATAATTGAGCTCTGAAGTAGATTCAAATGGTTTATCATAATGAACTGGATTCATTTATCTTCATGACATTCAAAAAATATTATAGTAATATCTTTGGTGAGGGATTAATTAAGATTAAGATGGCTAGTTTTAACAGGGTATTTTATTTCCCAACATTTTAAAGTTGAATTATATGCTGTTGATTATCAAGCAAATTTCAGCAGTTGATGTTGCTTTTCAACATCAAAATATGCTTATTTTCACAGTCAATTTGTTATGTATTACGGTACACTGGTTTAAGTAGTTTGTTGCCGTTTTTACTTAATATGTTAAATAATTTTATGATATACAATTTTGTCTTTGTTGATCTTACATTTATAACCACTAGTTAACTTGTAATTTTTCGAGAAGTGTAGATTGATTTGGCTTTTGTGTAATGCAATGATATATCAGCAGTGAAGGGGTGTTTTACACTATGTGTACTGTATTTATTTTTTGTTACAACTTGCCCCCAATCATTGTAGAACTAAGCTACGTGAGGTGTTTTTGCCAACAAGATTAGATATAAGTGTGGGAAAGTATCCTTCATTTACAACTTGATTTTATATAAGAATTCTTTTTTTTTTTTTTTTTTTTTTTTTTTTTTTTTTTTTGTATCTGAAAGCTTTAGTTTGGAAATTTTTGAATTACTTTAATGTAAGAATTTATTTTCAATATTTAACTTAGCCGGTGATTATAATAGCTGCAACTCTGTTGCTCGACAGAAAAACTCTAAGGAAAAATTCGCCAGCGATCGCTACACAGGTAGGGGGTGTACTCAACAGCGCCATCTGTCGTTCAGATACCCAGTACTCATTGTAAACAAAGAACTCAATTTTCTCTCTGTCGAGCTATCGACAAGACGCTCTTATTCGCTGTTGCTAAACTGGAGTTTTTTCACAACTAAATGGTGAAGTACTGTACTTTATTCTAGTTTTGAGCTTTCGCTATGCAGGTGTTTTATCTTCATCTTAAATCTTGAACTCGTTTTGGATAGATTTAATTACGGTGACAAAGAGAGTATGGACTTTCTTTCACTTTTAAATGGCCGACCCTTCCCTTAGACGGAAGTGTGTTTAGGCTTTTAGTAATTCTTATCACGTTATAGATTTTCCTCTATATATTTTATATCTCTCCGCCTTTATTAGGCCTCTTCGATTAACTTTCCATTTATTATAAACATATAAAAATAAATTTTAATGTTTTGTTTATATAGACCTTTCCTGAGAGTAGGCGGTCCTAACTTGGAAACCGAAGTTAATCAACGTTGAGCCCTTTATATCGTAATTAGCTTTTAAAGAGCTAAGGATTTAAAACTTTTTAAATGTAATATTTTATGAAAGAATTTCTTTGATAGTCTTCGTACTGTTTTCAAAGATGAACTAACGTTTAGTTTTTTTATGCTACGCAGTTGTTGACGTTCAGGACGTTCAACATGCGCTCTATCGTTACGATAGAGAGAGAGTGTATCACGGTTTCACTTTGCAGTAAGAGTAAATCGATTCTGACGTTTTGTTCATTCTTTCTTAGCTAAAATGTTTTAAATTCTAATTTAAAGGAACTTTTTATTGAAAAACCTTTCAGTTTTTTCCTTTAGTCAAATAACATGTTTTTTTGACGAAATATAATTGGGCTCTTCTCGTAGGTGCGAAATCAAGAGAGAAAGAGAGAGAGAGATAGAGACGGAGGGAGAAAGAGGAGAGAAAACGTTCCGTTCAAGCGGGTAACGTTGTTCTCGTGTTACTCTCGTCCCTAGTCGCTGTACGGGGAGGAAGGATAAAACGTTTTTAGGTTTTTATTCTCGTCCCCAGGCTATGTGCGGTGAGAGATTGAAAACGTAGTTATATGAACTAGTGTTTAGTCTCTTTCCCAGCCACTGATTTTTTTATCTTAAAGTATGTTTTCTGTTTTTTGCTGGTATTAATGAGCTTGCATTATACGACTGATTTCGCAATTACTACCTTTTAATGAAGGGTAGAATTGCGTGTTTCAGGTAGAAATAAGTGCAAAACAGAAAATCGAAGTGATAAAGTGATATGCGCAAAGTGTTACAGTGTTGCGTCCGAGGCGCAAAGTGTTACAGTGTTGCGTCCGAGGGTTCGTCTGTTCGTGCCTGTCGTTCACCTAGTCCGGGACCTCTTACATGCTCCCAAGCCCAGGGGAGAAGTAATGTCAAACGACTTATGGGTTCGAGAGGCCTTGACCAACGAACAGACGTTTTTCCCTCTATGGTATCGGGTGTATCTTACCAAGATCTCCCCTACCATAAGACGAGAGAGACGTTGTTTCTCCTCTTCATCCGAAGGCTTTTCGCATAAGAAACCTGTCACAAGGTTTCGAAGCCCTTAAGCGAAAGTCAGTCCTTTCAGGACAGGTCCAGCGTCCTGGTTACAACCATTAGGACAGCTCTGACCCTTTGCAGTCATCGGATAACTGCTCGCCGCCTAACAAAAGCGTAACACAGACTCCGAGAGTCTTTTTTTGTAGGCAAAGTGTTGCGGTCACAGACGTTACCCTCGTCTCTTACCACAACCATTTCCGTTGATCCTTAATGGGTTGTATGGCAAGACATGCAGTATATGCTTGCCTCCCTTATGGAAGACTATTCTACCGATTAGTCCGTTGAGTCTAGCCGTTTATCTCATCGATATCCTGGCTTTCAGCCAACCTAACGTTCCTTTGTGCTTACTGTTGACGTTGGCGTAGCTTAGTCACGTCAGTCAGGTTGTTTAGAACCACACTCGATGCGGTCTCGTGTGGTTTTTCAGCCGCATTTGGACGTTAGGCCACTTGCTGATGCTCCTGTTGACGTTCAAGACGTTCACTAACAATCGGAGTTGACTTGTTTTGACGCTGTGCGTCAACCTCCGTATTCTAGAGTCGTTTTGACTGCTCAGTCTAGGCAGTCAAAGCAGTCTCGAGTGGACGCTGTGCGTCCTCGCGCACCTGTTGTGGTTGACAGTTCAGTTGTTGACAGTTCACAGACTGTCAAGCAGTTACATGACGTTGCGTTCTGGTCCGCTACTAATGCACCAGTGAGTGTGGACTCTGCTTGTAAAGCATTGCCACCACGGTAGGTCTCTCCCTTGCTTGAGACTCAGCTTTTATCGGACAAGGTTCCTGTAGATGAGGAAGTTGCTGTTCTCCCTCCTACTGATATTCCCTTGAGGACTCTGTCAGAGGGAGAGGAGCCTAAAGCTGCTTAGCCTCCTATGGACTTTAATTAAATCATGATGATTTTTTTTAAGGATCTTCGTCCGGATCTTTTTGTAACTGCTGCTCCTCGTTCGCCTAAACGTCAGAGCTTACACTAGACCTAGGTACTTCGAAGCCATTGTTTTTAAGCTAGTGCTCTCTCGCTCTCCTAGAGAGCGTTACGTTGGCTAGGCGACTGGTTTTTCACCAGGAGGAGTTTGGGGGATACAGCCTTTGCTTTCCCTTCTTTTAAACTGGTTTATAGAGCGAGAGTCTGATATGACACGAGAGAAGTTCTCGGCTTGGGAGTTCATGCCTCTGCCCAGATAGACTTCTCAATTCTGGTAGACTCTCCCTGGCGCCTAGCCAGGAGACGCTCCAAGTTGTTTACAGGTCAACTTCACAGCTGTTTTCGAGCCTTTGAAGTTTTGCTGTACAATTATGTCACGCATAACAAGGCTTTCAGGGATGGTAAACGGTTCCGCCTCAGTCGCTAACCCCGTCTGTTGCCACACCTGCTCCCGTAGACCCTAAATGGGCTTTGCTGCAAGACATGCAGTCCAAGCTTGCGTCCTTGATAGAGGACTTAAATGCGGAGAAGGTTGCTACCGAACCTTCTGGCCAACAACCTTCCAACCGGTCGGTTGTGCGCCCTGTTGACGCTGAGGTAACCTACTCGCGTCTGCCAGTTGAGGTGGTTCCTCCACCGATGCGACCCATTGTGGGTTGCCAGCCGCACGTTGACGTTAAGCGACGCTCGGAGGTGGTTGTTGACGTTCAGGACGTTCAACAACCAGCAGAGGTGACTTGTTTTGACGCAGTGCGTCAACCTCAGCAACCCGGTAGGGTGTTGACTGCACAACCCAGACGGTCTAGACAGTCTCGGGTTGACGCTGTGCTTCCTCGCGCACCCATGGTTGTTGACAGTTCACAGACTGTGCAGCAGTTCCATGATATTGCGTCCGGCTCTGTCACGCATCCACCAGTGCGACCGGACTCAGCGAGCCAGACGTTGCCCACTCCGTTGCCGTTTCCTCATCAGTTTTCGGATGAGGAACCCTCTGATGAGGACGTTGCTGAACAACAAGACGATCAGCCCCCAGAATAGATCAAGCCCTGCTATCCATCCAGAAGATGCTGAAGAAGGAACGCTGCTCAGTCAGGCTGTGGATGAGTCTGGTAGGGACGCTGTCATCCGTGGAACAATTTGTGTCACTAGGAAGACTACACCTCCGTCCTCTTCAATACCATCTAGCTTTTCACTGGAAAAAGGACAAGACGCTAGAAGCGGTCTCGATCCCGGTTTCCGAAAAGATAAAGTCTTGTCTGACTTGGTTGAAAGGACAATATCAACCTAAGAGAGGGTCTTCCCCTGGCTGTTCAGACTCCCAACCACGTTCTCTTCTCGGACGCATCGGACGTAGGCTGGGGTGCCACATTAGACGGTCGGGAATGCTCGGGAATATGGAACTCGAGTCAAAGGACAATGCATATCAACTGCAAGGAGCTACTGGCAGTACGTCTGGCCTGGAAAAGCTTCAGGTCTCTCCTTCAAGGCAAAGTGGTGGAGGTGAACTCGGACAACACCACGGCTTTGGCGTACATCTCCAAGCAAGGAGGGACCTACTCTCTGACGTTGTACGAGATCGCAAGGGACCTCCTCACCGGGTCAAAAGGTCTAAACATATCACTAGTAACGAGGTTCATCCAAGGCAACTTGAATGTCATGGCAGATTGTCTCAGTCGGAAGGGACAAATAATTCCAACAGAATGGACCCTCCACAAGGATGTATGCAAGAGACTTTGGGCCACCTGGGGCCAGCCAACCATAGATCTCTTCGCAACCTCGATGACCAAGAGGCTCCCAATATTTTGCTCACCAATCCCGGACCCAGCAGCAGTTCATATAGATGCCTTTCTCCTAGATTGGTCACATCTAGATCTATATGCATTCCCTCCGTTCAAGATTGTCAACAAGGTACTGCAGAAGTTCGCCTCTCACGAAGGGACAAGGTTGACGCTAGTTGCTCCCCTCTGGCCCGCGAGAGAGTGGTTCACCGAGGTACTTCGATGGCTAGTAGACGTTCCCAGAACACTTCCCCTAAGGGTGGACCTTCTACGTCAGCCACACGTAAAGAAGGTACACCAAGGCCTCCATGCTCTTCGTCTGACTGCCTTCAGACTATCGAAAGACTCTCGAGAGCTAGAGGCTTTTCGAAGGAGGCAGCCAGAGCGATTGCTAGAGCAAGGAGAACATCCACCCTTAGAGTCTACCAATCGAAGTGGGAAATCTTCCGAAACTGGTGCAAGTCAGTATCCGTATCCTCGACCAGTACCTCTGTAACTCATATAGCTGACTTCCTCTTATATCTGAGGAAAGAACGATCTCTTTCAGCTCCCACTATCAAGGGTTACAGAAGCATGTTGGCATCAGTCTTCCGTCACAGAGGCTTAGATCTTTCCAACAATAAAGATCTACAGGACCTCCTTAAGTCTTTTGAGACCACGAAGGAGCGTCGTTTGGTTACACCTGGTTGGAATTTAGACGTGGTACTAAGATTCCTTATGTCAGACAGGTTCGAGCCGCTACAATCAGCCTCCCTGAAAGATCTCACCTTAAAGACTCTTTTCCTGGTATGCTTAACCACAGCTAAAAGAGTCAGTGAGATTCATGCCTTCAGCAAGAACATCGGATTCTCATCTGAAACGGCTACATGTTCTCTACAACTTGGTTTTCTAGCCAAAAACGAGCTGCCTTCTCGACCTTGGCCAAAATCGTTCGATATTCCAAGCTTATCGTATATGGTTGGAAATGAACTAGAAAGAGTCTTATGCCCTGTAAGAGCTCTTAAGTTCTATTTAAAACGAACTAAACCTTTACGAGGCCCGTCTGAAGCTTTATGGTGTTCAGTTAAGAAACCATCTTTGCCTATGTCAAAGAATGCTTTATCCTATTTTATCAGACTGTTAATACGAGAAGCTCATTCCCATCTGAATGAGGAAGACCAAGCTTTGCTGAAGGTAAGGACACACGAAGTTAGAGCTGTCGCAACTTCCGTGGCCTTTAAACAAAATAGATCTCTGCGAAGTATAATGGACGCAACCTATTGGAGAAGCAAGTCAGTGTTCGCGTCTTTTTATCTTAAGGATGTCCAGTCTCTTTACGAGAACTGCTACACTCTGGGACCATTCGTAGCAGCGAGTGCAGTAGTGGGTGAGGGCTCAACCACTACAATTCCCTAATTCCATAACCTTTTTAATCTTTCTCTTGAAATGTTTTTATTGTTGTTTTTGGGTTGTCCGGAAGGCTAAGAAGCCTTTCGCATCCTGGTTGATTTGGCGGGTGGTCAAAGTCATTTCTTGAGAAGCGCCTAGATTAGAGGTTTTGATGAGGTCCTGTTGTATGGGTTGCAACCCTTGATACTTCAGATCCTAGGGGTCGCTCAGCATCCTAAGAGGATCGCGAGGCTCCGTAAGGAAGACGTACTTAAAAAGGCAGAGTAATTGTTCAAGTCGACTTCCTTACCAGGTACCTATTTATTTTGTTTTTGTTATTTTGATAACTTCTAAAATGAAATAAAAATTCTTAGCTCATATGATGTAAACATATTTTGCTGGTCTCTACCCACCCCCCTGGGTGTGAATCAGCTATTATAATCACCGGCTAAGTTAAATATTGAAAAATGTTATTTTGATAATAAAATAAATTTTTGAATATACTTACCCGGTGATTATAAATTAAAGGACCCTCCCTTCCTCCCCAATAGAGACGCATTGGACCGAGGAGAAAATTGAGTTCTTTGTTTACAATGAGTACTGGGTATCTGAACGACAGATGGCGCTGTTGAGTACACCCCCTACCTGTGTAGCGATCGCTGGCGAATTTTTCCGTAGAGTTTTTCTGTCGAGCAACAGAGTTGCAGCTATTATAATCACCGGGTAAGTATACAGTATTCAAAAATTTATTTTATTATCAAAATAAAATTTTTCATTGCCTCACTGAATGGTTCAAGATTCATTTCCCATGCTTTTCCAAAAGTTCCCTTCATCTGTTGATATGAATTTGGAAATTCTACACTAAGTTGCAAGGTTACAAAGCGTTACTCAAATCGGTGGAGTTCATCTTTACTGTCCCCTTTAAGGGGCAAATAATTCAATCCTCTTGCACATATCAGGTCAGCTGGGTTTGGATAATTGATGTTTAACTTGAATCATCCTCTCTTCCACTCACTTCTCAACTTTGTTCTTCTATTTATGGTCTTCTTACAAACTCCTGTCATAATTAAGTCATCCATTTTTGTTTGTTGGCCATCAAGTAAAATAAGGACTTGTGATTTTTGTCTAGCAAAGGAGAATTCCAAATAGTTATAGTCCCCCCCCTTTTTTATGTTTTTTTTTCTTTTTTCTTTTTTTTTTTTAAACTATAGGTAGTAATACTTGATTCTTTCAATTTCCTTGTCTGGTAAAACTTACCTTTTCAGGATGTCAAGACTGTCATTTTTCTAGCCATGGAAGTAAGGCAATATATTTAACCTATAGGACTAATGGCATTGTACTAAAAAAAAAAAAATGTTTTTGTTTGATAAATAATTGGCACAACTTTTGCCTAATAATTACATGACACTACTGTATGTCCAATTGCAAATGAGGTAGATTCTTTCCTAACAAGGCTGTCTCACCTGGTAATTAGCCACCTCTTCTGCTTTTTGGGATTCTAAGATTGGTAATATTGCATTTGACGAAACTTAATTATGTTTCTAAAACCATCTTTATTTCAGATTTGAGTTAAAGGATTGGGGGTATTTGCTATCGATTTACTGCTATAGCTAAGCATTTATATGTTCAGTTTATCCTCTAATTCAGAAGTAATGAAAAATTACCTAGAAATATGAAATGACAGTCTTTCAGGAAGGAGAAGATTTAAGTGTATTAGCTGAATTTTTCTAAATGCATTATTTTCTCTCTCTCTCTCTCTCTCTCTCTCTCTCTCTCTCTCTCTCTCTCTCTCTCTCTCTCTCTCTCTCTCTCTCTCTCTCTCTCTCTCTCTCTCTCAGTTATATTATGATTAGTTTGTTTGCATTTCTACTAAAAAATCATGCACATATTTACCAAAGGGAGATCCTTATTCCCAGTGAAAATTTAGAATTTTGATGCAAATGCTTGGTTTTGTTTTAGATATTTTATTGTTAAATTAATAACCCTGGTCTTGTGTCAGGTCTGACTCTTTCAAGTGTAAGCCTGTGCTGGCACAAAACGAGCTAGGTTACTTAATTCAAGTGTTTGTTACTTGTTGCACAAATTTTTTTTTTAATGCACATATTAAACATATGCATTAGAACCATAAGCCGTTCATTCATTTTTTAATACTACATTATATTGTATTACATGTTGTTCACTTCTGCTTTTTTTCTTTTCAGCCGGATACAATGTTAAAGCCTTGGATTACAGAGTTCTTAAAGGTGAGTACTAATTTAATCTCCAGAATTTCTTTAGTTCTTGGTTCACGTATGAGAGAGGTAATTTTTCATGCTTGTGATTTTTTTTCTTAATTTTTTTGACTGCATTTTTTCTCCAGTGAAGGTGTAGCTTCAAGGTGGTGTATTAGTTGAACTGTATACCCTCACTAATCTGGTGCAAATAAGAGGAAGGTTTTGCTTGATAAGCTGGATTGATGTATTGATAGTTTAAGTAGAATGCTCACCAAAATTGCTAGGGTATTGATAACTAAAGTAATTCCTATAACTAAATCAAACCATTTAGTAAGTGAATTTACACAAACTGGGTAAGGAATTAGGATACCTTGCTAAAATTTTTTGCAAAACAGACTTTCCTAGACTAGGAGGGTTAAGCACCTTGAACCATCACCTAGGGAAGTTTGTAACAATGCAATTGCTTATTATGCGCTAGGTTGTTAAATGATAATTACTTCAACAGTATATGTAAAACAAGTGAATAGCCTTCCAAATGTTTAATCCAAATATTTGTAATTGCAAATGTGCAAGATGCATTTTTCTTTAAATTTTTTTATAACTATCACAACTAGTAAGAGGATTTTGACAAAGGAAAAATCTATTTCTGGGCGAGGAACCTATGTCACCCAGTGAAATGCTCCTTAAAGCACCATTTCAAAGGTATAAATACTGCTAAATATACCAGAGAAAAAAGTTGCATGGAATGCCAGGAATATACCCAGCTCACTCACCCCTAAAGGGTGACGGTATTAAAACTGGGGCGAGTCATACCACTACCAAAGGTCCCTTTCCAATTAGACTTCTCCCTCCTCAAAATCCCCCGTTACTAAGAAGTGTCGTTCACTACAGCTACTGCACCCCCACCACCACCACCACTACCTATCCTTCTCCCATCATTCCTTGTTAGCACCCGTGAACGTTCGGACGCGTTTTTCGTAGCTCTGTGTTATTTTGTGTTTTTGAAGATGTCAGGGGTTTTGGAGATCCCTGCTCCCAAATTGAGTATTATATTTGTCTGTTTGGGATTTCTATCACCCTGCCCAAGCTCATAAATTCATTCAATCCCGAGGGAAACTATACCGTACTCCAGCACAAGGAATGAAAATTATTAAAATGCTATAAAAGTTTAAAAATGTTTGCTATTGTATTGTATGGCCACTCTGACTTGAGGTGAAACTTTTATGGGATGAAGAAGTAACATCCCAAATCTAATGACACGACCACTATCTTTCATAAAAAAAATGAAAGCCCTCTCTCATCCTGTTGACATTTTCCCTAGGCATTTTCTTCCCAATGTTCAAATTTTCATTGACACAAAGTAGGTCAAATTTGAGTGTATTGGAGTAGCACAAAAGTCTTCAAACTTTACTTTTTCATTTTCTTTGTAATTTGGCTATTATCCAATATTCTATGATAAATTAACCAAATTTTTATTTTAGTGTTAATGACGTCATAATAATTCCTACTTAGGACCTCAATATTTGCCGATGTACTCCAAGGATCTTTCCAAAGGATTTCCTTATAAGTAGAATATTTCATAACCATTGTATAAATATTATTGTGAATTAGTTTAAGTAGAACACTCGTGAGTAACAATTCCAGACTTTCCTATAGCTTACTGATACATTTGGTATTTAATGAAAGGAAAGATGGAGGTAGTAAACATGAAGATGGAGGTAGTAAACATGAAGCTGTACAGTACTGTACTTCTAAGTAAGAAAGAATAAATGAAATCTGAAGGTACTAGAAAATTCTCGCTAAAGTATGTCGCACAATTCACACTACAGGAACGTGCATTGTAAATGCTCGACATCTTTAGTTATTGAGAACTTTTTGCTGAGCCAAACTTTCTTTGACACGAATTCAAACGCTCCTGCTACCTCACTAATTTAGGTTAGTTTTTTTTTTAATCTAAACTAATTGATAGATAGGAGAGGAGAAAAGGGATTTTGACGGAGGAAAAATCTATTTCTGGGCGAGGGACCTGTGTCGCCCAGTGAAATTCTCCTTAAAGCACCATTTCTAAGGTATAAATACTGCTAAATATACCAGAGAAAAAAGTTGCAGGGGATGCCAGGAATATACCCAGCTCGCTCACACTTATAGGGTGTCGGTATAAAAACTGGGGCGTGTGAAACCACTACCAGAGGTCCCTTACCAATTAGACTTCTCCTTCCTCAGCATCCCCCGTTACTACTAGGTGTCGGTCTCTACAGCTACTGCCCCCCCCCCTCACCACCACCACCACCAGAAACAAAATTTAAAAATTTAGCCTCCAGCTAAAATAATTTTTCCATGGCTAATTGCATAGCAATAGTTTTTGAGAACTAATAGTGAGGCAAAAGATTTTGCATACCTCTGATTATGACAAAACAGGATTTTCAAGGAAATGGTATATTGTAACAATGGTAGTGTCATCAACAATTTTAAATTTGTCAATATAAAATCGGTATAATTTTACCCTTATCAGCATGAATTGACATGTGAAAACATAGGTCTTATGGAAATTCATGAATACAGATATCAGTGTACAGTACCTCTTAGTTTCATTTTTGTTGTAAATCTTCCTTAATGCAAATTTTATTTTGCAGTAAAAGCAGCAAACTGGTATGTACAGGTGCATTTTAAATTTCTTGTTTTGGCCAAAAGTGAGATTGATCTGATGCCAGTGATTTGATCTTGGATATCTGCATGGTGTCTTGTTAGTGTGTCATGAAAATGTGCGAGTTACACAAAGAATGGCACTTATGCACTCTGGTCACGCACATCAATTTTTTTTTTACACCTTTGCTTCCAAGGCACTGTGAAGCAATCATAATCAGCTCCAATTTCAACTTGCACTTTGAAGTTTCCTGGATATTTTGATATTCTATGAAGGGTATTTTACTTAATTTTCCAGGAGACTGATGAATTCATCTTTTGCTTCATTACAGAATACTGATTGATTGATTGATTTAGGGTTTTCTGGCATCCTACAGAATACTGAAAAGATTCATTTAAAGCCTTTAGGCTCCAAAGGCTTCTAGCATTCTGCTTTTCCAACTTTGTTACAGCTTAACGTTTAGTGATAATAGTAGCAGGTGGTTTTAAATCTTCATGAGAATATGTCAAGTGTATGCCTGGTTAGGTACTGAGCAAACCGAGGCAGTAACTGATCACGGATCAGTTTCAAGACTTTTTGCCATTTCCATGGAACACTTTTATCTGTAGGCAGCAGCCACTCATTTGCTTAGTGTGTACTGTACACCATATCCAGTGTGATTAATCTCGGATGTTTGAGAGCCAGAAGCATGAACACATATTGTGCACATGTTTTTATTGTTTCCTGTACATGACTTTTTTTTTTTCTTTTACAGATGTTTAATAATGTGCCTACAGTATAATGTATCTAGTTTTTAAACTTGATTTGTGTTGCTTTCAAGATTCATGATTTATGTCAAATTATTTCAAATTTTAGTTTGATTATTGGTTTAAGCATTATGATCATATTTTATATTGTGAAAGATATACATTTTGCATTTATTGAACACAAAAGAAAATACTTTATAAAAATAACAATAAAAGGGGAAATATATTGATCCTTTTGAACTTTACCATATTTGAGAATGCGATAGAGTCCATTCAGTCAAATAAGATTCTGCCTTCTCCACTCTTCAGACAGCAAAGGCTTTACACACCAGAGAATATGCGTCCCTTCTTGGTTTCTGAGTCGGCGGCCATGGTGTTGTCTGCCTTGGCCTCCCTCCATGCTGTTTCCTGGTTCAACTAGTGGTCAGGGAGCAGTGACGTATGTCACAAAGTCAATGGGGTTATCGACTCCGGAGTCTTTGGAGAAGTACAAGAGTCTCGTGCTGTCTGTGGAGAAGGCTGTGACCTTCCTTGCTTACAAGTGGGCTAACTGTGTCTTGAAGTGACTGGATGCGTTGGTTTCCCGTTTCTCAAAACAGGTTCCCTCAGAGGTGGCGTTGTCGCTGAGGAACTTGTCGGTGTGGGGTGCCATATTTCTCCTTAGGAGTTGTGTGCAGGTAATAGCAGAATCTTGGAAAACTGTTTCGCAGGACTCCATGATCCAGCGCGCAGTTTCTCTCAAGGGCCCCTGTCCCTTCGAAGGGAACAGCGGCCAAATCTTCGGGTGCAACCAAGCTTGCAGGATTGGTATCAAGGAATGGCCTTGTGCCTGCTCCCAGATCCTGGTAGGCACCATCTGCATCCCCTTCTCAAAAAGAGCCTGTGAATGCAGAGCCTTTTTGAGCACCACCACCGGGGCCTTTCAGGAAAGGGGGTGGTGGGAAGAGGGGAGGGAGAGAGACACTGATGCTGGCGTCCCCCCTCTCCCACTGCCAAGAGTAAAGGGATGCCTGTCTCCTGAGTGGGAAACTTAGCAGAGACACAGTGCCGAGTCTTGGGTAGTTAGTGTCCTTCGCGATGGTTACTTGTTACCCTTTCAGGACCGCTGCCCCTCCCCCATCTCAGTTACTGGTAGAGTGTTCTCGAGCACACAACATCACCAAAAGCCCTTGCTTTGCAGGCAGAGGTGGAGGAGATGTTGGAGGAGCACGCAGTTGAAGTTGTTCCAGATAAATCTCTGGGCTTCTACGGTCGGGCTCTTTCTGGTGAAGTCGACCAGGGGCTGGAGGCTGGTCAACAACCTTTCTCCTCCGAACAGGTTTTTTTTGTCCATGTTCATGATGGAAACAGCACCCATCAGAGAGGGAGACTTCATGATTTCAGTAGACCTGAAGGACATGTACTTTCTGGTGCCTGTTTGTCAATTTTTCCCTCTACCGTGCAGTGTACCAGTAGCTCAAAACTCCCAGCTTCAGACTGTGTATGGCTTCCCAGGGGTAATTAGGCTTGCTGATAGATACAGTAGCAGGGAGAGTTAGTCCTTCAGATGACTGCATCAGCAGGCTCAAGGAGATTGGACGACCATTACTGTTCAAGACAGAATTACTAGCGCGACACTTGCAGTCTTCTTGGCCACCTTTCCTCATTGGCGTAGCTTGTTCCTCACGAGCTTCACCATGGAAGATCCATTCAATGGTGTTTGAAGGATTACTGGTCAGCCAACATGAATCCCCTATTCCAGTGGGACTGGAGGTCTGGGCCGATCTCACTTGGTGGCTCAGCAAGGAAACCTTACTAGGGGAGTATCATTTGACTCCTTGCCTCTGGGCATGTTTTTCTTCTTTGAAGTGTTGAAGGTGGGGTGGAGAGCACATTTAGACGACCTTCGGGTGTCTGGTTTCAAGAAGATGGACATCTGCACATGCAACATCCTTGAAATGCAAGCAGCCTTACTAGTGCTGCAAATGTTCGAAGAACATTTGAGGCACAAGCATTCAAAGGAAATTTGAGGAGGCACTCAATAATGTTGATGAGCAACAATACCACCTTAGTAGCCTACGTCAATAAGTAAGCACCCTTTTTGCGAGTTGACGAAGTGAATGTATATCTTGGCGACGTTCCACGCCGTAGGATTGTCAGCCAGGTACATTCCGGGCAAGAGGAATATACTGGCAGAAACACTCAGTTGCCAGGGGCAGGTTGTAGGATAAAAGTGGTCTCTACATCCTTGCTTAGCAGAGAGGCATTTTGCCAGTGAGACTCTCCAGGGATCGATCTGTTTGCCAAGTCGGCAAAACAAGAAGCTCTGCGTGCTTTACTCTTCCATTCCAGACCTAGACTGAAAAGACAATGTACTCATGGCAAAGTTATCACTGTACCATTGACTGCCAGATTGTCACAATACTTTAAAAAGAGACCTCAGCCTATTGTAAGGAAAGAAAACGGGAATGTTTTTAGTGCTCTGGCAAATGTCATTATTAAACAACACTTCAAGAGACAAGGTATATGAACATCAGTGAAGTTTTATACAAATTATATAAAGATAACTTTTGTACAATGATCATCATAATAGACCTCTGTTGGTAATCATTAGAGGTATTCAGTAATTGCTGTGGATTTGGAAAGACATTTTACCGGCTTCTAAAGGAATGGATATACTTGAGTTATTTGAGATGTAGTGCTTGGAATGCTATTGAAATTGAATGGAGATATTGATTATTTTGTCATTTAAATATGTTTACATCGGGGATCAGTACCGAATTCATAATTGTTAATGAAAGGGCTGGTATTTTTATCCTGTATTAGTATGGAAGGATTATGGTAGATGAATTAAGAAAACCAAATGGGAATGTAAAAGAAAAAAAGAAAGCAATAAAAATAATGAGTTATGATAATAAAACAAGAAAGGATAGAAATAAAAAATTTTTAAGGTAATAAAATTTCTTATTTTGTATTAGACTGAATTAAAGGTGCTATGGTTTAAAATCCAACTTATAAAGCATTAATTTATAGCGTGGATAGTTTATCCTGTTAGAACTAGGATGAACGTTTGTTGAAGAAGACATGATTTATCGTGAAGGGATCCCTTATATCTTTAATCTGAGATGAGAACATAAAAAGAGTAGATCACTCTCGTCAGATTTGGATAACTATGTGAAACTGGAATGGGTTCAGTGGTTTGGACATAGCTTTTGAAGGCAGGCTTATCAAGTCTTTAGGAGGCAGAAGTGCTGTATTACCATATCAAAGTACTGTTGCCTTTAGGCATCAAAAGTAATAACAAGAGAATTAACGAAAATAAGGAAATCTGTTGAAGATAGAAGTTAGATGTATTAGATGAATCAATGGGGTTTTGAATAATAAAGAAAATCATCTATTAGGGGAGGGTAAGTTTAATAGAAGCAGTTATAGATAGTTATTACATAGGTCAATTGATAATAATGAGGTAAAGAAAAAATTAAAGGATTCATACCAGAATCCTCCACCCCCATGCTCATCCTCTTTAAACCATTTATTCAGTCATGTTGAATTAATGACAATCACTTGCGAAAAACACCGAACAAAACAATTACGACTTAGCGGGTAAGTCCAAAACAGAAGGATGACCTGGAGGGTGTTCGTGTAGGTGGCGGTGGCGTGGTACAAGTGTGGTTTCTGGGGTCTTTGTTACGGCCCTTCCCTTTGATGAAGGAGTTATCTAAATGGAAGACAGCCTGTGAATAGTGGTTTTCACGGGCCCCTGATGTAGACACGACACTCACGAGGTGCTCACGCGAGGGTAGTAACCTCTGCATTCCATGCTTTTATTTTTCTCTGGTATATTTGGAAGATTTATATCAGAAAAGGTAGATAGAAGGAATTTTCACCGGCCGTCACAGGTCTCTCCCCAGAAATAGATTTTTCCTTCGTCAAAATCCCTTTTTTATATAAAGGTTAGGGTTCATACAGAATTATTTTAGTGTAAGTATTCTCCTGAATTAATTATGGAGATGCAGTAGACTGAAAGTTTTTTTTTTTTTCCACAGACAGTCGAGAGCCAGGAGCCGCATTTTATAGGTCTTCACTGCCAGGAAGTGGGTGGCAAGAATTATGAAGAAAGCATGCAGTATGTTGAACATTTTATCAGGTGAGAGTTATCATGTAACAAATTTTTTATGTATATTTTGTGGATTGAATTATGGTACTATACAGTGTTTATGATATTTGAGTTAAGGTACTGCACAATAAGCAGTACAGTATAAAACATTTTTTTACCTCAGCACTTTATTCAGTATCCAAGTTTAAACATGCCAGCATTATGTTCATCTGGTTCTAAAATAACAAAGCGTTATACCTTCTGACAAAATTAAGAGAATGGATTTAGTGATCAAAAGGATACAGTACTATTAATTCACTAAACAGTTTATCAGACAAAAAAAGTTAGGCTCTGGCATTTGATTCCACATGCACAAAGCTGCATATTCAATTCCATTGTGTGTATGTTGAGTACAAAATTTTGTGTGTTATAAATTTTGCACAGCTATGCCTTTGGTTTATGTAAACAAAATATAAGTGAGCTCTATAAGCAATGCCAAAGATCTCGGAAATTCATTACTGTTCATGGTTTTATAGTTTCCACCGGTTATATACCAATTTTTTTTCCTGTTGGTTGAGTACAGTATTTTGAATTTACTTATACAGTTATGAGGCTAAGAGTTCTTTATATTTTTTTAATTTCTTTTTATTTTTATGAACCTCCCCTGATGTTCATATTACTTCACTGGAACAGCCTCCTCTCCCCATATCTGGAACCAAGGGGGCTGATATTTTCCCCCCGTGATGTATAAGAATTAAGAGGCAATGTACAGTATTTGGTTGTATTTTCTCTATCATACCATTAAACCAGTTATGGTCCGATTTTAGTGTCGGTTACAAGAAGTGTGCAGTATGTGTTTTGATGAATCAAAATTATTTTGGGGACCCTTCACGAAAATTCTCAGAATCAATACACCTTTGAATTGAGAACATTTCAATTATACTGTAAAATGAAAATACCTGTACAACCATTCTGCCTTACAGTATAACAACTGATCTAGCAATGCCAGACAGCTAAGCCTTCATACACTGGGTTGACTCCTTACCTGTGCCATACCCTCCTTATCCCTTTTCTCACTGAAGACAGCTACTGGTTCCTTTTGTGTTCTGATGTTTTTGAATTATCTACCCTCACCATATAGATGGCATGGTTTGCACCATCCTATATGTAGTATAATACTGGCTATGTAGTAACAGTCTTGCCTTCCATGTCATAAGGCTCAATACTGAAGAGTATTCTAGAAGTTTTACTCCAGCAGTTGCTAGAAGTTTTAATTGTCTTCCTAATCTGGTGGTTGAATCAGTTGAACTTCAAAAGTTCAAACATGTTGCAAATACTTTTCGGTTTAACAGGTTAACATAAGTCTTGTTTCATGGTTCATGTATGACTGATCTATATTAGGGTTGGTACTGGTGTTAATACAGTATATTTATTTATGTTTTATTTTATATATCTTATAGTTTATTCATTACTTCTGTAATTTCCTTACCACAATGGGGTACTTTCCCTTTTGGAGCCCTTGTGCTTTTGGCTCCTGCTTTTCCAACCAGGGTTGTAGCTTAACTAATAACAAGTATCCAACAGATATGAAAGTGAGATATTTTTCACAGGTGAAATGCATCCAGTTTGGGTGCTTGTTTTATTAGTTGGATCAATGTGGTAGTCATTATATAAATTTTGGGGAATATTCATTAAAAGGAAAAATATTTATGACATGATTAATTGTTTCCCTTATTACTTGAAAGTCAGTGTATCTATCCTGTCTCCCCACTTATAATGTTTTTTTTTAACCTTTTTAATCGACCAAGAAGATAAAGATATTTTACAATCATTGACTCGACCCAGAGTAAGTAGGTTCTGGCATCATCGCAAGAGGTAGGTCAGTTATTGTAGTGTAAGGGGAGCATTGTCATAATGTGTCATTATTGAGAAGTTTCCACTTCAAAAGAGGTAATAGCATGATAAAATTTATGTGTTTAATTTTTGTTTTGGTGAAAGTCCGTGGAGAAACAGAAGGAATAAAATCTCTGCTAGTGTTGATAAGAATTTTGGTACAGGTGCTTTTTTTTTTATTACCAAAAACTAAAGCATAATTTATTACTATAGTAATATAATTTGGCCTCTTAGTTGCATGCTTTGAAATTGTTTTAGATAATTTCCTTATTTACTTTTATTTTTATTCCAGATCACTGATGAACAGAGGCACCATGCTACCTTACGACAAGATAAGAGTTTATTTGGATGAGGAATTTGAATCTGCAGAAAAGTTTACGGTGAGTTAAAACACTTCTGTGACAAAATTGCTGCTGGGCTCATGACTTGCAAACTTTTTTTTATAGAGATTAATGACATCATTTGTCAACCTACTTCTGTTGATGTCTTGTCGCATAACTAACAGAGTTGGGGAAGGAGATGCAAAGAAAAGAAATAGAGGGAGAAAATTAACCCTATTATACAGTACAGTGAGACTGATAAAGTCGATAGGAGGAGTAATTCATTTCATTGTATTTCTTTTAAACTTCCCTGATGTTCATGTTTCCTCTCCAGGAATTAGATTTTCTTCCCTTCCTTTCCTTTCCCTATTTTCTTTCCTTCAATTAACACATGCACTTAGTAAAGGAAGGAGCAGTCTAGCGGTAAATTTTTCATTGAACCATCTTGAGAATTCATGTTTTAAAATTCTTGAAGTGATGGCTTCTTGACAATCTGAATAAAAACTCAATGAATTCACTCCCAGTTTACAACAATAAATTCACTTCCTTTCTTGAATAGGGCACCTGCTATGTTCAGCAGATGACACCTATCAGGAATAGTTATAATGTTTTTGTTTCTTCTACTTAGACTTGATTTGTATTTACTCCTAGTTTTTAAAGTTTACTATCACCTTATGATATTTTCAGGATTGTCATTGATTCAGTTTATTTTATATTGTTCATGTATATATTTTCAATCTTATATAGTTAATTTTTTATACTGTAGAAGGCATCTAAGTTGAAGTCTTTTATCTGACTAGTGCAAGTGTTTTACAGTATGAGTGTTTTGTTTAGAATACTCATATACTTTCACCAAATGGGTCATTTTCTGTTCATATGTTATATGTTTTATCATTCTAATCTAATACTTGAAGTGACAACGTACAGTACTTTATGGAATGACATACAAAATGGGTAGATGCTGGACAAGTTATTCACTAAATAAAAGATTTGGCAAACCAATACCAATAGGTTGATTTGTTCCCACAATTACTTGATGTTTATACAATGAAAAAACTTCAAATTTTAATCTAAACAGCAGTAAATTTGGTTAACCAAGTGCTGGTTGCTTACTTGTAACACAGAATACTGTTGAAAAAGTCATTATAGTTTATCTCCTTTTTATGAAAAAGTTTGCGGAAAAAAAAATTAGTACATAGTGTAGGAAAAGAAACACTATGCCCACATTCATTTTCTTTTCTTCAAGATTTAGTTGAAAAGCCCCTCACAAAAATATTTAAAAGTAGAAATGTTTTTTAATACAGTAATCCTTCGCCTTATTACGGTGTACTTATCAATATACAGTTTGTAAACTTTTATTGCAGACTCTTATGTATATCGTGAGATTCTACATTTGATAGGTCTTTTTATTTTTTAAGATTTTAATTATTTCTGGGGTAAAATAAGTATTTTCACACCACAAAATTAATGCAGTGAATTAATAAATAAAAATACAGTGCAATGTATAACATACTAATTGAAATATACTAAAAGAAAATAAGAAGTTTGCTGAAGATGAATAGATGAATGCGTAAACAAAGAATCGCTGATACTGTACTGTATGGAAAATTAAATTCAGGAGGTGTGACCTAGATTTTCCATATGATTTTGTACATGGCACAATTAATCATAGCATGCTGTTCAGTATCCTGAACCCTGATTAGGTCAGTGACCTCGGCATCACTCCAGCCTACTGCAGCTCTAAGCCTTTAGTATTCCATGTTCTTTAGATTTTTTCCATGCAGTGTACATGCAATTGCTCTGCTTCTTTATATGTTGTGAAAATTTAGTGAGTTTATTTCAAGCCCTATGACATATCTGAAATGTTCTGCACCTTCTAAGGCTTTGGGCAGTAAACCCAAGTGCCAAAGGTAAAGGTTTACTGTAGCAGAGATTATGACATTTTGACATGATTGAGGAGGAGAGAAGGTATGTGAATATAGGCCTCCATTACGGCATCAGTAAATTTACCATTTTCTACATCAAGAAGGATGAAAAAAATGATGACAAATGTAACATTTAACAAGAAATCGAAAAGGGTGGTAACCTCCCTTAATAAGGCCATCGGAAGGATGAAGTCTACATTAGCCCAGTGGATTAGTGACTATAGGAAGAACATTACACTGGACTAATTGTTGTGGTGGTCTGTCTGGTTACAGTATGCAGATTTGCTGAATATAGGTTTTAGGCATCAGCAATCATAGTGTGGGATATCTGTAATTTTTCAATATTAAACTTACCCGATAATCATGTAGCTGTCAACTCCGTTGCCCGACAGAATTCTATGGAGGGATACGCCAGCTATCACAATACTAGAAGGGGGTGTATTTACCAGCGCCACCTGTGGCCAGGTACTCAAGTACTTCTTGTTGACACCTCCTCAATTATTCCTCTGTCGTGCTTCCGGCAAGACGTTCTGGGATACGCTTATGTTCTTGGAGTATTTTCACGACTTTGGTGAAGTATTTCTCTTTGATTTCGGCTGTCGCTTTACTGGAAACTTCTATATTAGCTTAGTTAGCTTTTGGAATTAATTTGATTAATTATGGTGACGAGAGAGTATGAACTCTCGTTCACCTTTAAATGGCCGACCCTTCCCTTAGACGGAAGTGTTGGTGTCTAAGAGAGTATAGACTCTCTTTCTTAATTTTGCTTAACGAAAGTTATAGATTTATTTTATATCTCTCCGCCTCTTATAGGCCTCTTCGATTAACTTCCTTTTATTATAAACTCATTAAAATTAATTTTTATATTTGTTTATATTCGACCTTCCTAATAGTAGGCGGTCTTTTACCGAAGTTAATAAACTTTGAGCCCGTCATTTCGGTTTTACCTGTTAACATATTATGCTATTTCCGCCACAGAGTTTGAAAGATTTTCTTTGACAGTCTCGTACTGTTTTCAAAGTTGAACTAACGTTTTGTTTTGTCTCTGCAGTTGTTGACGTTCAGAACGTTCAACTTGCACTCTATCGTTACGATAGAGAAAGAATGTTCACGGTTTCACGTTGCAGTAAGAGTAACCGTGTCTAGCGTTTTGTTCATTCTTTCTTAACTTAATGGTTTTGATCCTAATAAAGGAACTTTTCAGTTTTTTTCCTTTAACAATAATATGTTTTAACGATATATATGATTGGGCTCTTCTCTCAGGTTCTAAGTCAAGAGAGAGAGAGAGAGAGAGAGATAGAGACGGAGGGAGAAAGAGGATAAACGTTTCATTCAAGCCTGCCAGGCGTACGAGTAACGTCGTTATCGTTTTTTGCTCTTCTCCCTAGTCTCTTTAGGGGAAGAAACTAAACGTTTCTAGAGTGATCTAGTGTTTAGTCTCTTTCCAACCACTGAATTATCTTTCATTAGATTTTTCTGTTACATTGTAATTCTGTTTTCGCAATTACTAACTTTGAGAAAGGATAGAATTGCGTATTTCAGGTACAAACCACTTAAAGTTTCGAGTTCAGTGAAATAAGTGCAAACAGAAATCAAAGTGATAAGTGATTAGTGCGTGAGGGTACTTTTGTGCGCGCCAGTCGTCCTCCCAGTCCGGGACCTCTTGCAAGCTCCCAAGCCCAGGGGAGAAGCAATGTCGAAGGGCATAAGGGTTCAGCAGGCCTTGATCGGCGCACAGAAGTATTCTCGGTGGTTGTGGGCGTGTCTTACCGAGACCGTCACTCCCACCCGCAGACGATTGAGCCCTTATTTTGCTCGTCTGCAGAAGAGATTAGGGGAGAAAAGAAAGGCAGAGTAACGCTGGTCTCAGGTCTCAAGACCTCTTAAACGTTAAGTCCAGACCTATGCCAGACGTACGAAGTTAAAGTTCACAACCCGAATGCAGTCATTGGGTTAGCTCTGACTCTCATCAGTCATCAGTTGATTACACTCCGCCTAAGAGGAGTAAGGTTCTGCCACAACAGATCTCTGCTGTTAAGGCTTTACCTCAGCAGAACTTAGTGTCTGCCGACCCCAAGTTAACTCTACTGCAGTCCATACAGTCACAACTTTCGGTCTTGATGCGTGAGTGTCGGGCTGAGAGTGTTGCGCCTCCGCCTCCGCCTACACTCCCCCCCCCGCCTATGATCGCTCCGCCTGATCACAGTACCACCTGCCAGGCGTACGATGTTGTGAACTCTTCTACAGTCCATGCAAGCACAGCTTTCGGACTTGATGCGTGAGTGTCGGGCTGAGAGTGTTGCTCCTCCGCCTCCACCTACACTCCCTCCACCTACACTCGCTCCGCCTGATCACAGTACCATCTGCCAGGCGTACGATGTTGTGGACTCTACTACAGTCCATGCAAGCACAGCTTTCGGACTTGATGCGTGAGTGTCGGGCTGAGAGTGTTGCTCCTCCGCCTCCGCCTACACTCCCTCCACCTACACTCGCTCCGCCTGATCGCAGTACCACCTGCCAGCAGTTCCACCTGCCAGGCGTACGATGTTGAGCCACGTGCTGAGTTTGCTGTTCCCTGTGGTGTTCAGCCTCCGCCTTCCTTAAGGCAACCTTTACATTGGGATCAGGAGGATTATACCTCTCTTCCTCCGCCTCCACTTGCTGCTCCACCAGTGATGCAACACTCGGTTGAGGTACAACAACCTCTCCCGTCCATGAGTCAGCTCCTCAGCTCTCGCTGCAGCGAGCTCAACCCTCCACAAGGCAAGCACCACAACACCTTAGCCTTGCGCCTCAGGAGCCTCAGCTTGCGAGACATTTACCTTGTTCTGCGCAGCCTCTTCCTCATCGCGCTCCGCTCACACCACAGGAACTGGAACTTGCTACTCCGCTTCCGCCAACCGCTCAGCAAGCGCTACCCTTGGGTTCAACCACTCATGCTAGGAGTCAGCCTCCTCCACCCATGCGCCTTCCTTCTGCTTGTCTTTTATTCAGCCTTTGCAGACTGAGCCTCAGGTGTTCCCTCATCGGAGTCTTGAAGAGGAAACCACAACTATTGTTGTTCCAGCTCGTTCTGACTCTGCTGTTCAGCATACCTTACCTCATTTTCTACCATGGTTTAAACCCCATGCAAGCATGCATAAAGCACTCTAGCACTGGTCATGGAATTTCTGAGAAATGTTAAACGCCATGCACACGCTCTGCTTTCCTTACAGCAGGCTCTGCTTACAGCAGGCTCTGCTTACTACATGCTCAGCATACAGCATGCTCTGCATTCAGCATGCTCTGCATACAACATGCTCTGCATACAGCATGCTCTGCATTCAGCATGCTCTGCATACAACATGCTCTACATACAGCATGCTCTGCATACAGCATACTCTGCATACATCATGCTCTGCATACCTTACCGCATGCTTCTCAACACATCTTGGGTTGTTGCCAACTCACTAGACTGTCAAGCAGTTTCATAACGTTGCCTTCTAGTCTGCTGCTTTTGCACCAGTGAACCCTCACTCAGAGAACTTAGCTTTTCTAGGATAAGGTCCCTGTAGATGAGAAAGTTCTTTTCTCCCTCCTTCTGATATTCCCTTGAGGACTCTGTCATTTGGAGGGAGCCTTTAGCTGCATAACCTCTTATGGACTTTTATTTAAGCATAACATGCTTACAGGGAAGGTAATGGTTCCACTTCAGCCGCTAATCCCGTCTGTTACCACACCTGCTCCCATAGACCTTGAGCTGTGTTGCATGACATGCAGTCCAAGCTTAGTCCTTGTTAGAGGATTTTTTGTTTACGGAGTCAATGTGTCACGGGGAAGACGTTCAACAACCAACAGAAGGGACTTGTTGTGACGCAGTGCGGCAACCTCAGCAACCCGTTAAGGAGTTGTCTGTACGACCCAGACAGTCTAGACAGATTCGGGTTGTCACTGTACTTCCTCGCTTGCCCATGATTGACAGTTTACAGACTGTGCAGCAGTATCATGATCTTGTGTCCGGCTCCGTCAGACGACTGGCTTTTAAGAGCTCCCACAAGTCGTCGCTGTCTGGAGATTTTCAATGGACTATGGATCTGACCAAGGAACTGGGCCTCCTGGTCAATTTTGAGGAGTCTCAGCTCGTTCCATCCCAGACCATTGTCTCCTTGGGTATGGATCTTCAGAGTCGAGCTTTTCGGACTTGTCCGTCGGCCCCAAGGATCTTCCAAGCCCTAGAATGCATCCAGAGCATGCTGAGAAGGAACCGATGCTTAGTCAGGCAGTGGATGAGTCTAACAGGGACACTTTCATCGCTGGCCCTGTTCATCGAGTTAGGGAGACTCCACCTCCGCCCCCTTCAGTATCATCTAGCTGCTCACTGGATAAAGGACATGACGCTAGAGAAGGGCTCAGTTCCTGTTTCTGAAGAGATGAGGTCTACTCTAACGTGGTGGAAGAACAGCATTCTTCTCAAGGAAGGTCTACCATTGGCTGTTCAGACCCCCGACCACCGTCTCTTCTCGGATGCATCGGACACGGGCTGGGGTGCGACACTGGACGGACAGGAATGCTCGGGAACATGGAATCAGGAGCAAAGGACACTTCACATCTATTGCAAGGAGTTGTTGGCAGTTCATCTGGCCTTGATAAACTTCAAGTCCCTCCAGCTTAACAAGGTGGTGGAGGTGAACTCCGACTACACCACAGCCTTGGCTTACATCTCCAAGCAGGGAGGGACTCATTCGAGGAAGTTGTTCGAGATCGCAAGGGACCTCCTCATTTGGTCAAAAGATCGAAAGCTCACGCTGGTAACGAGGCTCATTCAGGGCGATATGAATGTCATGGCAGATCGCCTCAGCCGGAAGGGTCAGGTCTTCCCCACAGAGTGGACCCTTCACAAGAATGTTTGCAGCAGACTTTGGGCCCTGTGGGGTCAGCCAACCATAGATCTATTCGCTACCTCGATGACCAAGAGGCTCCTCTTGTATTCTCCGATTCCAGACCCAGCAGCAGTTCGCGTGGATGCCTTTCTGCTGGATTGGTCCCATCTCGACCTGTATGCATTCCCGCCGTTCAAGATTGTCAACAGGGTACTTCAGAAGTTCGCCTCTCACAAAGGGACACGGCTGACGTTGGTTGCTCCCCTCTGGCCCGCGAGAGAATGGTTCACCGAGGTACTGCAATGGCTGGTCGACGTTCCCAGGACTCTTCCTCCTAGAGTGGACCTTCTGCGTCAACCTCACGTAAAGAAGGTACACCCAAACCTCCACGCTCTTCGTCTGACTGCCTTCAGACTATCGAAAGACTCTCAAGAGCTAGAGGCTTTTCGAAGGAGGCAGCCAGAGCGATTGCCAGAGCAAGGACGACATCCACTCTCAGAGTCTATCAGTCTTAATGGGAAGTCTTCCGAAGCTGGTGCAAGGCCAATGCAGTTTCCTCAACCAGTACCACTATAACCCAGATTGCTGACTTCCTGTTACATCTAAGGAACGTAAGATCCCTATCAGCTCCTACGATCAAGGGTTACAGAAGTATGTTGGCAGCGGTTTTCCGCCACAGAGGCTTGGATCTTTCCTCCAACAAAGATCTACAGGACCTCCTTAGGTCTTTTGAGACCTCAAAGGAACGTCGGTTGTCCACTCCAGGCTGGAATCTAGACGTGGTCCTAAGGTTCCTAATGTCATCAGGATTTGAACCGCTCCAATCAGCCTCTTTTAAGGACCTCACATTAAAAACTCTTTTCCTCGTGTGCTTAGCAACAGGTAAAAGAGTAAGTGAGATCCACGCCTTCAGCAGGAACATAGGTTTCACATCTGAAACGGCTACATGTTCCTTGCAGCTCGGTTTTTTGGCTAAAAACGAGCTTCCTTCCCGTCCTTGGCCTAAGTCGTTCGAGATCCCAAGCCTGTCCAACATGGTGGGGAACGAACTGGAGAGAGTACTTTGCCCAGTTAGAGCTCTTAAGTACTATCTTAGAAGGTCAAAACCATTACGAGGACAATCAGAAGCCTTATGGTGTGCTATCAAGAAGCCTTCTCTACCAATGTCTAAGAACTCAGTTTCTTACTACATCAGGCTTCTGATTAGAGAAGCAAATTCTCATCTGAAGGAAGAAGACCTTGCTTTGCTGAAGGTAAGGACACATGAAGTGAGAGCTGTGGCTACTTCAGTGGCCTTCAAACAGAACCGTTCTCTGCAGAGTGTTATGGATGCAACCTATTGGAGAAGCAAGTCAGTGTTCGCATCATTCTATCTCAAAGATGTCCAGTCTCTTTACGAGTACTGCTACACCCTGGGTCCATTCGTAGCAACGAATGCAGTAGTAGGCGAGGGCTCAGCCACTACATTCCCATAATCCCATAACTTTTTAACCTTTCTCTTGAATACTTTTTATGGGTTGTACGGTCGGCTAAGAAGCCTTCCACATCCTTGTTGATTTGGCGGGTGGTCAATTCTTTCTTGAGAAGCGCCAAGGTTAAAGGTTGTGATGAGGTCCTTTAGTATGGGTTGCAGCCCTGTATACTTTAGCACCTTTGAGTTGATTCAGCCTCCCAAGAGGAACGCTGCGCTCAGTAAGGAAGACGATCTTATTAAAGGCAGAGTAACGGTTCAAGTCGACTTCCTTACCAGGTACTTATTATTTCATTGTTATTGTGGATAACTGATTATATGAAATACGGGATACTTAGCTATCCTTTAGTCTTGTACACTGGTTTTTCACCCACCCCCCTGGGTGTGAATCAGCTACATGATTATCGGGTAAGTTTAATATTGAAAAATGTTATTTTTATTAATAAAATAAATTTTTGAATATACTTACCCGATAATCATGATTTAATCGACCCTCCCTTCCTCCCCATAGAGAACCAGTGGACCGAGGAATAATTGAGGAGGTGTCAACAAGAAGTACTTGAGTACCTGGCCACAGGTGGCGCTGGTAAATACACCCCCTTCTAGTATTGTGATAGCTGGCGTATCCCTCCATAGAATTCTGTCGGGCAACGGAGTTGACAGCTACATGATTATCGGGTAAGTATATTCAAAAATTTATTTTATTAATAAAAATAACATTTTGTTTTAAAAAAAAAAAAATTATTCTATGTCTTTAGGGTTGAATGCTAATCCTTATATAACTACTAAAAACCATTTGGAAAGTAAATATGAATTCAAAATTTCTAAATACATGTAATTATACTAGCCTACCCAAATTTCAAGGTACAGTGTACTGTATGTATTTTGAAACCAATTTGATACTGTACATTATGCTTTGATTAGTGTAATGTAAATTAAATTTGCTTAAAGATATAAAGGTATTATACTCCAAATAATTGTCATTGTGTGCTGTGTAGCTTCTAGTTTTGGGTACCATCAAATTGATATACTTTAGTAAAATACGATGAAGTTTAAACAATATGTGGTGTATCCATCTTACAGTCAGATTTTGACCTTAGATAAGTATCAAGCATGACACCAGATAACGTAGTTTGTAATAAATGTTGTAAAGAGTTATAAAAAAGTAATTGGGGTTGACAAGCTGTTCCCAAAGTATTCCATTAGTTTGTTTTTACTCTATAATTATTTGGTGTGAAATCTGGTTTGTTTTCTTTTTTCAGGCGCTAGGAAATCTCTACTTCATTCACCAAAAAGTTAATGATGTACAAATATGGGACTTTGAAGGTGAGAATATTGTATTTTCTTTTGAGAGCAAATGCAACTACTGTTTGTATCATGCATTAAGGTTCCCAATGGAAATTTATTGCTTTTACATGTTGTAATTTCTGTATTACTAGATATTCCTCAAACTTTTTCATGAATTTTTTAAAAGATGTGTAATCTTTACATTTATGTATTCTAAGTTGAATTATTTATTGTTTATTTTTTTTTTTATTTGTACCCTAATATTGAAAAATTGCATTTTCATTGGTTTAATCTAATAATAATGTATTTGTTACCACCAGTTGCTACTATATACCGTACCTTGCTCTTTATTTCTCCAATATACTTGGATTAGATAATTAATATACAAAGTACAAACTGCCAATTGCACTACCTTTTTGAATAAATAAATGAAATTATGGAAAATAGCAAAGTCCCCCATGCAAGCAGGGGTACATAGAATCTTTTTGGGAAACTGAAATGAAGCAACCTCGGTAAAAAATATTCCCGAAAATTTTGGAACAAATGCTGGACAAATGAATTAAGTGTTATCACCTCTTTTGTTTTTCACTTTATTGTTCCCAAATTATTTGTGCCTATTTTGGTTGAGTATGCCTTATTTCTGTTTTCCTTAGAGATTCTTCATACCTCTTGTTTACTTGCAAAACTCTTAACTAAGGTAGGGCATATGGCAAGTTGTATTCAGATCTTTATATTTAACCCTTTTACCCCCAAAGTACGTACTGGTACGTTTCACAGAAGCCATCCCTTTACCCCCATGGACGTAACGGTACGTCCTTGCAAAAAAATGCTATAAAAATTAGTTTTTCATATTTTTTGATAATTTTTTGAGAAAATTCAGGCATTTTCCAAGAGAATGAGACCAACCTGACCTCTCTATGACAAAAATTAAGGCTGTTAGAGCAATTTAAAAAAAATATACTGCAAAATGTGCAGGGAAAAAAATAACCCCTTGGGGGTTAAGGGTTGGAAATTTCCAAATACCCCGGGGGTAAAAGGGTTAATTGTCATATTTTACCTGCCAGTAATTTTTTGCTCCATTTCTAGAAAAGAGATTTGTTGAATGCTTGGATAGAAGAGAATACTCAGGAAATATTGAAGATGTCACTACAAAGGAGAAGTCAAAGTTTCCTCAAGAATTTTTCCCTGAGGTAATGTGTTTTTATGTTTTTTTTTTATATATTTTATGTATAATGTTACATAATTATACAGTCAGTCAATAAGGAAACAAAGTGTAAGTTTTGAAAGATACTTCTGAACCAGTCATTAATGTCCATGATACAGTATTTAAAATATATTTACAATTTTCTTGTTTTTATGTTGGGTTAGGCCATATCAAATGCAGATGAAGGAAGTGTTAAATAGCTGTTTGAACCAGCAGAACAATGGTTACAGTTTAGAAATAGGGTAAAATCATAACTGTCCCAAAATTGCAGCCTTACCATTGTCAGAAATTACCAAATTACAGATTACATACTTCCTGACATAGGGAATGGATACACCATTTGTCTCTCCTAGACTCCATCTACCTTTAATGAAATATTTTAAGATATCTTCAACCTTTGAGGATTAGGTGGTACAAGTTTGCTTTGCTGTGGGACAGATCAGTACAGTTTACCGGAAACTGATTAAAAGGTTAAAGAGACTGAACATGCCTGTGGAGTCAGGTCACAAGTCCATTTCTATAAAACCAAGTGTGTCCTGTCACTAGCATATTATTATTATTACTAATTGTTAAGCTACAACCTTAGTTGGAAAAGCAGGATGCTATATGCCGAAAGGCTCCAACAGGGAAAATACCCCAGTGAGGAAAGGAAATAAGAAAAACTACAAGAGAAGTTGAAGAATAATGATAACATTAAAATAAATCTTTCATATATGAACTATAAAAACTTGGAAATAACAAGAGGATAAAAACTTCAAAATACAAGAGGAAGAGTAACAAGATAGAATAGTGTGCCCGAGTGTACCTTCAAGCAAGAGATCTTTAACCCAAGACAGTGGAAGACCATGGTACAGAGGCTATGTCACTACTCAAGACTAGAGAACAATGAATTAATTTTGGAGTGTTCTCCTAGAAGAGCTGCTTACCATAGCTAAATACTATACCTCTGTTTCTGCTTCCTTTCTTCTGTCTTGCTGTCCAGCCTATTATTACTTTTACTTCATAGAGCAACTGATGATTTTTCCCAGTTGCAGATAGTCGTTAAGTGACCTTCCAGGCCCCAGTGCTGGGTTTCATCGCCCAAATCCATAAAAACAATCCAATCTAATCCTTTCTAGGGAATGAAGCCTTTCTTGCAAACAAAGTAAACCTGTCCCACTCTTTTCATAATCAATATACTGTGTAGATAACTTTTCATCTACCTTGTTGTTAGTTTGTTTTATATTTAGTGATTTTTTCATTCAAGTAATATTTTATTCATTGTTTATAGATTGATGGTTGCTTGATTTTTTCAAAACATTATGAGGATTCAATAGGCTCATTCTTACATTATGACCAACACCGGAGTTGTAATATATTTTATTTTAACTGGATTTGAAAAAGTTGAATTTTCAAAATTTCCAAAGGGAAATTTTAAATATTTAACTTAGCCGGTGAATATATAATAGCTGCTGCTCCGGCGGCTCGACAGAAAACACACAAAAACTCGCGAGCGATCGCTATGAAGGTTGCGGGTGTGCCCACCAGAGCCAACTATCGGCCAGATACCGCATATGCATGTAAACAAGCCTCAATTCTTCTCTGTCGGTCTGATCGACAAGACGTACCATTACTCGCTGTTAACCTGGAGTTTTTCAACAGACTTGGTGAAGTACTTCATTTTGGTTTGAGCTTTCGCAGGTGTTTTATCCTCAACTTAAACTCTCAGATTTAATTGTTGATGACTTTGGATTGTTTTTTGGACTTTCTTTGACTTTTTCAAAATGGCTGACCCTTCTCAAATTCCTAGATTTCGTAAGTGTAATGCTAGGGATTGCAATAGGCGTCTTCCAAAGGCCTCTCTCGACCCACATACTGTGTGTTCTAATTGTCGGGGTAAAACCTGTCAATTAGGAGATCGGTGTGAGGAGTGCGTGGGCCTTTCTGAATTCGATTGGCTTGAATATGACAAGTATTCTCGTAAGCTAGAGAGAGATAGGGTGAGGAGAAGTTCCTCTAGATCGGTAGATTTTTCCTCCTCCCATGCCCCTGAACCTAATCCTTCCCCTGTAGTAGTTGTGCCTGAACCCTCTACTAGCACTCAGGAACCATCAATGCGGGATATGTTACGTGCCATTCATGCTTTGGGCGAAAGAGTTGAGTCGTTAGCTACAGACCGTAATCAACTCATGGCTGACGTTAAAGTGTCAGAGTGCCACAGTGGAAAATCGTGGGAAAGTGATTAGTGCGCAAAGTGTTATCAGTGTTGCGACCGAGGGTTCGTCTGTTCGTGCCTGTCGTTCGCCTAGTCCGAGACCTCTTGCAAGCTCCCAAGCCCCAGGGAGAAGTAATGTCGTACGACTTATGGGTTCGAGAGGCCTTGATCAGCGAACAGACGTTCCCTCTATGGTTTCAGGCGTGTCTCATCAAGACCGCCCCTACCATAAGACGAGCGAGACCATTTTCTCCTCGTCATCCGAAGGCTTTTCGCGTAAGAAACCGTGGAGCAAGGTTTCGAGGCCCTTAAAGCGAAAGTCGGTCCCTTCAGGACAGGTCCAGCGTCCTGGTTGTAGCCATTGGGACAGCTCTGACCCTTTGCAGTCATCGGAAGACTGCTCGCCGCCTAAGCAGAAACGTAACACAGGCTCCGAGAGTCTTGGTGTAGGCAAGGTTTTGCAGTCACAGACATTACCCTCGTCTCTTACCTCACCCATTCCCGTTGATCCTAAATGGGTTGTACTGCAAGACATGCAGATTAAGCTCGCCTCCCTTATGGAAGACTATTCTGCTGAAAAGGTTCACGATGATCCTCGCCGCTTAGCTGATCGAGATCCTGGCCGTCAGCCGCCCAAACGAGCCTTTGCTCGTCCTGTTGACGTTGGCGTTACTAAGTCACGTCAATCACGTTTTGTAGAGCCTCACTCGATGCAGTCCCGTGTTGACTTTCAGCCGCATGTGGACGTTCAGCCGCTTCCTAATGCTCTTGTTGACGTTCAGGACGTTCACCAACCAGCGGAGTTGACTTGTTTTGACGCTGAGCGTCAAGCACTGCAGTCTAGAGTTGTTTTGACTGCTCAGTCTAGGCAGTCAAGACAGTCTCGAGTTGACGTCGAGCGTCCTCCCGCTCCTGTTGTTGTTGACAGTCAGGCTGTTAAGCAGTTACATGACGTAGCGTCCTGGACTGCTACTGATGCACCAGTGTGTGTGGACTCTGCTTCTCAAGCATTGCCGCCAAGGCAGGTCTCCCCTTTGCTTGTTACTCAGCAGTTGTCGGACGAAGATCCTTCAGATGAGGACGTTGCTGATCCTCATCATGATGATCATCCTTCAGATGTAGACGAACCTAAGACGGTTCCTCCTTCGATGGACTTTAAGAAAATCATGTTGATTTTCAAGGACCTTTTTCCCAATCACTTTGTTACCGTTGCTCCTCGTTCGCCACCGTCTGAGTTTGCTCTAGGCTTACCTGCTGCCAAGCCAGCCTTTACTAAGCTAGTGCTTTCTCGCTCTTCCAAGAGGGCTTTACGACTTTTAGGCGACTGGTTGGATACCAGGAGGAGTTTGGGAAAGACGGCCTTTGCCTTCCCTCCTTCTAAGCTTGCTTCTAGATCGAGCGTCTGGTATGCAACGGGAGAAGTTCTCGGCTTGGGAGTCCCTGCCTCTGCCCAGGGTGACTTCTCAAGCCTCGTAGACTCTCCCCGTCGCCTGGCCATGAGACGCTCGAAGATTAGTTGGTCCTCCTCGGACCTTGACCATCTGCTTAAAGGCGTATACAGGGCCTTTGAAGTATTCAACTCTCTTGACTGGTCATTAGGAGCTTTAAGTAGGAAAATCTCGTCTGCCGACCGAGATGTTTCCTTACTTATCATGTCATGTATGGATAAAGCCATCCGCGATGGTTCCAATGAGCTCGCCTCCACCTTTACGTCGGGAGTCTTAAAGAAGCGAGATACCCTTTGCTCTTTTCTTTCGGCAGGAGTTACTCCCTGTCAGAGATCAGAACTGCTCTTTGCTCCCTTATCAGCGTCCTTGTTTCCGCAACAACTGGTTAAGGATATAGCTTCTTCGCTTGTGCAGAAGGACACCCATGACTTGATGGCGTCCTCTGCTCGCAAAGGGACTCCTTCTACATCCTTTGCTGTAAGACCCAGGATCGAGACTCCGGCTTCCAGATTTATCCCGCCCTTTCGTGGCAGAGCTCCCAGCAGGGGAAGCGCTCGTGCCGAGGGAAAGAGAGGTAAGAAGAGAGGAGCCAAGTCCTCACGTGGCAGAGTCTGACTGCCCACAGCCTCAGACAGTGGTAGGAGCCAGATTGAAGAGCTTCTGGCAGGCCTGGGAGAAGAGGGGCACAGACCAAGAGTCTGTTCGGTTGCTCAGAGAGGGGTACAAAATTCCGTTTGTACGCAAACCTCCTCTAGTGACAACTCCCATAGACCTCTCTCCCAGGTACCGAGAGGAGTCAAAGAGACAAGCCCTAAACCAAGAAGTGTGTCTGTTGCTAGAGAAGGGAGCGGTGGTAAAAGTCTCGGACCTTCAATCACCGGGGTTTTACAACCGTCTCTTCCTAGTCCCAAAGAATACAGGAGGTTGGAGACCGGTGCTAGACGTCAGTGCGCCCAACGTTTTTGTTACGAAAACAAAGTTCACTATGGAGACCACGAAGTCCGTCTTAGCAGCGGTCAGAAAGGGAGACTGGATGGTCTCTCTCGACCTACGAGATGCGTACTTCCACATTCCTATACACCCGGATTCCCAACCGTTTCTGAGGTTTGTTTTCAGGAATGTGGTATACCAGTTTCGGGCCCTGTGCTTTGGCCTCAGTCCTGCTCCTCTCGTATTTACGAGGCTCATGAGGAATGTGGCAAAATTCCTCCATTTATCGGGAATCCGAGCCTCCCTGTACTTGGACGACTGGCTTCTCAGGGCATCGTCCAGTCATCGCTGTCTGCAGGATCTTCATTGGACGTTGGGTCTGACCAAGGAATTGGGACTTTTGGTCAACCTAGAAAAGTCCCAACTCATCCCATCCCAGACTATTCTATATTTAGGGATGGAGATTCGCAGTCCAGTTTTTCGGGCTTTTCCGTCTGCCACCCGAATAGAACAAGCCCTGCTCAAAGTCCAACTAATGCTGAAGAGAGAACGGTGTTCAGTCAGGAATTGGATGAGTCTCGTAGGGACTCTATCATCCCTGGAGCAGTTTGTCTCGCTAGGAAGACTACACCTTCGGCCTCTCCAGTTCCATCTAGCCTTTCACTGGAACAAGGACAAGACGTTAGAGACGGTATCAATCCCGGTCTCCAAACCAGTAAAGGCATGCCTGAAATGGTGGAACAGCAATATCAGTCTGAGAGAGGGACTATCCCTAGCAGTCAAGAACCCAAACCACGTGTTGTTCTCAGACGCGTCGGATTTGGGTTGGGGTGCGACCCTGGACGGTCGGGAATGCTCAGGTCTGTGGACCTCAAGTCAGAAGAGCATGCACATCAACGGCAAGGAGCTATTGGCAGTCCACTTGCCCTTGATGAAATTCGAAAGTCTCCTTCGAAACAAAGTGGTAGAGGTCAACTCCGACAATACCACAGCTTTGGCGTACATCTCCAAGCAAGGAGGCACACACTCCCTCACGCTGTACGAGATCGCAAGGGACCTGCTCATTTGGTCAAGAAATCGAGGCATCTCCCTGTTAACGAGATTTATCCAGGGGGACTTGAACGTCTTGGCAGACTGTCTCAGTCGGAGGGGTCAGGTGATTCCCACGGAATGGACCCTCCACAAGGACGTGTGCAAGAGTCTTTGGGCGACTTGGGGTCAACCCACCATAGACCTCTTTGCCATCTCGATGACCAAGAGGCTTCCAATCTATTGCTCACCAGTCCCAGATCCAGAAGCAATACACATAGACGCATTTCTAATGGATTGGTCTCATCTGGACTTATATGCATTCCCACTATTCAAGATTGTCAACAAGGTACTGCAGAAGTTCGCCTCTCACGAAGGGACAAGGTTGACGTTGGTTGCTCCCCTCTGGCCCGCGAGAGAGTGGTTCACCGAGGTACTTCAAGGGCTGGTAGACATTCCAAGAAGTCTTCCTCTAAGGGTAGATCTATTACGTCAGCCCCACGTAAAGAATGTTCATCAAAGCCTCCCCGCTCTTCGTCTGACTGCCTTCAGACTATCGAGAGACTCTCAAGAGCTCGAGGCTTTTCGAAGGAGGCAGCCAGTGCGATTGCAAGAGCGAGGAGAGCTTCTACCATTAGAGTATACCAGTCGAAGTGGGAAGTCTTCTGAGACTGGTGCAAGTCAGCATCTGTGTCCTCGTCCAGTACCTCTGTAGCCCAAATCGCAGATTTTCTTTTACATCTGAGAAATGTTCGCTCCCTCTCAGCTCCCACGATTAAGGGCTACAGGAGCATGTTGGCTTCGGTCTTTCGTCATAGAGGCTTGGATCTTTCTAACAATAAAGATCTCCAAGATCTCCTTAAGTCTTTCGAGACCTCTAAGGAACGTCGTTTGGCAACTCCTGGATGGAACTTAGACGTGGTCCTAAGGTTCCTCATGTCAGACAGGTTTGAGCCATTACATTCAGCCTCCCTGAAGGATCTCACCCTCAAGACGCTTTTCCTAGTGTGCTTGGCTTCGGCAAAAAGGGTCAGTGAACTTCATGCCTTCAGTAAGAACATCGGCTTTTCTACAGAAAAAGCCACATGTTCACTTCAACTTGGTTTCCTGGCCAAAAATGAACTGCCTTCTCGTCCTTGGCCTAAATCTTTTGATATACCTTGCTTATCAGAGATCGTAGGCAACGAACTTGAAAGAGTGCTATGTCCAGTTAGAGCTCTTAAATTCTACTTAGCCCGTACTAAGTCCTTACGAGGTGGATCTGAGGCATTATGGTGCTCAGTTAAGAAACCATCATTGCCTATGTCAAAGAATGCTTTGTCATATTTTATCAGATTTTTAATACGAGAGGCTCATTCTCACTTGAATGAGAAAGACCGATGTTTGCTTAAGGTTAAGACGCACGAAGTAAGAGCTATAGCAACCTCCGTGGCCTTTAAGCAAAATAGATCTCTGCAAAGTATTATGGACGCGACCTTTTGGAGAAGCAAGTCGGTATTCGCGTCATTTTACTTAAAAGATGTCCAGACTCTTTACGAGGACTGCTACACACTGGGTCCATTCGTTGCAGCGAGTGCAGTAGTGGGTGAGGGTTCTACCACTACATTACCCTAATTCCAATATCCTTTTAATCTGTCTCTTGAAATGTTTTTAATCTTGTTTTTGGGTTGTACGGAAGGCTAAGAAGCCTTTCGCATCCTGGTTGATTGGCGGGTGGTCAATGTCATTTCTTGAGAGCGCCCAGATTAGGGGTTTGATGAGGTCCTGTTGTATGGGTTGCAGCCCTTGATACTTCAGCTCCTGGGAGTCTTTCAGCATCCTAAGAGGATCGCTGGGCTTCGTAAGGAAGACAGACTAACAAGGCAGAGTAATCGTCTAAGTCAACTTCCTTACCAGGTACCTATATATTTGGGTTTTGTTATGTTATAACTGTCAAAAACTCTAAGCATATACGCTGTAAACTTAATTAACTCTGGTCTCTACCCACCACCATGGGTGTGAATCAGCTATTATATATTCACCGGCTAAGTTAAATATTTAAAAATATTTTAATTATAAAATAAATTTTTGAATATACTTACCCGGTGAATATATAAATTAAAGGCCCTCCCTTCCTCCCCAATAGAGACGCAGCGGGATGAGAAGAATTGAGGCTTGTTTACATGCATATGCGGTATCTGGCCGATAGTTGGCGCTGGTGGGCACACCCGCAACCTTCATAGCGATCGCTCGCGAGTTTTTGTGTGTTTTCTGTCGAGCCGCCGGAGCAGCAGCTATTATATATTCACCGGGTAAGTATATTCAAAAATTTATTTTATAATTAAAATATCATAATCATATTGTACATGATTAAAAAGACCAACAGCCAAGAGTTGCTGTACAAGGTCACTGTGGGTCTTTTAGTGAGTGGAGTGAAGAAATATCAGACTAGTCAAGTAGTTTTTGTTAAGCGTATGGTTTTTAGTTATTACCTTCAATAGACAGATAAATCCTCCCTCAGAATTGTCACTCCACCCCATAATGTGTAGGCAATGTTGGAAGCAGTTTGGTTTTATTCACAGTCTCTGTAACCTGGACACTATTCCTTGGATACTGATAAACTCCACTGGATCAGACTGCACTGAAGGAGGTGGCAGCCATGCTTTGGCAGTGTTAGCCATAGGCCCTGCCACCCATCTCCGTTGAAAGTGATAGTCTAAAAGCCTGTCATCCAAGGAACTAAAGTTGACCATAGTTATTACTCCACTTCCACTGTGATGTTTAGGAGATTGATTTACCATTCTAATAGAACTCTTCATGAACCTTTCCAGAGAGCTTCTGATGTTGCCTAAGGCCTCATACCTGTTTTATCGCAATCTTCAACTAAACCTTTTATATGCGTAGCTTATCCAGAGATAACTGTATTTTCAACCCTACCTTTGCCATTGTGATCCTTTGTTAGTGGAAGTGGGGGTCCTCTTCTGTTTGAAACAAGTCTGTGCTTTGTATGTCCATACCATAAGATTGGCCATCTGGAAGTATGTTAACAAAAGGAACTTTTTCATGAAGTTTGATAAGAGAATAGCGGTAGACATGTAACACTTAAACCTTTAAGTTGATATTTATCTTAAGAGACTTTACCTGTCGATATCGTCGGGAAAATGAGCAAGTGTACTTCACGTATTCTCTGCATTAGTCACCTATGACTTTGTTGCAGAAAATAAGAACAAGTTCTTGGTAAAGGGGATGATGAAACTTGCACAATTTGATTATCCTCTTATTTTTAAGTCCATGGGAGTGGTTAAGTCAGCTTGTGCTGTATGTGTACCAAAATAAGAAGCAATTGTGGACATCCAACTTTGTCAACATTTGTATTGAGGGAAGTGATTGTGTTGAGTTAGAATAGAATAAATTAGCCATATGTCGCAACGGACTCCAGAGCTGGCCTTTTGGGATTAGGCTAAGATTATACTGTGCCCTTAGAAAGATCATTTGATGAAATTACGAACTAAGGTTGAATTGTCTTTAAAATATTTTCTATGTTGCATTATTATTCATGAAGCTTACCACTAGTAATTTCTTGTCTAGCTCAGACAGCTGTCTGGCACTCAGTTTGCTTTCTCTTAGCCAAACACATACAGTAAGGTAAAAGCAAGAAGTTGTCCTTATGAACACAAAACTTAATTTAACTTTTTTCGATGTGTCTAAATTATATTTATTCTACTTCAGTGTAAATGGTCACGCAAAGGTTTCATGAGAACACGATGGAATCTGAATGGCTCCAAATTTGATCTCGTTAATATCCATCTTTTCCATGATGCCTCTAACTTCATTGCTATGGAAGAGGTAAGGGAGTGGTTGCTTTTTATGTATTTTGTTTGGAAGCATTGTTCACATGCAAGTGAAATTACACTTGTCCTTTTTGTGGATGTATTTTTCAAAGGAAAACTTCTTGTATGTTAAATTAATTTGCTCTAAATCTTAAAACTAAATCAAACAAGATTTATCAGTAAAATGAGGCAGGACTGCAAATCATATGCTACATTATTTGAAATTACTTATTAATTGATACTGTATTGTACTTTTATGTCAGTACCCCTCAGTCTACAGTTTGAATCGCAAACGTGCTTTGGAGCACACACTTGACAGGTGAGTGTTTCATTGGCTATCACATTTTATAGATAGGCTTAATTTGGTTAATATGTAAAATCAAATGTGTAGAGCAGATGATTTGAATGGCTTTTGTATATTGTTGATATTTAGGAAATTGCAAATTGAATTAATATATTTGAGTTTACGTGATAAATTAAATTCGTGAAATATTGTATTCTTTCAGGTTTCATAACGATGAGTTCGAGAATCTACCAATCTTTATGTATGGTGACTTCAACTTTAGATTGAATACTAAAGGAGTTGTACAGGTTAGTTATGTTTCATTTGGTTCAAACTGTCTTTACTTTACCCTTCTACCCCCAATGGACGTACTGGTACGTTTCACAAAACTCATCCCTTAACCCCCATGGACGTACCGGTACGTCCTTGCAAAAAACTGCTATTTGCATTTTTTTTTTTACATATTTTGATAACTTTATGAGAAACTTCAGGCATTTTCAAAAATAATGAGACCAACCTAACCTCTCTATGACAAAAATTAAGGCTGTCAGCGCAATCTAAAAAAAAATATTGCAAAATGTGCTTGAAAAAGAAAAATGCCTTGGGGTTAAGGGTTGGAAATTTCCAAATAGCTTGGTGGTAAAAGAGTTAACTTGAATTTTAAACTTCCCTACCATTCATCAAAATCCTCAAAACTTAATAATTACTGAATTTAAAGATAAATACAGCAAATAAAAAGGCTTTATATTTTTTTTTAACACCAGACAAACATTTTGGGCCAGCCTTATAAGATTCATGCGTCTTGACTTGGGGTCTGGTTAAGCTACTTGATGTTTGAGACTAAATCCTGTCCAGTGTATTTTTATATTATTTTATTACTTACCCATTCTTATTAGAGTTACAGTTAATTTTGAAGTTTTGATGTAGATTCAGTAGATCAGGATAAATTTGTGTTTGTTGTTATTCCTTTGATTTTAGTTTTCTTTTTTTCATAGAGTATATAATTGTACTTATAATGCAAAATGCTTGTAAACAGGACAAGAGTGGATGTTCTGTACTGTTACAGATTAAAAAGGAATAAGAAATAATATGGGAAATAAGGATATATGGAATAAACTAGACTGAAATGAACGGTAGAAAGGAAAAGGGAAGAATGGGAGAGTTCTAAAATCTTGATGAGTACTTGCTGATCTTTGGTTACTAGCAATATTTTGATTTTATCTTGTTATTCATTGCAAAATGTCATCATATTTAAGCCTTATTATTGAGCTATTAATTTTGTTTTGCATGTTTCCTTTCTACAGAAACTGACTAATGGCTGTACACCAGGTGACTCTGAATTGCCTAACTCAGGTGAGAAAGCTAAGGAGTACAAAGATAACAAAGATAATGTTCAGCTTACAATCTCCAAAAAGGCTTTTATACACTGTGACCATCAATCAATCTTTGTCAAGGACAATGGCAGCTGGGTGAGTTTGGAATTATGTGAGTATTTTGATGTAATAGACCATTGGTTATATTCAAGCAAGATGTTGTTTGTTGCTTTTTCAAATACGAGTAATTTTCCCCCTTTCCTTTCCAGTTGCGGGAGTTTGACCAGGAACTGAGTAGTTTTGGGGATCGACTCGCAGAATATCCCATAACATTCCCACCAAGTTATCCATTTGAGGAAGGTCCTGGTAGCAATGGCACCCATTATATGAAGACAAGATGCCCATCATGGTGTGATAGAGTACTACTAAATAAGGCAGCTAAAAAACTTGTTGATTCTGTAAGTTATAAATATTAGTGCTTCTGAGGCCAGGTTTTAATAACCACAAGGCTCTTCTACTTGGGATGTGGTTAGGTTTTGGACAACCCTTTGATAAATTGACAAAAATGATAGGTATATTAAGTGAAACACTATTTTTATAACACAAAAAGCGAATGGCTTGTATTCCATTTGAGATTTGTCTGGGAATATTTTGCTTACAAGCAAAATGGGTTTACAATGAAAAATTTAGTTTGCTTTGATAAAGGTTTGCTTTTACTGTACTGATAAGTGTAATTCATCATTGCCATGAAGGTACCAAGAAAAGTTTGCCTTTTTTAATTCAAATATTTTCATTATGAATGGAAATTCCAATGGAAAAATCCATAATAAAGAAAGACAAGAAACCTCTTGTCATAAAAGCATTAGATATGCAATTAACAAGAGGCTGGCCAAAAATCTACAAAAGGGGGGAATCGACTGAAACCTAGGCCTTATAGGATTTAAGACAGAAGGAGTACAGATTTTGGTATTGGGAGAGAGAGAACTCATTCAATTGTAACTGTAACCTTATTTAATGTTCACACAATGCTTATGAGGTCTATAGAAAATTATATATAAATGGAAAAAATTCAATTTTTCTTTTAACTAGCACATTATTTTTTGAAAATATGTAAATGCATCAGCAACCTGAATATTCAATTAAAAAGAGTATTTTAGTGGTTAGTCTCTTCTTTTTTTTTTTTGTGGGTAGTGGCTATTAAAAGAAATCTTCCTTTTTTTCTTTTTCAGAGTGGAGGCAAAGTCAAGTACGAATTAATTGGATTTAACACAGCCATGGGCGATCACAAGGTAGGAAAATCTTAAACTGGACAACTTTTTTTCCAGTTCGTTTGATAATGACATAAACTATTAAGTAGTTCATTTGTTTAATATTTTTCAAATGCATTACTGTATATATTTTTAGGCAAATAATGTACCCTGTAGATTTGACTTGAAATGGTAGGTTTTTATTTATTGTTCACAACAACGAATGGCCCCCATAGGTACCAGTACTAAGCCTTTGGTATAGATTCCCCATTCATTCATCTATTTAATGTTTTTTATTATTCTTTTCACTGAGTGCTTTCAAGTTTATGTAGCCACCAAGTTCAAGACATTTATTAAAAAAAAAAAAAGCCTTGTTCCAATACACCTCATGAATGACAGCATCTTTGTCACAGTTTCCTTTCACTGTCTACTTTAATGCAGTTGATTTGACACTACTGTAATATAAATTATCATCTTCATCAATCATGTATGCTGTTGACTTATAAGTTGTGATTGTTTATTTAGATAGTGATTGGAATGTGGTATTCCCTTTTATCATCCTTATTCTGTAACTATGATTAAATCATCCAGTAGTTATTTTGTCGAAGGTGCCAGTAATGTAGAAAATAATGAAATGTCTTTGTCTGGAGCAGGATAATCATTCCCAACTCACGAGAGCAACTTGGTCCTTGTCCCCAAATAACGGAGGACTTAAACTTTTTGTTTCACTCTCTGGAATGAGGTTGAGGCTTCCTGTGAATTGTAGTTTCTCTTAAAAGATTGTTTCTTTTTTAGTGGTAAAAGAGGCAGCTGCACTAAATTTCTGCTTTTTTTTTTCTTTTTTTATTGATTTATAGACAGTAGTGTAGTTGCTTTTATTTAAATTTGTTCTTGTTAGGAAGTAGTTTTGTTTTGCTGATAATGATAAAAAAAAGCTTTTGATATTGTCTGTTGTGTTTTGGAAGTCTCAAGCTTAGAGCATAAAGTCTTGTTGCTTCATCTTTTGTTTTGAGAATTAATTATCACCTATTTAGATTTAGGATTTTTGCATTTGGGAACTGCATTCAATACTTGAAAGTATTTGTTTTTTTTCCTATGTGTGTTTAGTTGCTGCAGTTTTTATTTTTCCATTTTGTTTTTATTTTTGCAGATTCCCTTGAGTACTGTATAGAGATTTTTCCTTTTGCAGATGCTTATTATACATAAAGTTTAACGAAGTGACAGATTAGCAGGGAAATTGTGTAATTTGTGGGACCAGTTTATTCCTTTGTATAATTGTAAACTATATACTGAAAATATTAGTAGCCTGCTAACATTTCATATACTGTAATTAATATTTAATTGTATATTATATTGTTTTAATGGCAATTATTTTTATCAAATCTGGTAATATATATAATACATAACTAATATAAATATCTCTGGGATGCCAAACTTTGCCTCTCTCTCTCTCTCCCCTTATCTCTCTCTCTCTGACTCTCACTCTCATAGCAGTAATTTTATGAAATGACCAAATAAGGTCGGAAGTTGATCATATGGCTCCTTGTCATTATTTTTTTTTATTGAGACTCAAAACCCTGCTGGTGTAGTCACATGCAAAATAGCACTTTCCTCCTTTTCCCTTTAACACACCTGTTAAAGAAAGAAAACAAAACCAAGAAATGATTGTTGCCCAGGACAGACAGGTGAATTCAATCTCTGCATCTCTCTCTTTCCTCTCGCAGCCTGTCTTTATGGACCTCTGCCTAAGATGTTAAGGTACTGATTTCACCTAGAAGTGTATCTAGATTTTAGCACTTTCTGCCCCTTGATTATTCTCTTTAGTTTTTTGATCGATTGTTGTTCCTTCCCTTTGATTATTCCCTTAGTTTTTTTTATTTGATTGACAATTTTTTGGTGTTGTAGTGTGTATGCTTAGTGTTAACAATTTTACTTTTATTTAGAATTCATGGTTTGTATTGAAATCATTGGATGCTTTTTGTAGTTCTGTAGGTAATTCTTACTCATGTGCATTATTCTTTTTTCAATTTTGATTTATATATATGCCTGACTGATGAATTTTACTAATTGCAGTGAAATGTACAGAACCTTAATAAGTAATCTAAAAGTATCTGTTAGTTTCCTTTTTTAATTTGATTATAGTTTACTGTATTATTGCTGGCATTGTGTATATTATTCCTGTTTGTGTTTGACTTATCAGTAATATATAATTACTTGCATTAGTATGTCGGTATTGTATTTTTTTCGTACTACTTAATATATCGCGTAGAGATTCGGATACAGCTTTCCTCCTTGTTTACAAGTCGAGGAATTATTTACCAATGCAAAGTAATACTTGATTTTCAAAAGTACAGGGGAAAGCAATTGAAGCTTTTCACACAAAATGCAACAGAGGTATTCCAGTTATTTTCAAGGTTTTTTTTTTTTTTTTTGTAGTTTTGCAGAAATGCATGGTTTAACTTTTTTGGGCTATTTGTCTTCCTTTTTTTCAGAATTGTTTTAGGGATTCTCTCTCTCTCTCTCTCTCTCTCTCTCTCTCTCTCTCTCTCTCTCTCTCTCTCTCTCTCTCTCTCTCTCTCTCTCTCTCTCTCTCTCTCTCTCTCTCTCTCTCTCTCTTTTTTTTTGTTTTAGGCATTTGTGGTTGAATCCTAACTACAGGTATTGAGATATTTATCAGCTATTTCAGGAACACTCTAAAAAAACACTTACCAGACCCATACTTACTGGATTACCTATTATAGCTTTTAATTCACTTGGTTCCGAGTTTCAATAGCTTTTAAACTTCTGCATTTATTTACTGTACTTGAATGGTGGTACAGCTTATATATCTTTTATCACAACCCCCTATCAATAATGTAAAGCCCTCACTTGCAGTGTCATATATCCCCAGAACCTCGGTATGTTTTTATCAGACAGAAGAGCAATCACTCATAAATGTACCAACTTATCCCCAGGTAAGAGCCAACGGCCTTCTTCACTATTTGAGTCTACAATCTGTACCAGTTCTGACAGATTCCCCTTTGCACTTGACAATGTCAACTGTTATCCAGTCTAATGATATCAGATAGTTAAACAAGTCATATGAATGTAGAATTAAAATTCCTACTTTTTACAGGGCTGGCTCGAAGAGTTTCTTCTCAACTAGTGTACATCTAATTTTTTATATTGCAATTCATTAGAAATATCTAATGATTGGATAAATTGAAAATGTTTAAGATTCTAACAAAATATCCTCTGAGAATGTTTCCAATACTAGATATACATATTTGGGTTAAAGCTGGACAATCATAAAGATTGTTTGTTTATAAGAATTGTTCTGCATTGCTTTTATTATTAAGACAATTTTGCTATCCGGAGGTTCTTAATTTATACTTTGTTATATTAAAGTCTGAAATATTTTATGATAGTCTGGAAATGTACGTTTTTATAGAAATTGGTAATTAAGTGCTTTTTGGGGGTTAATGTGGTGTGTGGTCTCCAAGAACTTTTCTGTAAAAGGCTTGAACAGGGATTCCAATATGACATGAAAAAACCATAGAAATATTGTCCCCCCTGTTTTAGGGCCAGTGTTTCAATGCGCACGGCATGCACTCAGCGTGTATAAGGGAGGCTCTGTGGTCCAAACTCTATTGAACCCATCAGCAATTCCTATGCTGAAAATCATTTAGCAACCGATGACACATTATCACTGAGAGCCAATACTAATAGTGAAGACAATGCTACTTTTGTAACAAAATACTCCTGCAAAAATTTCCCTCCGTATGTTCTTCTTCTACTTCTTCTTCTTCTTCTTTTTTTTTTTTTTTTTTTTTTTTTTTTTTTTTTTTTTTTTTTTTTTTTTTTTTTTGTGGTCACCAGTGTCAACACGTGAATGAAGGTCTGTTTAGAGTGAAGTCTACATCTAATGTTGAGTAACGGGAATTAAGATATGATTTAAATTGTCACTATGCTTAGTAATATCATTATGGTAATTGAGGATCCAGTTTTCCCTTCAAGATTGCTTTTGGCATTTTATTTGGTTTATTAACTATTCATTGTTAAATAGTTGGGGCTTTGCCCCCAAATCCCATAGTTTACCTAATCCACAAAAAATTTATCTAGATTTGATTACTTTTGCTATCGGAACAGTAAATCTAACCTTAAACTGATTTCAGCATCGGAACTCCTATGCAAAACGGTCTAAACATCACTTTGAATTTAATTACAGTACACGTTTCACTTGCTTCTACGTCAGAACACTCATAACGAATGGTCTAAATTTCACTCTGAAGACAATTCAAGTTTGAATACAGTAGAACTTTTGCAGGCTTTGAAGGGTGATGAACAATGCCACAATCAAATGAACCCAATATAAAATGTGGGCATGAAACCTCAATTAGCACAAAAAACTGGAAAAGATACAGATGGCTAACAGGTGATGCTTGTAAATTGCAGGATATCTGTAATGGAATAGAGCATTATTGAAGGGAGATCATATAGATATACAGAAATTATTTATAATAAGTTTTTCATTTTTCAAAGCAATAACCTAACCTTTCCAATCTTGATTAAATATACATTGAACATATCAGGGAATAATTGTGAGACAAAAACTAATTTTTCAATATTAAACTTACCCGATAATCATGTAGCTGTCAACTCCGTTGCCCGACAGAATTCTACGGGAGGGATACGCCAGCTATCACAATACTAGAAGGGGGTGTACTCACCAGCGCCACCTGTGGCCAGGTACTACAGTACTTCTTGTTGACACCTCCTCAATTTTTCCTCTGTCGTGCTTCCGGCTAGACGTTCTGGGATACGCTTATGATCTTGGAGTATTTTCACGGCTTTTGGTGAAGTATTTCTCTCAGATTTCGGCTGTCGCTTTACTGGAAAACTTCTATATTAGCTTAGATAGCTATTATTTAGTTCTGATTAATGGTTAACGATCTTTTTGCTTGATTTGGAATCCCCACTTGGCTAACTCTTTGATTCAAGATGTCTGACATTTCACAAGCCCCACCCCATAGACGATGTAGGTCTTGTAATAGGCGTATTCCGAAGGCCTCGGTAGATCCTCACACTGCTTGTTCTGACTGTAGGGAAAGACCCTGTCAGTTGGAAGATCGATGTGAGGAATGCGCCGGACTTTTGGAACTTGATTTTGTCCGATTTCTTAAGTATTCAACCAAGTTAGAGAGAGAGAGAGTTAGGAGGAGTTCTTCTCGCTCTTCACTTTTTTTCCTCACCTCATGATCCCCTACCTTTTCCTCCCCCTGTAGTGGCTACCCCCGAACCTACTATTTGCCCTCAACCTGATATGTCTGTTGTTTTGCGTGCCATTCAGGCTTTAGGTGACAAAGTGGAGTCGGTGGTTAGTGATCATAAGTCTCTTATGGCCGAAGTCAAGGAACTTAAGGTCAAGAGTGCAGTGGGTGGTAATAGTGCCAGTGCTGTGACGAGTGCTAGTGTCAGTGCAGTGCCAAGTGCTAGTGTCAGTGTCAGTGTGGTGCGTGAGGGTACTTCTGTGCGTGCCAGTCGTCCTCCCAGTCCGGGACCTCTTGCAAGCTCCCAAGCCCAGGGGAGAAGCAATGTCGAAGGGCAAAAGGGTTCGGCAGGCCTTGATCGGCGCACAGAAGTATCCTCGGTGGTTGCGGGCGTGTCTTCCAGAGACCGTCACTCCCACCCGCAGACGATTGAGCCCGTCTTTTACTCGTCTGCTGAAGAATTGTCAGGGAGGAAACGTTGGACTCAGGTCTCAAGACCTCTCAAACGCAGAGTCCAGACCTCAAGAGCTCTACAACCTGGCTGCAGTCATTGGATCAGCTCTGACTCGCCGCAGTCATCAGTTGAATGCACACCTCCTAAGAGGAGTAAGGTGCTGCCGCAACAGATCTCTTCTGTTAAGGCTTTGCCTCAGCAGACCTTAGTGTCTGCCGACCCCAAGTTGACTCTACTGCAGTCCATGCAGTCACAACTTGCGGTCTTGATGCGTGAGTGTCAGGCTGAGAAGGTTACACCTCCTCCTGCGATCGCTCCGCCTAACCGCAGTCCTGTCTGCCAGGCGTACGATGTTGAGGCTCCTCAGGATACCTTACCACGTACTGAGTTGCCAGTTTCCAGCGGTGTGCAGCTACCTCCGCCTTCCTTAAGGCAACCTCAGCAATGGGAACAGGAAGCTTATACCTTACTTCCTCCGCTTCCACTTGCGGTTCCACCAGTGAGGCAACACTCTCTTGAGGTACAACAACCTCTCCCATCCATGAGGCAGGCTCCTCAGCTCTCGCTGCAGCGACCTCAACCCTCCTCAAGGCGAGAGCCTCAACACCTTAGCCTTGCGCCTCAGGAACCTCAACTCGCGAGACAATTACTGCGTTCTACGCAGCCACTACCTCAACGCTCGCAGCTCACACCTCAGGAACCTCAACTCGTTCCTCAGGAACCTGCTACTGCGCATCCACCAACCTTACAGCAAGCGCAACTCTTGAGTCAAGACACTCATGCCAGGAGTCAGCCTCCTCCACCCATGCGCCTACCTTCTGCTACTCCTTTTGACCAGCCTTTGCAGCCTGAGCCTCAGGTGTTGCCTCAACAGAGACTTGAGGATGAAACCACAAGCGTTTTTGCTCCCGCTCGTGCAGATTCTGCTGTTCAGCATACCTTACCTCTCACTTCGCTACACTCTGGTGATGAGGTTTCTGATGATGAGGCTGCACACCTGGATCCCTCATCAGACGTGGATGAATCCAAGTCTTCTCCGCCTATTGACTTTCGTAAGGTCTTGGCTCTTTTCAGAGAGGTATACCCAGACCATTTTGTCTCTGCTACCCCCCGCTCTCCGCCATCTGAGTTTTCGCTAGGCATGCAGCCAGCCAAGTCAACTTATACTAAGCTCGTCTTTGCAAGGTCCTCTAAGAGAGCGTTAAGAATTTTAGGGGAGTGGTTGCAGTCTAAGCAGCAACTAGGAAAGACTTCCTTTATGTTTCCTCCGACTAAGCTCACTTCTAAAGCGGGCGTTTGGTATGCCACAGGAGAGGAACCAGGCTTGGGAGTACCTGCCTCTGCCCAGGCTGACTTCTCAAGTTTGGTAGACTCTCCTCGTAGAACAGCAATGAGGCGCTCTTAGGTTTGCTGGACCTTCTCCGATCTAGATCACTTCCTAAAGGGTGTATTTCGAGCCTTTGAGATGTTCAATTTCCTAGACTGGTGCCTGGGGGCCCTTAGCAAGAAGACCTCCCCTGCGGACAAGGACTCAGCCATGCTCTTAATGTCCTGCATGGATAAAGCTATTAGGGATGGATCTGGCGAGCTTGCTTCAATGTTTGTGTCAGGAGTGCTTAAGAAAAGGGAGCAGCTTTGTACCTTCCTTTCCTCCAGCATCACACCTTGTCAAAGGTCTCAACTCCTTTTCGCTCCGCTCTCTAAGTTCCTGTTTCCCGAAGAGCTTGTTAAGGACTTGTCTGCGGCCCTGATACAAAAGGACACCCATGATCTTGTGGCCTCATCAGCTCGTAAGACTAAGGTTGCTACCTCAGTCCCCAGGACTTATCGCACCCCAGTGGCTGATACTCCTGCTACGAGGTTTATTCCGCCCTTTCGTGGTAGAGCCCCCAGCCGAGGAAGCTCCCGTCCAGACTCTTCCAGGAGCAAGTCTAGGAAAGGTTCCAAGGCTTCTAAAGGCAAAAACTGACTCTCCTCCTCTCCAGACAGCAGTAGGAGCCAGACTCAAGATCTTCTGGCAAGCTTGGGAGAAGAGAGGTGCAGACGCCCAGTCTGTCAGTTGGCTGAGGGAGGGTTACAGGATACCATTCTGCCGCAAACCCCCTCTGACCACATCTCCCATCAACCTCTCTCCCAACTACAAGGAAAAGGACAAGAGGCTAGCGTTGCACCAGGAGGTGTCGCTCCTGTTACAGAAGAAGGCAGTGGTTATAGTCCGGGACCATCAATCCCCGGGCTTCTACAACCGTCTCTTTCTGGTGGCCAAGAAGACAGGAGGTTGGAGACCGGTGCTGGACGTCAGCGCGCTCAATGCTTATGTCACCAAGCAGACGTTCACGATGGAGACGACGAAGTCGGTCCTAGCAGCGGTCAGGCAGGAGGACTGGATGGTCTCGTTGGACCTGAAAGATGCTTACTTTCACGTTCCTATTCATCCAGACTCCCAACCTTTCCTGAGATTCGTTTTTGGAAAGGTTGTCTACCAATTCCAAGCCCTGTGTTTTGGCCTAAGCACAGCTCCTATGGTGTTTACGCATCTGATGAGGAATATAGCAAAATTCCTCCACCTATCGGACATCAGAGCCTCCCTTTATTTAGACGACTGGCTGTTGAGAGCCTCCACGAGTCGTCGCTGTCTGGAGAGTCTCAACTGGACTTTGGACTTGATCAAAGAACTGGGTCTGTTAGTCAATCTAGAAAAGTCCCAGCTCATTCCCTCCCAATCCATTGTGTACCTGGGAATGGAGATTCGGAGTCAGGATTTTCGGGCTTTTCCATCGGCCCCAAGGATAAGCCAAGCCCTAGATTGCATCCTGAGCATGCTGAAGAGGAGCAGTTGCTCGGTGAGACAGTGGATGAGTCTCACAGGGACCCTTTCATCGTTGGCCCTGTTCGTCGAGCTAGGGAGACTCCACCTCCGCCCTCTTCAATTCCATCTAGCAGCTCATTGGGACAAGGGTTTGACTCTCGAAGCAGTCTCTATCCCAGTCACCAAAGAGATGAAGACCACTCTCTTGTGGTGGAAGACCAATCTCCTTCTCAGGGAGGGCCTATCGTTGGCGATTCAGACCCCCAATCTTCATCTCTTCTCGGATGCATCGGACTCGGGCTGGGGCGCGACCTTGAACGGACAGGAGTGCTCGGGAACGTGGAACGAGGAACAGGAAACGCTCCACATCAACTGCAAGGAGCTACTAGCAGTTCATTTAGCCCTATTGAACTTCAAGTCCCTCCTGCTAGGCAAGGTGGTGGAGGTGAACTCCGACAACACCACAGCCTTGGCTTACATCTCCAAGCAAGGAGGGACCCATTCGAGGAGCCTATACGAGATAGCAAGGGACCTCCTCATTTGGTCAAGAAGTCTAAACCTCACCCTAGTTACGAGGTTCATTCAGGGCAACATGAACGTCTCAGCAGATCGCCTAAGCAGAAGGGATCAGGTCATCCCCACGGAATGGACCCTCCACAAGAGCGTGTGCAACAGACTTTGGACCTTGTGGGGTCAGCCGACAATAGATCTGTTTGCCACCTCCATGACCAAGAGACTTCCTTTGTACTGTTCCCCAGTTCCAGACCCAGCAGCAGTTCATGTGGATGCTTTTCTGCTGAACTGGTCCCATCTCGACCTTTACGCATTCCCACCGTTCAAGATCATAAACAAAGTCCTTCAGAAGTTCATCTCGCACGAAGGGACACGGCTGACGCTGGTTGCTCCCCTTTGGCCTGCAAGAGAATGGTTCACAGAGGTACTACAATGGCTGGTCGACGTCCCCAGGACTCTCCCTCTAAGAGTGGACCTTCTACGTCAACCTCACGTAGACAGGTTGCACCCAAACCTCCACGCTCTTCGGCTGACTGCCTTCAGACTGTCGAAAGATTCGCTAGAGCTAGAGGCTTTTCGAAGGAGGCAGCCAGTGCGATTGCCAGAGCAAGGAGGGTATCCACTCGTAGAGTCTACCAATCCAAGTGGGAAGTCTTCCGGAGCTGGTGTAGAGCCAATGCAGTTTCCTCTACCAATACCTCTGTGACCCAAATAGCTGACTTCCTATTACATCTTAGGAATGAGAGATCCCTTTCAGCTCCTACGATTAAAGGGTACAGGAGTATGTTGGCTTCAGTTCTCCGCCACAGAGGTTTGGACCTTTCTTCCAACAAGGACCTTCAAGACATCCTTAAGTCTTTTGAGACTTCTAAAGAACGTCGTCTACCCACTCCAGGCTGGAATCTAGACGTAGTCTTAAGGTTCCTTATGTCACCTAGGTTCGAACCTCTCCAGTCAGCTTCCTTCAAGGACCTTACCCTCAAGACTCTTTTTCTCGTCTGCCTTGCAACAGCTAAGAGAGTCAGTGAGGTTCATGCCTTCAGCAAGAACATTGGGTTCACATCCGAATCTGCAACATGTTCTTTACAGCTCGGATTCTTAGCTAAGAATGAACTTCCTTCACGTCCTTGGCCTAGATCGTTTGATATTCCTAGCCTCTCCAACATGGTAGGTAACGAGCTAGAAAGAGTTCTTTGCCCTGTCAGAGCTCTGAAATATTATCTTAATAGGTCAAAACCTATTCGAGGACAGTCAGAAGCCTTATGGTGTGCAATCAAGAATCCTTCGAGGCCCATGTCCAAAAACGGGGTTTCGTATTATATAAGGCTTCTGATTAGAGAAGCCCATTCTCACTTGAAGGAGGAAGACCTTGCTTTGCTGAAGGTAAGGACCCACGAAGTGAGAGCCGTAGCTACTTCGATGGCCTTTAATAAAAACCGTTCTCTGCAGAGCATAATGGATGCAACCTATTGGAGGAGCAAGTCAGTGTTTGCATCATTTTATCTTAAAGATGTCCAGTCTCTTTACGAGAACTGCTACACCCTGGGACCATTCGTAGCAGCGAGTGCAGTAGTAGGTGAGGGCTCAGCCACTACATTCCCTTAATCCCATAACCTTTTTTAACCTTTCTCTTGAATGCTTTTATTGTTGTTTTTATGGTTGTTACGGTAGGCTAAGAAGCCTTCCGCATCCTTTTGATTTGGCGGGTGGTCAATTCATTCTTGAGAAGCGCCTGGGTTAGAGGTTGTGTAGAGGTCCTTTAGTAGGGGTTGCAGCCCTATATACTTTAGCACCTTAGAGTTGATTCAGCCTCCTAAGAGGAACGCTGCGCTCAGTAAGGAAGACGAACTTAAAAAAGGCAGAGTAACGGTTCAAGTCGACTTCCTTACCAGGTACTTATTATTTCATTGTTATTTTGAGATAACTGATTATATGAAATACGGGATACTTGGCTATCCTTTAATCTTGTACACTGGTTTTCACCCACCCCCCTGGGTATGAATCAGCTACATGATTATCGGGTAAGTTTAATATTGAAAAATGTTATTTTTATTAGTAAAATAAATTTTTGAATATACTTACCCGATAATCATGATTTAATTGACCCTCCCTTCCTCCCCATAGAGAACCAGTGGACCGAGGAAAAATTGAGGAGGTGTCAACAAGAAGTACTGTAGTACCTGGCCACAGGTGGCGCTGGTGAGTACACCCCCTTCTAGTATTGTGATAGCTGGCGTATCCCTCCCGTAGAATTCTGTCGGGCAACGGAGTTGACAGCTACATGATTATCGGGTAAGTATATTCAAAAATTTATTTTACTAATAAAAATAACATATTTGGCAAAATTACAAAAATTTACCATCTTTAGCACAAGTAGAAAATATTTAAAGAGTCAGACCCGAAGAATCTTGGTAGGGATGGACAACAGATCAGGTGATCAACGGAAGTAAATTTTCTGCCCTTCTGTTTTGTGCTTCCTTATGAAGAGGAATGATAGATTTTTTTATGTCACTCACTCAATCTTACAGAACAGCCAGATATGGTTCAGTTGTCTACCATGATGGTCCTTACATTTGACAAAAGAAAAGATTGGTCTATTTCAACAATAATTTTGGGACCACCAATAGAATCCAGGTTGTACTGCTGTTAATTTTGACTGAAACAAAGACAAATGATGGTAAGGTGTATTCAACATAGTAATTTGTCATTATTCTCTGGCTTGTCTCATTATTAAACTGGAGGATAAGCCTATTTTAAGAAAAGAAAATAGGATTTTGTTAATTTTGGGGTTAAATGACTATAAACCGAGGTTGGAGAAGGAAGCAATATGAACCACAGGTGACTATAGAAATAACATTTTATTTTTTTTTTTTTTTTTTTTTTTTTTTTTTTTTGCCTATTGAATGTGAGCAGTTTCTCAGAATATTTATACATTTATCTTTAGGCAAAAAAGGTCAAGAGTGGTACGTAGTTCTATTTTCACGGTAATGTTATGATTTGGGTCATTGTCTGAAAGTCTTTTTTGAGTGTCGGTCCTAATTTCTTTTTCAACATTGAGTGGATGCCCTGTAGTCACACTATTCCTTTTGTGGTGTAAGATTTAGATATATTGCACAACGGTCTTAATAATTGCATTATTGGTTACTGTTGCTTGATGATTTCAAGAAAGATGTTTGTATTACTTAAAGCCCCAGGCACTATTTCTATAAATTTTCGGACGTACAGTATCGCTGTCTTTGTATGTTCACGGTATATTTGTTTGCCGATGTATCTTTTTGTATTTGGTACTTCCTTCTTTGTTTTCTCTTTCTACAGTATATACAGATAGGACATTCTCCTGTGGAAAGTTTTATTGCAAGTTATTGACTCTTATAGCTTATTATATTAAGAATTTGTTATTCCCAAGCTCCACATGGCCACTTTATATACAGTATTGCACTTTCTTTTACTCTAAGTCTGGCCATCATAAGTCTAGAATTTGAATAAAGGATAGTAAGATCTTAATAAATTAAAACTTATCTTAATAGTCTCCCACCTTAGTGACTATCATTTGAATAAGAAAGACTGGTCTCTACCTTAACTGGCTGTTACTTGCATTTATTATTTGTAGGTTGTATATATGAAAAGTCCCCATTAGTTATCTTTTTTTTTTTATGTCGGCTACCCCCCATAATTGGGGGAAGTGCCTTGGTAGATGGATGGATGTGTGAAATGAAAATTCTTAATTTTTTTTACGAGTAGAATATTGATAATTGTATACTAATACGTACATGTCTCAAGCAGGTGACTATTTCTTCCTAATCTTACTTTGAATGCCTCTGGTAATTAATTTAATTGACGAGTATCCCTCTTTTTCATGTGTGTATAAAGTTCTTTTGCAGGTATCGAATGTAAATGACCTTTTAGATTATATTGACAATATATTAACAAGCTAATGCTGTATATATTTTGACATCTCACTGAAATTTTAACCCAAATGAATATCCTATGTAAACTACTTTTGAAAATTTTTACTTTGTATGAATTGTTGATACCTAATATTCTGTTTCACTTATAATAGCAGTCAAATTAAAATGTGCACTACAGGGAAAGTCATTTGAAATGTGGTATTTTACAATGCAGAGTAACCTTTACAGCATCGATTTCCTATATATTTAGTATGCCATTACGTAGCACACTGTATACTGTACTGGTATGTAGAATGTACTTTGCAGAATTGATGTTGTTAGATGACATATCTTATTTCCCTTTTTGCATTCAGTACACTATTTAGTATGTATTTAAAACGAATGTTTTTATTTCTTTTTCTCTTATGCAGCCTGTGGGTCTGTGTGTGGAGGTGCCAATGGGAGCAGGTACTGTGTCCTGTTGCTCTCCCAATGCACCATGTCCTAACTTTGTGCATGAACCTGATGCTCAATGTTTTAAGCAGGCTGGATGGTGCCTTTGCAAGGCATACCCAGCCTGTCCGAGACCTTTAGTCAAGTCTGTGTGCCCCAACAGTAGTACCCTGCCCTTCCCTCTCCCAGGTCAGGTCAATCCAGTGACCCCATCTCCTGCATGTATCAACCCGGTAAGGGTAGAAGGTGCTATTGTTGCTCCTGTTAGTTTCAAGAACCCTGGAATGTGTTTGGTGCCTCAGTGTGTGTGTAGTGTTGGTGCTAGTGAAGAAAAGATACATCATTGTCAGTGCGGCTACCACCCTTTCAAGGGGATTGCAGCCAGGACCGAGGGGGGTGTAAAATCTAATGATCTTTTGCGGAATCTCTTGCTGCTAAGTGGAAGTCCTGCAGCTGAGAATGTTGATGGACATGACCATGTGTTAAAACGAGTCAATTCAGCCCCAAATACCAGCATTGTTCAAGGGAGAGTTCTTTGCCATGCCCCATTAGTCTCCACCCAGTCACTGGATACAGGATGTTGCTTCCACAAGGCACATTCCTCTCAGTCAAAGCTCAGATTAAGAGCCACCTCTTCCAGGCTCATATCTCATCATAGTTCATCAACAGAAGAGTGGTTTGAAGAAGTTCCCACCCAACAGAGTCCAGAATGTAGTAAAAAGGATCTAGAAGAAAGACATCATAGATGTTCGCTTCCGTCAACACTAGAAGGTGCGCAACAAGTAAACCCTCCAACAACTCCCAGACTTTGTGTTAGTGTTGACAAACCACCACCACCACCACCTTCCTCAACACCAGAGGCATTCCAGGATGTTGAAGGAGACAATTGGTCATCTCCAAACCAAACAGAGGAAGAATTTGGAGGGAGTGGAGGTGGAGATAGTGAAGGGGACAGTGCTGGCATGGACAGCAGAGACAGCCAGAGCATAGGCACAAAGGAGTTGCTAGGAGTAGTACATAAACAGGTGAGCACTGAACAGCACTCACTAAACAACTTGCTTTTGGCTGACAGCTGTGATCGTCTGACAGCCAAACCCATCAGCCATTCAGAATCAAGTCTGAGTGCTAACTATAGTGAAGACAGTGTGTCTAGTATGGGAAGACCACTCAAAGATATAGAAACTGTCTCTCAGGCTCCAACCTTTGATATTGCTGATGTAGATTATGGTGAAGTCAGTTCCGTAAAAGCACGAAAGAAATGCCCTAAACCGGGCCATAAACCCAACTCTAATATGTCCGAGCGCCCACCTGGCCAGTGCTGTTGTGTTTTGTCTTAACGTAGACTACGTAGTGCTTGTAGTGTAAGTTAACTGTATACTTTTTTATAGTCTACCTTAGCATGAAACATTCAGCATCAAATTGGGAATGTATGAATTACTTTTTACTTTGCCCTTATTTACATTAGCATGCATTTTGTCTCTAGAACTTCATTTGTATATAAATCTGTGTTCCTTCTTCAATTTTTAAATTTTATATTACTTTTGTGTGTGCTGAATGTTTCAGGAGTTAAATAATTAGGGCTATTAATGCTTGTATTTGTGCTTATGTGTATAGCACTTAGTTTCTCCTTAAATATATCTATTATATAGATGATAGTAAATTCCCATTACATTAATGTTGATGTTTTATAGTGTTAGATGTTTGCCGTTTATCGTAAAAGCTTATTGGATTTCTCAATTGCTTGGTAATTTTAGAAATTTTTTATTGTAAGATTTTCAATTCCAGGGGCTTTGTACATTAGCATATATTTTTCAACATGCATTACTGTATTGAACATCTAGAAGTTATCATCTCAATCTTGAAAATACATTAATTTTTCTTCCCTCCCCTTTCCCCAGTCCTATTGGTTTAAGTTAATTTTAGAATGATGGGGGGGGGGGAAAGTTGATAGTTTTTGCTTCAGAGTTATTGTAGTTGTGATTTGTCCAGACTGACAAGAGTTTGTTTACATTGCTTAATATTATAACTGATGAAACCATTTTGACACTATAATCATGATGATTTATGATGTGAATCAGGGAACACACTTTGAAAAAGTTCAGCCGTTGAGTCTAGGTGTTTCGTATTTGGTAGGATTCGTCTCAATACTAAGCAAATTGGATGTATTTATAAGGCTTTAGTATTTACCTAAATTAATTTATTTTTGTGGAATTAACATTATTTTTTCTAGATATTTTACCTCTGCTAGAATTGTCTGTTAGAGTAATAAATAGGATAATGCATTCTTTCCACACATCACAGTACATCATGTGAATGGCACATTTATGACTCATCTTTTGGAAAGTAAAGCTTTTATTTCAATTAGAATTTTAGAGGAAATTTTTATATATATTTGGAAAACACCATGAAATACTAATTACATGTGCACCTGGCCTTAAGACCTGGGCTTTACCCCAGTATTTGGCCTTCCCATCCACATTCACCAGATCTTAGCAACTTTTACATGAGAGTGATTGGGGATTGGTTATATAAAATGCAGAGGCATTATATAAAGAGAAAAGTGGGCTTGTAATTATAAATTGGTTTTTCTTTTTCATTAAGCCTTGCTTTTAATATCCCAAAGGGTAGAACAGTTTGTGGTAAGAAAACTTAAGTGATAACTCCCACTACTACCATTAACAATCTGAAGTACAGGATTACCGGACCTGAGTAGGTAAGTAATGATAGTATGTAAAAGAAAAGGGATGTACACAGACTTGACCTATCCTGACTTTCAGTATTTTCATGACAAACTACCAATTATATTATTATGGTAGAGTGTTTAATTACAAGAGCTAAGATTTTTTTTTCAAACTTTGAAAAACTAGCAAACACCAAAATTTAAATGACTGGTAGTAACAGAACAAATTAAAATCTTTTAAATGCATTAGTTTCTCATCAAAATTAAACTTGGATAAAAGTTACTTCATAAATTCAAACTTTCTGTACATGTACTGTATTGAGATATTTAGTGGAAAATTCATTATGAAATAGTTTAAAACAAAGGTTTATTCAGTTTCTACTATCTATTCAGAAATTAGCTATTACAGTGATGCCTCAGGATACGAAATTAATCCGTTCAGGATGCGGTTTCGTATCCTGATATTTTCGTATCCTGAGTCGTGTTTTACATGTAAATAGCCTAATCCGTTCCAAGCCTTATAAAAAGTCACCCTTTCTTTCATAAACACGCTAAACTGTAGTAATAAACATGCAATGCAGCCATTTCTATCATTCAATAATTAACACAACCGTTAAAAACAGCCTAATCCATTCCAGAAACCACTATGAGATTATTCAATAATGTAGTTATAGCCAAGTTATCCCCCCTAAGCCCAAAGAAAACGGTCCGTTTTCTTTACTACTGTATAAAAGTTACGGTACTGTATGTACGTAAAGCATTTAGATCAGTGAAGGTGTATTGTTACCTGTACGTACACCTAAATTAATGATTGATACATGTACACTCTGAAAAAAAGGTTACAGTTAATTAGTGTAACAAAAAAGTTGAAACTTACCTTTTGATTGAGACGATGTCCGATAGCGAAGTCGCGGCAAAGGAGGATGGCATAAGGCAGAAAACGTAACAAGTGACAGACTACGTACAGTAATTTACACACTTAACACATTAACACTTAAACTTTACGAAATGAAAAAATGGAAGAAATAATTAACACTTAACATTACGTATGGAAAACTATAAAATGAAAGAAAAAATTACTTTAACACTTAACGGTAACATAAAACTTAAAATTGAATTTTTTTTTTTGCTTTTTTATAACTACGTTTTTCTTATTTTCTAAATCTCTTCTACTTCTTCATCACTTTCTTTTTTCTGTTTCTTTTCTTTACTTTCACCTTCTAATTCTTCATCCCTTCCTCTTTTCTGTTTCTTTTCTTCACTTTCACCTTCGTCTTGGCCTACTAATACCGCTGGCCTCTTTAATAAGAAACTATCCATTGAAGCTTGTTTCTGCCTACTTTTCAACACATTTCTAAAATGCGTTAGGCAAACGTAATATAATACACTACGTAACGTTATATACAGTCTATGTATAGTAAACACTAATACAGTACAGTGCACAGTAACGAATGTTTATTAACGATAACACGTGGCGTACGAATGTACTGTATATTAACACTAAGTCAAACAAGCGAAAGCACACAATGTCTGTTAACGATACCGCGGTCGGAACGAAAAGAGAGAGAGAGAGATGAACGCCCGTGCGTAGGCAAGCTGGGATAGTTGCCGACCAATAGGAAAGCAGGATCTTATGGCGTCAGCTAGCGTCTGAGTAGGGAGATAACCAATGGGTGAGCGGGAGGCTGTAAGTGAGTCTACCCAAGTTCAAAGTCAGGCAGCGCGCGCTTTTTAAAATTACTCTCGGCGAAGAGTTGGGATCTCGTAAGGTTTTCGTATCCTGAAATTTTATCCGTATCCTGGGGCATAAAAATCTTCGAATCACTTTTCGCATCCTGAATTTTTCGTAAGCAGAAACTTTCGTATCCAGAGGTATCACTGTACAGTATATTGTCTCGAATTGTTCATTCAGTATTGTACTGTCTTTTACGTATTCAATGAAATTATTCTATTGCAATGCCGTAATCAAAATTATCTACCTTTGCAGGAAAAAGTTTAGCTCATTGCTATATCACAACTATCACTTGGTTTTGTAAATTTTTAAATCTGCTTTAATTTACTTCATAAATTTAGTGACAGTTGTTGTACTGAGTGAAAAAAGTTTTAGTTATTAGACAACAACAAAAAAAAAGACAAAAAGAATTCCCTTCCCTAAATTATATATAGTATAGTACATCCCAAAAAATTATTGATGAATAGGAAACGAAATTATACAGATCAAAGGTTAAGCATTGCTGCAGAGTGCTTTTTGCCAATGTTTTTACCCAATGACTTTGGTGACTCAATGAATGAATGAGTTAGTTTCAGTACACTTGAATTACAACAGAATACTTATTACAGTATGATATTAGTTATGCCTCCTCTAACAGACTGTTATTTCCTACTGAATTAGAATATTTAACGCATTTTAATACATTTAAGAAATCAAATTTATTGCCCCTTCAATGGGTTGTGCTGTCTATAGGCACTTTTTATTTTAAGGGTCTTTGCAGTATTCCCTTGGCCGGTAGCTACACTTGTGTTACATTCTTCTGCTTTACTTCCATTCCCGCTTTCTTTCTCTCATCTTTTTGTTTACTCTCTTCTAATTTTTACCTCATTGTGCAGCTGCTGAATGCCCTCACAGTCCAGCACCTGGCTATATAGCTCAAATTCTTAAATCCAATCCAAATTCATTACAACCATTTACACATTCACATTGATGAGAAGCAGCCAATTTGGGTTCACACATAACTTGCACTCTCAAAGAAGGTGCACGGTTAGCCTACACTCGCAAAATCTAGGAATGTTGAAAAATGCATTACAGCCTGTACTTTTTCACAGCATAGAATGTGGATGTTAACTCTGCATATGTCTTTCATTCTAAAGAATACACGTAAATTGAAGAACTCTCTTTACACAGTCAGCCTTTAACATCGACAGATTTGCAGGTGTTCACGGTTATTTAACATCGAATACTGATCATTCACAAGTATATAACTCATAATAAAGAACTACCTTGATAGAAAAGCCTAAAAATCATTTTTTTTTTTATATAGAAGGACTGTTATATGACCAAGTATAATGTATCTGTTTTTATATCTTTAGTTAAGGTGTATTCATTCATATAATTTTAAATGCACCTTAACTGAAAATACATAAAAGCATTGGTTTATGCAAGATCAAATACAGTACAGCATACTCGGTTACATAACAGGAGAGAGCAAGTTGAGACTGATAGTGTTATAGAAGTGGGTTTTCAAATCCTTGTGTAATAATGGCTTTTTGTCTGTCCTATTAAAGATGTTGTTCTGAATTTGGTGCTATATAAATGTGGATGCTTTCCTGTATTTGATTTTGTAACTGTTGATTTTAATGTCTTATCCCTCAAGGCTGAGATATGTAAAGTCTTTTTTTCTAGTTATACAGTACAGTATAGGGGAATAAAGTGTTCAAGTTATTGAAAAAGCAGTAATTATTCCATGATTTTCAACATTTCCTGGTATGCCTGTTTCCTAACCTCTGGCTGTTATAATTAATTTGAATGAAAAGTTTATGGGCAGGCCAGTGATGCATTTTTTACTCTATAATATAAGAACTTGATATTCAAATTTATAATGCAATGATATGAAAATTTTCTGTACAGTGTTTTTAAGCTATACATATGAAATGGAATGTATTTATCTATGCTTCAGTTAAAAATTTATTCTATACTGCTCATATAGGGCTGTTCTTAAAAAAAATTGAAATATAGTTCCTATTATAGGATATTTTTATAACTAAATATATATTTCAAAAGATAACCATTCCCAAAAGATCGAAGAGAAAATATCAATTGCCTTCAAAAATTGAAGTTGGCCTAATCTCACAATGATATTAACTGATATGAATGCCTGTTTGGTGAATTATTACTACTCGAGGTATTGGAACCACATGTATAAGTCTTGCCAATTTCTGTGTTTAATGGGGGATTGTTTATTTAGGCCAATTTATATTAAAAAAGATGCATTTATCAAAGGCTATTCATGGTAGAAAAAGCTTAGTCATTATAATCAAATCTTTATAGTGACTATTATAAATTAGTATATCTTTTATCAGAGGAAATTGCATTCTAAACAAGTCTGGAACAGAAAATCTGTGTTATTATGCACAAAGTGAACACCTAACCATAATCATTTAGACAATTTAGAAGTAGAACATTTATACACTTTTTGGGAGAGAACCAATCACAAATGTTTAAGAGTTTAAGGTTCCTTGTAAGGGGTAGGGCTTGATTGCAAAGCTAGGTGAGGGTGAGTGTACGGTTACTCTTGTAGTGTGGACAAGTCATAATTAGTAATAATTTGAACAAGGTTTTCAGTAAGGTTTAATCTTTCACGTTGATCGTGAAACAATTCATCTACCTATCATTGTTAACAAAGTTGTTTTTCTTCATAATGTAGGAATGAAGCTTGCTTTTTCAAGCATTAGAAATTTTCTGTTAAAAGTGATTCATTGCTATAGATTTTCCAGACATCTTCAATTGTTAGCGCAAGGTACGTGCAAATGATTTGTGATCTCTAATGGACATTATGCCACTTATTATGCAAACTGATTACATTACTTTATGGTTAGTTCCATATAAGCATAGATTATTTTAAAACTTACAGATGACGGCACCCCAGTGGATGAACCCGTGTGGCAGCTCCGGGAGCCGGGAGAGAAGACCTCATCCACAGACGAACCACAACCAAGCTTGGAAGAAGAGAGCGATCAATCCTCGGGGGCGATGAGGTGTAGCCCACGGGGTTGTGTGTCCACTCGTTATCTGGCCTCTGCTGCCAACCCTCCTGACTCCCACATAAATGTGTTCAGGGAAACTACAGTTTAGAGTGGGACCAGTCACTTGTCTTCTCAGTGACAGTTCCAGTGATAAGTTGTGTAAGATTTTTTTTTTGTTTAGAATCTGAATTAAGAAGGAAATTCTGCAGTTCTTTTCATTATATAAATGATGCATTAAGGTAACACATAAGCTTTTAATTTTTTGGCTTGTGTTCCATTATTCAGGGTTTTTAACAAATCTGTTTTCAGTGAAAAGTTGCGGAAGCGTTGTTCATGGTTTATCAGATTACAAAAACTTCAAAATTAATCATGCTGTATCAAATAAATGCCTGAAAAGCATTTTATTTCTGTGATTTCCATTTCTTTGTATGGAGACGGATGGATTTACTGGAGGCTTAGGTATAACAAGTTCATTTGATAAGGAAGTGTTTTTTTTTTTTTTCTGGTGATATAAAGCTACCAGAAGTGAAGTGTTTTTATATAAAAAAAAATCTTTCTATTTACTAAACTTTAAATATATTGGTCCAAACTTCCCAAATTATTTTATTGTTTTGTAATCGAGTGAAAATTTCATTCATAGTACGATAAAAATTAAACTGGTAGCAAAGATTTTTAAGCTTTATTTTTTTATTTCATTAACTTCACCATATTTGGAATGAACACTTCGTTTTCATTACATTCATCATTACCTGCTATGTTATCCTAAATGCTAACTCAAGATACAGCACATGCATTCTCAAGAACATAATTCCCCTTTGAAAATGGGTAACTTATGTAAAATCTGATGCCGTTGAATGACTATGTAAAAGTTTTGTTTTCCTCAATTTATCTGGTCTAAATAGTCCTTATTTTGTGCCATAAAATAAACCAAGACATTAATCACCAAGGAAGATATTTGTCACATTTAATAATGTTCCTTAAAGAAAATATAAAAAAAAGCTTGGTACTGTATAGTGTTATGTCTCAATGAAGAGCATAAGAAATTATAAACAATTCAGTATGTGTCTGAGGAAATGCAAATGTCACTGGATATTAGTGATACCACATATCACACCCACAGTCACTTTTATAATTGTTAACTAAAATTGTAAATTATATATTGAATAATTGCTGTTAAACAACATGTAATATATAGTCCTGTGCCAATGCCAAGATTTCTTTACTCTCCTGAACATGACTACTGTATATTGTAACTTCCAAATTTCATGAAGCTGTAGAGTTTTATCTCTACACTAGTTGCATTTATTGTTAGTGTCCCGGTTACCTGAATTTTGTAATAGTCTTCATACACAGAAATTACGATGAGAACTTTATTGGCGTAAAAATTTCTGGCTATTGGTGTAGTTTAACTGTACTCTGTTGTTTGGGATCATTGCCTATGTGTGACCATTGAATCAGTATTAAGCACTCCATAACAAGAAGGTTGAAATATGTACATAGTATACATAAATATAGATATATATATATATATATAAATATTTACTTTTATAAGTCAATAAGAGTGGCTTGATGTTCATGAAAAATTACAATGCATAATGATTCTTCAAGAAAATGTCTTTAAGTTCAGTTTTTAAAAAAATGAATGTGATCATGAATTTCATTATGTGTATACTGAAATTTTTTTTTTATTGATCTGTATTTCATAATCTTCACACTAATTCCACTTGTAAACAATACTTACTGGCCTTACCAGTCCAAGGTTAAGTAGTAGTGTAATTTTCTTGTGAGTGGGAAGCCATTTGAGTTCATGTGAAAAATTCCATGTGACCAAATATGTAATACAGTAAATACTGGCTATTGACAGTAATTGTGTTATCTACAAGAATGGTTTTTATTGGCAGGAAAGATTTGAATGTTAATCATAGTAATTTAGTATTTCTTTAAAACTGTTGTGTTTGGATTTATTTATGAATTTTTGCCTATATAGGCAAATTCTTGGCCCTGTAAAGCCATTCCACATTGAAGTTCAACTTTAGGCAAACCCAGCTGTTGTACTATTCTGTAAATGTTGGAAGAGGTTGGACAGTAAGAAGGAAATGATACAGGTAAAAGAAGGTTACAGTATTTTTCTTTATTCTTAAATGGTTACTAGTTCTGCTTATTTCATTGGTAATTCAGTGGTATGGATAAATTATGAATATTTTTTTTATATCCTGATTGTCCCAACAGTAAGTGCCAAGTACTTATAGGTTTTTAGTGTAGGGTAACTCGGTATTTAACTTTTGATTCATCATCACAATTAATATAGTTAAACGATACAAACTTGTGAATGAAGTTTTTTTAACATTGCTAGGGTTATGATAAATTAAATCCTTCACTGACAGAATATGGTTCATTTGGTGTGAGAGTAGAAGTACGGCCTGCTAAAGGTACTGTGTTTAGGAAGTACTATATTAGATAACTAGCATGTTCAGATGGTACAAAAATTTATACTTCTTTTATTGTGGTGAATAATTTGTTACACAAATCTGTTAATTAGACAGTATTTACTGTACTTCTAATTTGTACCTTTTAGGTACTCAAAATGGTGCCAACTTTAGACTACAGGTAGCCGTATTTATTTTTCATATCGAAATGACAGGCAACTGTTACAGGTCAGTGCCTAAGTAACGTCAAGTTTACCATCAGTCATTTGCTCATGACATTTCAGCTCCTGACACTTTTAGGTAGTTATATGTTACAAAATTTGCTCCTCATTTTTCTAAGGTATAATTCAAGAGTTTGGTAATTATACTGAGTACAGGAATGTCTTCATTTCAGTATTTATGAAGCAAATATTAACATTTTATGTGTAGGAACCTTTCATGTTGACTGCTATAACTGTTGCCTTTACTAATGTGTATTGTATATTTTTCAGTAGGTATTCAGACCTGAATACATTCGTTTGTAGAGCTGTTGTTGTTGTTGTTGAATGAAAGTGATCTACTTGTGTGTGATTTACATTTCTACGGTATACCCAGTGATGTCATGAAAGTGGTTTATTTTATTTTTTATATGAATTATCTGGAATATCACAATATTGATGGTTATAAAATAAAATTGCGGTAGCTGAATAAATTTAAGACCTGAAATTTTGATACTAAGAGTTTCTGCTACACCAGTTAGGAATGATATATCTCAGAATTGTTTGTCAGGTAACTTAATTTTAATTGCAATGCACCCATTTTGTTTTAAAATTAAAAAAAAAAATTCCTGAATTAATTCAACTTAGAGCTATATAAGTTTGACAATCAATATTTTTACCAAGTGTTACTAAAATATTTTTATTTGTTGTAAGTTGGGTGATGTTCAGGGTTAAGAAAGGAGCCATAGATCATGATAAAGAAATACTTGCACCAGATCTCTGTACTGCCCGGGACTTGTGTGATTTTTTATACAATTATAGCCTATTTTATTGCCCTTGTTATACATGAAGCAAGGTTGTTAAATTTGAAGATGCGGTGCAGCCAGGTGATACTGGTGGTGTGCATTTCATAATTCCTGCCAGTTAAGTGAAACACCTTGAACTTGGGAGTGATATTACTTTTATATCTAGATATATTTGTTGTTCTTTTAAAGAAGACATTTAACCTCCATGTTATTAGGGAATAGCCACATTCAAAGTTAAACATCTGAACAGGCATTTGTTCAAAGTCTCATCACTCCAGAAGAACATTTTACATTTCAGAGATTGTTTCATTATGCAGAGATCTGTTTCCATTAGCATCCTATCATTATTCATAGGGAGGTCATTTAAGTATATACTGTAAAGTACTGTTTAGCATTTACCTTATTGAACTTATTTTCTACATTAGTTAATGTAATATGTGCCAATTTTCCTTGTTTATTTAATGGTAACTAACATAATAAGCTTAGGAATTTTTCAGAGAATTGTTAGTTGTCCTTGTAACACAGTACACTTTATGTTTGAAGATAATCATTTGTAATTTTTTTTCTTCCACAGAGCCGAGTATTTTATATATGTAGCTTTATTCTTTATATGGAACTAGAGAGGAATCTTTACAATTTAACATTAGTACACAATTATGGTTCAAAGTTTTTCATAAACAAAGTTGAGCATTCTTCACTGTTATGGAAGCCAGCTTTAAATAAAAAAATTTCCCCAATGTGCCATTAAACTGTAGTTAATGCTCTCATGAATTGGGTGTTATTAGTTATTCCCAGTTGAAGCAATTTGGATGATATATGGAAGCATACGTCTCAGGTCAGGAAAGGGTTGGGGGTTTACTTTTTAACAGATTTCTTTTATTTAATTAGCTCATGCAAATAGTCAGTTATTGATTCTGTGTACACCCTTTCATTCATCTATTTATGTATTCATTCACTTTTTATACTCATAAGGAATATTTCATTTAGTTGCCATATTAAACATTTGTGGTTGCCATACAGATCTTAATTTATTTCATTTTCGTTGAGCCCTTACAAGTTTGTGCCAGTATTTTTGTTTTGTCAAAAAATTTCCTTACACCAGGATTTTGCATAATTAAATCTTCAATACTATTGTTTATCTTACTATAGCTATTTGTATAAACTTTCAAAATATAAAATATACATCGCTGCATTTCCGAGGTTGTACTTGGCAAGTGATTAAGGGCTTTTATGCCAATAATCCAGTCTAAAGTGTACAGTACTAATAATCTTGGTTTTGTTTCAGAATGATAAGGTCTGTGTTTGGATCCCAAGTAATATCGAGTATATTATTTCTTGAGGAATTTTTTTTTTCTTTTTGGTACATACTTAGCATTTAGAGATTGTCACAGTTGCTGGTGTTGTCGTCTTACTAACTTTATACTGCTAACAACTTGAGCACCAGACAGAGGTTGTACTGGAGAAACTGGTCCTGTTACTTACCAATTGGCTTAAAAGGTTATATGTATACATCATGACATAGTTGTACTAGAAGGTTGAACTAAATAGTTTCCCGTGAACTCATTTTTTATTTAGAAATTGATATTGTTTTGTGATTAACCCTTTGTACAACGAATTTCCATTGGCAGACTAGACTGCTCTTATTACTGTCCCAAGCAAACTGCTTTTTGGATAATATCTTGTTCATCTTTCTGCATTGTGCAGGTCTGATAATAAGTGTTGCTTCATTCCTCCCCATTTCCTAAATCTAATGCCAGTGCTGTAACAAAATTTTAAATGTTAGGATTATAGTCAGGTTTGGACAGTGTACCAATGTCTGCTTTTAATAGGTGTATTTGGTAATCAATTGTTAAAACAGACCTCTTGCATTTATGACAATGGAGTAATGTAGTCTTTTTTATTATAATTGTTATCAGTGTTTTTCAGTAAAATTAAACTTGATAGTCTCTCTGAATTCTTTATTTACAAGGTTTAGTGAAGCAGCTGTTTGTTTGGGACAGAGGAATCCCAGAGTATGCCTTTTCATGATAATTATAATTTTAACAGGTGCAATAAAACATTTTGTTTAGTGATGGTTTTTATCTTAAAACCTGATGCTGATTTTTCAATAAATGTGAATACAGTAGTGTATATTTTTAAATGTAATAGTACTCATTTAATATCATCCTCAGGTGCCCATCAGTCACCTGCTTCACTGCTTTTGTCCACTAAGCTGTCATGTTAACAGCGACACTAATATAAACTCTCGATCTTTACGTAGAGGTTACATTCAGCACATGCTGGTGTTCTGGCCATAAATATTTTGAGGTAGATACCAACCTCCTGGCAGAAGTGGGGGATATTCCTGGTCCACCCACTCACTCGCCAGCTCAACCACTTTTCATTTGGCCATTGTTGAGACCAGACATCCTCTGCTGCCTCTCCATTTTCTGTTCAACGGCTATACTGACTTTTTTTCTTTTCAGGTGTGACTGCTGTTTTCCTATAGGGGAAGCAGCATGCGTGTTTTTCCAGGCACGTTCCAATCCTCCTTGGAGACAGATCCTCACCAGCTTTATCCTTCATGCAGAGAAAACTCCGACAAAGAGTTGTCTCCTTATGGGGAGTGGCCATCCTCCTAGTGGGAGCGGTTCCGCCGTTGGGGGAAGAAGTTAAAGATCAATTCTTCACCCACGAGCTTTGCTTCGAAGAGCAAGAAACCCGCACTTTCTTCTTTGTTCCAACACTGTATTTAAACTTTCGGCAAAGCTGAAACTAGCCATAAGACTTTTAGTGAGGTGTAACTACCCCATGGCTAGTTAGCAGGGGAGGGGGTTTATGGGAGGTAGCTGGCTAACCCACTCACACATACAAACACCAGTGTTCTATCGCCACTTTAACTTTTGGCTCGGTGGAGAGTTGACGTTCTTTGCTTTTTTTTTCTTCAAGTTGTTTTTTGGAGATGGCGTTGTGTCGTTTTTCCTTGAGGGCGGGGAACCCTTTTAACGCTGGACAACCCTTAGGCTAGAAGCTTCCCTGATTGCTGTGACCCGGTCCTCAGCCACAAGGGAGTTGTTCTCCGAGTGGACTCCTTCACCGTTTTGAAGATGTCGCTCACTCCCTGCGAATTCATCTGATGGAAGGCAGCTTGCGGCCAATCCAAAGCAAGATTTTGGTCTTGCTCCTCTTCGCTGACAACACCGCACTCCCTTGTTCTACGATGGCCGCCAGCAGAGGGAGTGCATAGTCTAAAGCATTTTCCTGTTCCTCCCGTCTGCAGGTTAGGTTTTTCTTTCGAGTGGTTTTCTTCAGCACTAATGACGGAGCACTCTATCGTTCGTCTATTGCAGCCAGCTTAAGGAGTGCAAAGTCAAAAGCATGTTCCTGCACTTCTCGGGACATCTTTACTGTTCACGGGTTAGCTTTTATCCTGAGTTGTTTTTCTTCAGAGCTGACAATGACACACATCATCGTTCTGCGATGACAGACGACGGAGGGAGTGCGAAGCATTTTCCTGTTCCTGTGGAAGTTGATGCCCTTGCCCCGTCACCACCTGTACCTGCAGCAGTTCATGATCATCGCTGACGACTGTCTTTCTTGTACATGGGTTCGGCCTCCTCAGAGTAACCTTCGTCATGCGGGATTTAGACGAGGTTATGGACTTGTCCATACCTTCTCCGTATCCCTCTGAGTGTGGCCCGTCAGAGCATGAAGATGTTACTTCTCCCTGTAGCAGACTCGTTTCCCAGCCCAGCAGACTCGTCTCGCCCAACTGTCTAGTTTCACTCAGCGTACTTGTATCACCTAGTAGACTTGTCTTGATCAGCAAGACTTGTCACACCCAGTTGACTCGTTTTGCCCAACAGTCTCTCTCTCGTATTGTAGACTCGTCTCCTCTCCTCACCTCGCCCAGTCCTGATGTAGCTATGCGATCACCAACAATTCCCCCATCAGCTCGCCATCACCCCTCGACCACACGTCAGCTTTATATTGCACTCGGTTCCCCTGTCATCTCGCGATCACTCATCAACTCACGACCTCCTGTCAGCTCCCGATCGCTCAACCAGCTCGCTTCTAGGTTCTTGATGTTCCCGTAACCTCGTCCAGCGCCTGATGTTTTCCTCTACTCGTGATTGTTCTTCTGTTCTCTTCCGCACTTCAGGACCAACAACGAATTAACTTGTATCAGCTTGTGATCAGTTTCCTGCTCGTGGCCAGTCTCGAGCTCATGTCCCAAGTTTCCAACATCACTCTACAAGCCAGCTTGTGACAAATTCTAGATAGTGACCATGATCCAGTGTCACAGCAGTGCTCAGATCGCGACTTTTCCTTCCGAGGTCAAGTTGCCCTTCACCTTTGAAGAACAGCTCTTCCCACTTACAGGAAGAATTGCAGAATGCCACCAAAGAATCTCAGAAGCCTTGCCTCTTGGGGTGGTTTTTTCCGACTTCGACGGAGAATTTCTTTGGTGAGGATCACAGACCACTACCGACTGCGATCCTCACCGCAAGCAAGCACACTGCTCTTCCTAGCGAGATTCTCCTTCTCTATTCGTCTTACACAGAGCGCTATAGCTTCTACAATCGTTTTCGAGTCTCTTCATCTTGACTTTACACAATAGACTCCTCCATTGAATTAGTTGTCTCTTCTTCATCAACGCAACAGCTTTCGTCCTCGATATCATACAGGTGTGCGCTATTTCGATGCGCCTTGGCGGCAGCAGACACAACTTCAACCTTCAGTTTCTACAAGTTGCACTCTGTCGGTAGTGCTTTTCTTGACATGCAGTTGAGGGAGTTTGGTACACTCTCTCTTCTTGGACCTAACCCAGCACTCACCAACGATGGGAGGAGCAAAGCAATTATCCTTGATGATTAGTAATACATTACTCACCACATGGAACTTGTTGTTTCACACAATTACAATAGTATCAGGTTCCCGATGCTTCCATCTTCTTTTGAGCTTCGGTTCTTGACACGCCTCAAGATGTCCAGCAGATGTTTGAAAGGTCCCGCATATACTGATGCACAAATTTCTGCATCGACTTACTGGTTCTCGTCAGTATTCACGAAGGTTCGTCCTTCACGAACATTTTCATCAGACCACTATCACTATTACTACCACTACTACTTCTAGTGGGCTGACATGCCGTGTGCTTAATAACTAGGACCCCTCTTTTGCTCCCTGAGCTCTATCCGTTGGGTCACTTTGTTTGGGTATATGGTTACTTTACAGTTGCGCATGCGCTCTCATCCATAAGCCATCAAACCTCATCAGGTAGGTAGAACATAGTTCTACACAGCGGTTGCCACAATAGAAGTCTTCTGTTCACTTGCTCTACCGCCTTTTCCCTGTGATTAGGAACGAGTCTTAAGAAACAATCCTTCGGGATTATTTGGTTTATATTTCTCTCCACAAATTTGAGAACTTGTCGGATCTTTTTCTCAGTTCGAGTTCTGATTCCATGGATCTTCTTCACACTTGCATCGGACGACAGTCTCGTGAAACTTGACTCCTTTGGCTTATTTCTTTGCATCCCCATTTTTTCTTGGGATTGAATTCAGCTCATGCTTACACTTCAGACTATAACAACTTAGCTTCAAGGAATCCTCTTCTCTTACTCCCTGTCTCCGTTTGCCCATGCTTCCTCGGGACACATGCATTCAACTTCAACCCTCCTTCTTAGGGATTCTTCTTCAGAGAGGCTATATACAGCCAACCCTTAGCTTGACCTCGGCCTTGTTCATCAGCTTTCTGACAATGACGCTCTCCCTCCACCTGAGTTCAACCAGCCAGCAATAGAAATTCAAAGACCAAAGCTTCAGCTGGAGCACTTCTCTAGGGGTAACACCCTTCTTGTCAGCAAGTTAGGTTTAACCCATAATGGTTGTGAACCCTTCCTACGAGTTCGGTGCTTTGGTTTTTCGACAGCACCTCTGTTTTGCAAGGATTTTTACCCTAGTGTCAACCTGAGCTCACAGGATCGGCTTTGTTCTTCTAGACTTCGGGACGACTAGTTGATCCTAACAGCCTCGATGGCTTCCCTTCTCCATCTCTGAGACAATTCCTCGAGTTTACAGTGATCTGAGTACAGTATTGAGGAAATCTCGAGAATAAATGCCTGCTTCCATATTAGACGGGTATGCCTAAGCATGATGCTCGTTACCAGCATGCAGAAAGTTTTCCTCAGATGATGATTTCCAGAGCTTAGAAGGTGGCAAGTCTTTCCCTTCGAGACGCACTCCCAGCTGGCAGTAGTTGCGTCTCATATGTCACCATTTGACTGATTTGTCCAGTCAGCATTGGACTCCTACCAATCCAATCTCTTCAGTGGCAGCTGGATTCCAGGTGGTTCACCATGAGAAATCTCCAGATATTCTGATCCACTCCCTATGGGACCTGACCAGAAGACTGACCTGAGATGTTGGGTGACAGATGAGAATCTCCACCGACGAGGCGATCTCCTCCCCCTTTCCCAGGATTTGATGATCCTTTCAGATGCATCCAAAGAAAGGGTGGGGGCATATGCCGCACCAAATGGCCTCCAGGCTCTGGTCAGAGTCTGAATGTTATCGTCACGTAAATCTCCTGAGATGAAGGCAGCCTTCCTAACCCTACAGCAGTTCCATCAGTTCCTGATGGGTTACTCAGCAGTATTGTAGAGCGACAACACCACGGTAGTGGCTTACCCGTAGAAAAAAGGGATTTTGACGAAGGAAAAATCTATTTCTGGGCAAGGAACCTGTGTCGCCCAGTGAAATGCTCCTTAAAGCACCATTTCAAAGGTATAAATACTGCTAAATATACCAGAGAGAAAAGTTGCATGGAATGCTGGGAATATATCCAGCTCGCTCGCCCCTAAAGGGTGTCGGTATTAAAACTGGGGCGAGTGATACCACTACCAGAGATGCCTTTCCAATTAGACTTCTCCCTCCTCAAAATCCCCCGTTACTATGAGGTGTCGTTCACTACAGCTACCACCACCACCACTACCTAACCACCTTCCATCATTCCTTGTTAGCACCCGTGAACGTTCGGACGTGTTTTTCGTAGCTCTGTGTTATTTTGTGTTTTTGAAGATGTCAAATGTTTTGGAGATCCATGCTCCAAAATTGAGTATTATATTTGTCTGTTTGGGATTTCTAGGTAGCGACACATTCATTAACCTTGTTGGGTTTTATCTCAGCCGCTTTGTTGACGCTTCCTTACGGGTGTGTATGCGGTCTTTTGGCGTCGCTTCCTCGGAATTTCTTTGTTTTGTAAGACTTTTTATTAGTTCCTTATACTAATTGTAGTCTTATTTCTGTGTTATGGACATCTAATTCAATGTTTTGGCATGATTTTATCTTTTATTTAGGCTATTTGGACAGTGTTAGTTAGCGGCTTCGGTCGGTACAATTTCATGCGAGAATTCTTGGTTTTTTGAGTTTTTATGGGGAATCGGAACGCGTTTTCATTCATTTTAGTCCTGCCTGTCGAGATCGGTATTTTACCCGATTTTGGAGGACTAGTTTTTGTTTTTGTTTTAAATTGTATAGTTTCCTCTCCAAGTCGGCAACTACCTGAAATTGGAAGGTTTTGCTATTATTCCTTTTACGCCGTGTTCCTTTTTTTTGCAGCAATTTCGCCATCTAGCATGGGAATGCTAAGATGGGCAAAAAGAGAACTCGGTATCCGTATTAGCTCACTTCATTCCAGACAGAAGGAATTTGCTCGCTGACATCTGAGCAGAGCTACTCAGATGGTGGCCTCCGAGTGGTTCTTTGAAACATACTGTAGCCAGTAGAGTCCTGACTATCGTAGCAAGTCATGATCAAACTATCAAAGTTTCAGAGAAGTAAGGCTCTTCCAAAGACTGTAAGCAAATGTTCACATATTCAACACACCAATACTAAGATAAATAAAGGTCTGTTTTGAGAGATATATAGACTCATGAAGAACTCAGAGATTTTAATATAAAAACCTAAGCAAAAGATCTGTTCCATTTATAAGGGAGTAAAGGAGAGGAACTCTTGAAGGAGCAAGATTATAATAAAAGCAAATTGTTGAGATGCTTTGGAGTTCAGCAAATTGGCCTCTAACTCCAAAGTACTGCCACTTTCCTTTCGTTTCTTAGCTGGCGCTTGGTCTGCTTCTTCCGAAGGCCTCTTTCTAAAATAATCGTCCAAAGAAGCTTGTTTCTGCCTGCTGCATAAAATTTTCCTGAAATGACTCGGGCAAACTTCATTACAGTACTAAAGCGCATGACCTGTGAGAATTTTCTCTGGGTGTGTGTTTTCTACAAGAGCTACCATTTTAAAGTAGCCATCTAGACCCTCCTTAATTTCTGCCGTTGTCCATGGGTCATCCTCCTCCCCCCCACTGTACTCTTCCTGAATGACATTCACTCACATGTCCTCCAAGTCCTTCAGACCATCCATTGTAAGTTCCTCTTGGTGCTCTTTGATAAGCTTAACAATGTCGGCCTAATCAACTTCCAGACCCATGGACTTCCCGAGTAAAATGATCTCAGCAACTTCAGATTGAGCAACAGGTTCGGGATCATCATTTTCATAATCGTCTTCAGCTTGGTTTGCGTGGAAGCCCTCAAAATCTCGTGCGGAGGCGGCATCAGGCCACAGCTTCCAAGCAGAGTTCAAGGTGCGCCTCAAAACCTCCTGCCAAGCTTGATCGATGATTTTGAGGCATTTAACAATATCAAAATGCTCCTTCCAAAATTGACAAAGGGTGAGGTTTGTACTCTCAATGATTTTGAAACATCTCTTGAAGAGATATTTCGTATAGTAAAGCTTCTTGAAGTTTGAAATCACTTGCTGGTCCATGGGCTGGAGAAGGAGGGGTGGTGTTCAGTGGAAGATAGAGAACCTTGATGAAGGAATGTTATGCTACAATATCTTCATTGAGGGCAGGAGGGTGAAGGGGCATTGTCCAGCGCCAACAGGCCTTTCATAGGGAGGTGCTTCTCTTCCAAATACTTTTTCAGGCTGGCCAAAACAAATATTTATCCACTCGATGAACAATTGTTTTGGTACCCAGGCTTTTCCATTAGCCCTCCACAACACTTTTAGATTTTCCCTAGTGACTTTGTAGGTCTTGAAGGCTCGAAGAGTATCGGAGTGATACTGTAGAAGGGGTTTCACCTTGCCATCCCCACTGGCATTTGCATAGAGTGCAAGGGTAAGCCTATCCTTCATAGGCTTTTATGACCAAGTAGCCTCTTTTCTTCTGCCGTGAAGTACGTTCGACGAGCCATTTATTTTTTTCCAAAAAAGCCCATTCTCGTCCTAATTGAAGACTTGCTGGGGAGTCTAGCCATCCCAGACAGTCAACTTGTCGAACGTCTTAACAAAAGCTTCGGCCGCTTTCCTGTCTGAACTTGCAACCTCCCCATGACGCACCACCGAATGAATGCCTGAGCGTCTCTTAAATTCTTCAAACTACCCACTAGAAGCCTTGAACTCTGGGGGTTCCTGCTTCAATGTTCCTTCTGCGTTGGCTTCAGCCTGAGCAAGCACGAGATCACCGAAAATGGCGCTGGCTTTCTGGCAGATTATTGCTTCGGTGATAGTGTCTCCAGCCATTCTTTGTCCTTTATCCAGACAAGCAGCAGTCTCTCCATCTCATCATGGACGTGGCTCCTCGTGCTGGAGAAAACAGTTACGCCCTTAGAAGATGTTGCTACTTTGATAGCTTCCTAATGCTTCAGGATAGTTCCTATCGTAGATGGATTTCGGCCATATTCTTTCGCGAGCACACTTAACCTCGTATTTCTTGATTATTTCCATCTTCATCTCCTTGAAAAGCATCATCCTCTTCTTTCCCTTGACATCAGCGACTTTCTTGGGACCCATGGCTAATGATGTAACATAGTATCACACAAGATAACAGTAAGTGAAATCACAAACACTTAAGTCAATACGTACGATACCGTTGCCGGAACAAAAAAACATAGGACGCCAATGCATAGATGCACGATGGGATACAGTACAGTAGATGACGACCATTAGGAGAGCAGGATCTTATGGTGGTAACTAGCATCCAAGTAGGGAAATAACGAATGGGAACACAGGAGGATGGCAATGAGTTTACGGGCTGGCGGCACTCGAATTTTAAAATCTGTCTCGGATACGGTCAGGCTCTCGCACCGTACTTACTTTCTTTGTCCGAAATATGTTTCGTAATCCAAGTTGTAAAATTCTTCGCATCGCCTTTCGCTAAGTGAAAATTTCGTAAGCCGATTCTTTCGTACCGAGAGGTTTGACTGTACAGTATTTCCTTTCCACTCTGTGGAGTCTCCTTTTTAACAGATTTTGTAATTTTCCTGTGTTAGCACACTACTCATTGATAATTTTTCTGTAAAAAACATGATTTAGCATATGCAATTGTATACAACAATAAAATTTATTAATATATGGGAAAAAATAGTGCCCAATAACTAATACCCAACTAATACTTACATAAAAAATATGTTGAGCACAGATTGCTAATCAAGTGTCCTAAGAGTAAGTGTAAAAATAATTTTCAATATTTAACTTAGCCGGTGATTATAATAGCTGCAACTCTGTTGCTCGACAGAAAAACTCTACGGAAAAATTCGCCAGCGATCGCTACACAGGTAGGGGGTGTACTCAACAGCGCCATCTGTCGTTCAGATACCCATTACTCATTGTAAACAAAGAACTCAATTTTCTCTCTGTCGGGCTACCGGCAAGACCTACTAATTCGCTGTTGCTAACTGGATTTGTTTTCACAACTATTTGGTGAAGTACACTATTCTAGTTTTGAGCTTTCGCTATGCAGGTGTTTTATCTTCATCTTGAAACTTGAACTCGTTTTGGATAGATTTAATTATGGTGACAAAGAGAGTATGGACTTTCTTTCACTTTTAAATGGCCGACCCTTCCCTTAGACGGAAGTGTGTTTAGGCTTTTAGTAATTATCTTATCACGTTATAGATTTTCCTATATATATTTTATATCTCTCCGCCTTTATTAGGCCTCTTCGATTAACTTTCCATTTTTTATAAACATATAAAAATAAATTTTAATGCTTTGTTTATATAGACCTTTCCTGAGAGTAGGCGGTCCTAACTTGGAAACCGAAGTTAATCAACGTTGAGCCCTTTATATCGTCTTTAGCTTTTAAAGAGCTAAGGATTTAAAACTTTTTAAATGTAATTTTTTATGAAAGAATTTCTTTGATAGTACTGTTTTCAAAGATGAACTAACGTTTAGTTTTTTATGCTACGCAGTTGTTGACGTTCAGGACGTTCAACATGCGCTCTATCGTTACGATAGAGAGAGAGTGTATCACGGTTTCACTTTGCAGTAAGAGTAAATCGATTCTGACGTTTTGTTCATTCTTTCTTAGCTTAAATGTTTTAAATTCTAATTTAAAGGAACTTTTTATTTGAAAAACCTTTCAGTTTTTTCCTTTAGTCAAATAACATGTTTTTTTGACGATATATAATTGGGCTCTTCTCTTAGGTGCGAAATCAAGAGAGATAGAGACGGAGGGAGAGAGAGGAGAGAAAACGTTCCGTTCAAGCGGGTAACGTTGTTCTCGTGTTACTCACGTCCCTAGTCGCTGTACGGGGAGGAAGGATAAAACGTTTTTAGGTTTTTATTCTCGTCCCCAGGCTATGTGCGGTGAGAGATTGAAAACGTAGTTATATGAACTAGTGTTTAGTCTCTTTCCCAGCCACTGATTTTTCTTTTTATCTTAAAATATGTTTTCTGTTTTTTGCTGGTATTATGAGCTTGCATTATACGACTAATTTCGCAATTACTACCTTTTAATGAAGGGTAGAATTGCGTGTTTCAGGTAGAAATAAGTGCAAAACAGAAAATCGAAGTGATAAAGTGATATGCGCAAAGTGTTACAGTGTTGCGTCCGAGGCGCAAAGTGTTACAGTGTTGCGTCCGAGGGTTCGTCTGTTCGTGTCTGTCGTTCACCTAGTCCGGGACCTCTTACAAGCTCCCAAGCCCAGGGGAGAAGTAATGTCAAACGACTTATGGGTTCGAGAGGCCTTGACCAACGAACAGACGTTTTCCCTCTATGGTATCGGGTGTATCTTACCAAGATCTCCCCTACCATAAGACGAGAGAGACGTTGTTTCTCCTCGCCATCCGTAGGCTTTTCGCATAAGAAACCTGTCACAAGGTTTCGAAGCCCTTAAGCGAAAGTCAGTCCTTTCAGGACAGGTCCAGCGTCCTGGTTACAGCCATTAGGACAGCTCTGACCCTATGCAGTCATCGGATAACTGCTCGCCGCCTAACAAAAGCGTAACACAGACTCCGAGAGTCTTTTTTTGTAGGCAAAGTGTTGCGGTCACAGTCGTTACCCTCGTCTATTACCACAACCATTTCCGTTGATCCTTAAGGGGTTGTATGGCAAAACATGCAGTATATGCTTGCCTCCCTTATGGAAGACTATTCTGCCGATTAGTCCGTTGAGTCTAGCCGTTTATCTCATCGATATCCTGGCTTTCAGCCAACCTAACGTTCCTTTGTGCTTACTGTTGACGTTGGCGTAGCTTAGTCACGTCAGTCAGGTTGTTTAGAACCACACTCGATGCGGTCTCGTGTGGTTTTTCAGCCGCATTTGGACGTTAGGCCACTGGCTGATGCTCCTGTTGACGTTCAAGATGTTCACTAACAATCGGAGTTGACTTGTTTTGACGCTGTGCGTCAACCTCCACATTCTAGAGTTGTTTTGACTGCTCAGTCTAGGCAGTCAAAGCAGTCTCGAGTGGACGCTGTGCGTCCTCACGCACCTGTTGTGGTTGACAGTTCAGTTGTTGACAGTTCACAGACTGTCAAGCAGTTACATGACGTTGCGTTCTGGTCCGCTACTAATGCACCAGTGAGAGACTCAGCTTTTATCGGACAAGGTTCCTGTAGATGAGGAAGTTGCTGTTCTCCCTCCTACTGATATTCCCTTGAGGACTCTGTCAGATGGAGAGGAGCCTAAAGCTGCTTAGTCTCCTATGGACTTAATTAAATCATGATGATTTTTTTAAGGATCTTCGTCCGGATCTTTTTGTAACTGCTGCTCCTCGTTCGCCTAAACGTCAGAGCTTACACTAGGCCTAGCTACTTCGAAGCCGTTGTTTTTAAGCTAGTGCTCTCTCGCTCTCCTAGAGAGCGTTACGTTGGCTAGGCGACTGGTTTTTCACCAGGAGGAGTTTGGGGGATACAGCCTTTGCTTTCCCTTCTTTTAAACTGGTTTATAGAGCGAGAGTCTGATATGACACGAGAGAAGTTCTCGGCTTGGGAGTTCATGCCTCTGCCCAGATAGACTTCTCAATTCTGGTAGACTCTCCCTGGCGCCTAGCCAGGAGACGCTCCAAGTTGTTTACAGGTCAACTTCACAGCTGTTGTCGAGCCTTTGAAGTTTTGCTGTACTATTATGTCACGCATAACAAGGCTTTCAGGGATGGTAAACGGTTCCGCCTCAGTCGCTAACCCCGTCTGTTGCCACACCTGCTCCCGTAGACCCTAAATGGGCTTTGCTGCAAGACATGCAGTCCAAGCTTGCGTCCTTGATAGAGGACTTAAATGCGGAGAAGAACCTTCTGGCCAACAACCTTCCAACCGGTCGGTTGTGCGCCCTGTTGACGCTGAGGTAACCTACTCGCGTCTGCCAGTTGAGGTGGTTACTCCACCGATGCGACCCAGTGTGGGTTGCCAGCCGCACGTTGACATTAAGCGACGCTCGGAGGTGGTTTTTGACGTTCAGGACGTTCAACAACCAGCAGAGGTGACTTGTTTTGACGCAGTGCGTCAACCTCAGCAACCCGGTAGGGTGTTGACTGCACAACCCAGACGGTCTAGACAGTCTCGGGTTGACGCTGTGCTTCCTCGCGCACCCATGGTTGTTGACAGTTCACAGACTGTGCAGCAGTTCCATGATATTGCGTCCGGCTCCGTCACGCATCCACCAGTGCGACCGGATTCAGCGAGCCAGACGTTGCCGTTTCCTCATCAGTTTCGGATGAGGAACCCTCTGATGAGGACGTTGCTGAACAACAAGACGATCAGCCCCCAGCCCTGCTATCCATCCAGAAGATGCTGAAGAAGGAACGCTGCTCAGTCAGGCTGTGGATGAGTCTGGTAGGGACACTGTCATCCGTGGATCAATTTGTGTCACTAGGAAGACTACACCTCCGTCCTCTTCAATACCATCTAGCTTTTCACTGGAAAAAGGACAAGACGCTAGAAGCGGTCTCGATCCCGGTTTCCGAAAAGATAAAGTCTTGTCTGACTTGGTGAAAGGACAATATCAACCTAAGAGAGGGTCTTCCCCTGGCTGTTCAGACTCCCAACCACGTTCTCTTCTCGGACGCATCGGACGTAGGCTGGGGTGCGACATTAGACGGTCGGGAATGCTCGGGGATATGGAACTCGAGTCAAAGGACAATGCATTTCAACTGCAAGGAGCTACTGGCAGTACGTCTGGCCTGGAAAAGCTTCAGGTCTCTCCTTCAAGGCAAAGTGGTGGAGGTGAACTCGGACAACACCACGGCTTTGGCGTACATCTCCAAGCAAGGAGGGACCTACTCTCTGACGTTGTACGAGATCGCAAGGGACCTCCTCACCTGGTCAAAAGGTCTAAACATATCACTAGTAACGAGGTTCATCCAAGGCAACTTGAATGTCATGGCAGATTGTCTCAGTTGGAAGGGACAAATAATTCCAACAGAATGGACCCTCCACAAGGATGTATGCAAGAGACTTTGGGCCACCTGGGGCCAGCCAACCATAGATCTCTTCGCAACCTCGATGACCAAGAGGCTCCCAATATTTTGCTCACCAATCCCGGACCCAGCAGCAGTTCATATAGATGCCTTTCTCCTAGATTGGTCACATCTAGATCTATATGCATTCCCTCCGTTCAAGATTGTCAACAAGGTACTGCAGAAGTTCGCCTCTCACGAAGGGACAAGGTTGACGCTAGTTGCTCCCCTCTGGCCCGCGAGAGAATGGTTCACCGAGGTACTTCGATGGCTAGTAGACGTTCCCAGAACACTTCCCCTAAGGGTGGACCTTCTACGTCAGCCACACGTAAAGAAGGAACACCAAGGCCTCCACGCTCTTCGTCTGACTGCCTTCAGACTATCGAAAGACTCTCGAGAGCTAGAGGCTTTTCGAAGGAGGCAGCCAGAGCGATTGCTAGAGCAAGGAGAACATCCACCCTTAGAGTCTACCAATCGAAGTGGGAAATCTTCCGAAACTGGTGCAAGTCAGTATCCGTATCCTCGACCAGTACCTCTGTAACTCAAATAGCTGACTTCCTCTTATATCTGAGGAAAGAACGATCTCTTTCAGCTCCCACTATCAAGGGTTACAGAAGCATGTTGGCATCAGTCTTCCGTCACAGAGGCTTAGATCTTTCCAACAATAAAGATCTACAGGACCTCCTTAAGTCTTTTGAGACCACGAAGGAGCGTCGTTTGGTTACACCTGGTTGGAATTTAGACGTGGTACTAAGATTCCTTATGTCAGACAGGTTTGAGCCGCTACAATCAGCCTCCCTGAAAGATCTCACCTTAAAGACTCTTTTCCTGGTATGCTTAGCCACAGCTAAAAGAGTCGGTGAGATTCATGCCTTCAGCAAGAACATCGGCTTCTCATCTGAAACGGCTACATGTTCTCTACAACTTGGTTTTCTAGCCAAAAACGAGCTGCCTTCTCGACCTTGGCCAAAATCGTTCGATATTCCAAGCTTATCGTATGGTTGGAAATGAACTAGAAAGAGTCTTATGCCCTGTAAGAGCTCTTAAGTTCTATTTAAAACGAACTAAACCTTTACGAGGCCCGTCTGAAGCTTTATGGTGTTCAGTTAAGAAACCATCTTTGCCTATGTCAAAGAATGCTTTATCCTATTTTATCAGACTGTTAATACGAGAAGCTCATTCCCATCTGAATGAGGAAGACCAAGCTTTGCTGAAGGTAAGGACACACGAAGTTAGAGCTGTCGCAACTTCCGTGGCCTTTAAACAAAATAGATCTCTGCGAAGTATAATCGACGCAACCTATTGGAAAAGCAAGTCAGTGTTCGCGTCTTTTTATCTTAAGGATGTCCAGTCTCTTTTACGAGAACTGCTACACTCTGGGACCATTCGTAGCAACGAGTGCAGTAGTGGGTGAGGGCTCAACCACTACAATTCCCTAATTCCATAACCTTTTTAATCTTTCTCTTGAAATGTTTTTATTGTTGTTTTTGGGTTGTCCGGAAGGCTAAGAAGCCTTTCGCATCCTAGTTGATTTGGCGGGTGGTCAAAGTCATTTCTTGAGAAGCGCCTAGATTAGAGGTTTTGATGAGGTCCTGTTGTATGGGTTGCAACCCTTGATACTTCAGCTCCTAGGGGTCGCTCAGCATCCTAAGAGGATCGCGAGGCTCCGTAAGGAAGACGTACTTAAAAAGGCAGAGTAATTGTTCAAGTCGACTTCCTTACCAGGTACCTATTTATTTTGTTTAGTTATTTTGATAACTTCTAAAATGAAATAAAAATTCTTAGCTCATATGATGTAAACATATTTTACTGGTCTCTACCCACCCCCCTGGGTGTGAATCAGCTATTATAATCACCGGCTAAGTTAAATATTGAAAAATGTTATTTTGATAATAAAATAAATTTTTGAATATACTTACCCGGTGATTATAAATTAAAGGACCCTCCCTTCCTCCCCAATAGAGACACAGTGGACCGAGGAGAAAATTGAGTTCTTTGTTTACAATGAGTAATGGGTATCTGAACGACAGATGGCGCTGTTGAGTACACCCCCTACCTGTGTAGCGATCGCTGGCGAATTTTTCCGTAGAGTTTTTCTGTCGAGCAACAGAGTTGCAGCTATTATAATCACCGGGTAAGTATATTCAAAAATTTATTTTATTATCAAAATAACATATTCTGTAGAACATATAACTGAATCAGGTTTAAACCCTGTTCATTTAACCAACATTTGGTATTCATTAAGAAAATTGGATAAAATTTTCCTGTGCTGTAAGGTCCTTATTCCATTTATCAGCTATCCACCTGTAAGAATAGTGATGAAATTAATTAAAACCTTGCAAAATATACAAGAATTTTATCATTTTTTTCATTTCTCTTTTACAGTGTTGTTACTTTAGTTTGTGGAGGAAATAACAATTATCTGGCATGGTTAAGAAAGCATACTAATTGGACCAAACTGCTACAGTACAGTGATTGGGCAACGTAAATTACTCGCTAGGCTATGTTTAACAGGATGATTTTGTCAATACATTATGGTACGTATACCTCTTAGAATGAATTATAAATATAAAGTGCAGTTTAGGCCAGAAATTGTATGTAATTACTATTAGCTGTGGGATACCTTGAGATCTCTTAGTGTAGGTTACATTGAAGGGCCAGATTTCCACACCAATCCACAAAGTACCGTAGATACTAGACATAAATTGATAGGTTAATAGGTAGATAGACAGACAGAAAATAACATTTATTTCTTGTAAAATAACATTCAAATAAACATCTATAAAACTATAGCAAGGAATGACCAATTTTGTAACATGTATTAACATAAAAAAAATGCATTTTATAAGATTTCGTTATTTCTATACTCACCTAAGTTCATATCGCTTCTCTGTCTAAGCTTGGCTTATATTGATGATTACCTCCAAAGGATGAAAAATATTCAGTTCTCTTTCCTCTCAATGAGCTTTCTCCTCCAGCATATTATTGAGACAATCGAGTAGCTAATGGCAATAACCATGGCATGGGTAGGCTGTGCCAACTTTAGTCTTTGTCTCTTAAGTCGAAACTAATCCTTGTCCTCTTCCAAGTGAAGGGGGTGGGCAGGTACTGTAAACATCAGGTGAGTATAGATATAAATTTTTTTTCATTATTAACAATCCATCAATTTCTATGTACCACCCTTTATGCTCATAGTGCTGACTTCCACATACTGCTGGAGGTGGGTTATTGAAAAGGAAAGATAGTCCTAAAATTATTAACTTATTTAATATCCTACACTCACATGTTAGTTTAATATCTTAGTAAAATATTTAATCAAACTGGAGTTTGTAATATCTTGACTCCACACTGTTCTTAAATACCACTCTATTATATGAAAACTCATATAATTCACCCAAAACTGTTTTCCGAATGAAATATCTAATCGTGAAAATTAATTACATTTACTCAAACCAAACCCACTTTTTTTAAGACCGCATCACCAACAGCCACTACAGCACCTATAGCCCGGCAATCTTGATAAGCAAAACAGGATTCCAAGAAACTAACCAAATTGTGTAATATATTTTAGATACATTTTGACATGAAGGAATCATGTTATGCCAGACTTTTCATATATGAAGTAAGTGATTAATTATGAGCACTTACTTTAATAAGCAGAGGGACATTAGAATCCAGCCTTGCAGGTCAGTCTTTTATCTCAAAATTCAGTGGTCTAATAGAGTGGACTGAATTGCAGAAATGTGACTCTCACCAGAAGGGTCAGAAGAAGAAAATAGAATGAGGATCTCGACTCTTAAGTGCTGTGCACCACACAGTAAAGGTACTGATGGTACCACAAGTCAACACTCGAATTAAGCTAGGATCAAAACTGGACAAGTTAGGCTAAAATTTCTGCCTCTGCCCAAGGACACAGTGATATTAGATTGCACAAAGGAAGATAAAGAAGTTAAGAGCTGTTGGAACTCACACTATCAAAGCAAAGACTCGGTAATGGCTGGAGTGGCATTTTCATCATCAACCCAGCTATAATTAACTAGCCTAATTTTCTCTGGATTCTCCCCTGAAATAAAAGTTTGTTTTCTTTTATGGTTGGAACTTTTAATTAGATGAGCAACCATTTTAATATATTTTTCCATAGAGGTGCCACGTATGGCCACAACGATTTAGTAAATCACAATACATTGTACTGCCACAACACTAGATACAAAGGGAATGTGAAACACGACCACCCAGAAACAATTCCCTTGAACATTCTATACATTAACTGCTAACAAATCTGAGAGAAGACCACTTATAATCACTCGTAACATAATTAATAATTCTAACAATCTGAATAGGGAGCAATTGACCTAGTAGGCCCAAGATTGACAAAGACTGAAAGACAGTAGTCACATTCATAAGTGACGGTACTGTGTACTTTCATTATCGTTCACTAGTGAAAAGATTCACTTTTATTTTTTATATACTGTACTCTTAGAATTATAAGAGCAAATCTGTACATATAACAAGAACATATCTGAAATACAAAGTGAAAAAAAAATCTTCACTGGTAAAAACTTTGCCATTATCGATACCGTACCATGAAATAATACAAAACATTCTGAAAAACGAAAGATAAAATCAGGACTGCCAACCAGACAATATCTTCCTACACAATAACACAAGAAAATTTGCATCCCTGACTCCGAAAGGTTGGCAAGCATGAAAAGCTGCAAAAACAGTGCTGCAACTTGTCAGATAACTTAAATAACATTCAGTATTCAGTCGTCTCACTGACTTGACCTTTGGATAATGGACCATCATCGAATAAATTCTGGAGCTGAAAGACAGGAAACCTCGCTAACTATACGGAGAACCATAATAGAAATAACATCCTCCCCATTGAAATTTGCCATAAATAACATTGTAAGTTGAGTATTCCGGTGGATTTAAACATTTCAACGAAGATGGGAACCTCAAGAATTGGCCAAGAAAAGAACAATCCAAATGCACTACTCAAGAGCAGGATAACCAGATCGTTGCTAGTCATATCACAGCCTATAAAAACTGATGTGAAACTGAAAAAAGAATTTGGTTTTCAAAAATCCATCAAAAACCAATTACTGTAATGTACGATATCACTCCATCAAAATACATGAAAAGCGAGGCCATACTCTCTTACCTTACGGTGAGAAGGAGATGGCGCAACCAAGGAATTCGTTACAGAAGTGGCTATCAAACCCTCCCTAACTCAAAATTGCCAACGGCAACGAGGAGCTTTCGCTCTTCCGTATTTTCCATTTGAATCAGGATTCTGATAATTTCTGGAATAACGACATTATATGGTGTGATGAGAAGACTTTTGCCAGCGACAAAAGAGCCTGAAATTACAAGCAAGCCACTACGATAATTTGAAAGATAACGTCCCTTTAAATCAGTCGCTTCACAAGCTCTGACAAGGACTATGCTGCCCGTGCTGCTAGAGTTGCCAGATGTTGCTTGCTAGATTGACAATTTGTCCAAAAATAAAAGTACATGGTATCATCACTTATGAATGTGACTGTACAGTACAGCCTAACTATGCCATAGCCATTGCCATTAACAGTTAGATTATCTCAATACTATACTAGGGGCTTAAGAAAAAGGAAAGATTTTCAATTCTATATAAACCAAGCTTCAAGAGAGAAGCAATATGAACATCAGGAGAGGTTCACAAAAATAAATAAGACTAGCAATGCTGACTAGAATAAACTATTTACAATGTACAGTATTAGAATCAAATAAAATATAACAATTCCATAAAGAAAGAAACATACATAACCTACCAATAAAAAATGAACCACTGCATTTCAAAATAAAATCTACAGTACTACCCTTATCTGAGAAATTTCAAATCACATTGCATCTACTGTACTCAAAAGTTGACCCAAAAGGTGTCTTTAGCAAATCACATTTGTACTGTATTACAGTTTACAAAGAAATGCTTAATGTTTTTGGGTGCATTTTAACTATCCATTACACAAAGTCTCCTGTGTGTCTTTTGATATGTTTTTGCAAGTGACTTTGACGAAAGAATGCAGCACCACACCGATCACACTTGAAAGGACGCTCAGCTTGATGTCGCCTTTCATGAGACTCTAAAATGGACTTATCTGAGAATGTTAAACCACATTTTGAACATTTATAAGGTCTTCCGACTACATGTTTTTGCCTATGGCTCTTGAGATGACCTTCTGTGTTAAACCCAGCGTAACAAAGGTCACACTTAAATAGTTTTTCTTGGATGATTTTCCTTTTATTAGATATAAAACCACTGGCTTGCTGTTGCCTGGCAAGAATATGATATGGATTATTTTCTCCCATATTATGCTTGGTTTCAACATGCCCCTTGAGGTCTGTGCTATACGCAAATGTAGTGCAACAAATATCACAACGGAACACACCTTCTTCCTTGCTGACTTTTCGCTTCTCATGGACGTCAGCCAAAATTCCTAGAGACGAAGAGGACACGGCTAAATCTGAGTGCAGAGGCTCTGATGTACACGAAATGTTCATCTGAACATCCATTTGTCCGACATCAGAAACTGGTTCACTCATGCACACTGGTAATGTTATATTTGCAACTGGAGTTGCTGAGGCAGTCATCACACTAGACACACTAAACATGTTCGAAAAATTTTGTAAATTTTGCTGATGGTAAAGATTTGCCATATTAACAACTACTCCAGGGTTCTGTGATGTTTCTATCATTCTGTGCTTTCTCTTGTGCCAAATTAGCATACTGTTTTGAGTGAATTGGGCATTGCACTCATCACATTTGAATGGCATCTCTCCAGAGTGGCTCTTCCTGTGCCAGTCCAATGTGCTATTATATGAAAATCTGGCACCACACTCATCACATTTGTAGGGCTTTCTTCTCGAATGAAGTCGTAAGTGTTGTTTGAGGGAATCTTGGCTGTTGAAAGTGGCTTCACAAAACTCACATTTGATGTTTGCGTCCCAAAATAAGTTTGCATTCATGTTGCCTTAGAAGGATGGTTCAGATGAAATCATTTAGAATATTCATGAGGTATGTACCTAAAAATTTACCTGAAAACCAAAAAAAAAGATTAGAACAGCATCAAAATACATTTGGAGATAATTCGTATTTATCCTAAATATATAAACCTGAGTCTTTTACATATGATAGATTATCAACGAAGCTGGAAAATATGACTATTAAACTTTTATAATGAGATGTAAACAAGTGACCGGTAGTTACTGGACGGGAATGGGGAAGCCCGCCACACCACTTGCTCACCGAGCACTCACTCAGATTGCAGCTGGGACTTTCCAAGGGGTAGATGATGGGGGGGGGGGGGGGAAAATACGAGTAAATAGGCTAGCGCCCAAATCCAAAAAGGGGCTAAAAATTTGAGTAATCTCTACCCATGCTAGAACAAGTCATAAAGAGGGATGTTTGGGCAGTTAGAAAATTGTGGTTGTAAGTCCGCGATCATTGCAAACATTTTGAAAACTCCATTTTCACATGTACACTGTATACTTCAAAAACGGATTTATTCGCTACGAATTCAGGCTCATATTGGCCCATATATTTGTTGATATTGGTGCTACAAACACAATTGTGGTATCAAAATGTGCAGAATGATGGCATACTTATATGTAAAAGCTATTTGTGATGTAAGAATAGCTTTTCTGTGACCTACAGAAAAAAAATTAAATTTTGCGCAATAAACCAGGATCGTGTTAACCAATAATTATAGTGAACAATTAATTTCTTCAGAAGTAATCAAATTGTATTACTACATCTTACATCAAAATAATCCTTGTTCCTTCTCATTTTCTGAAATCATAAAAGTAAATAAGTTGATTTGATCGTTTTCATTAAAACAAAATACCACCCGCTAAAAGTAACCGACACTGATATACAGTATCCCTAATGCATGCTTATGCATTGACCAAATGAGGATGATTTTAAATCCAGTTGAAGATAAATTCATATGTTGACTGCCTATTTCTACAAATACTAATACAGTATTACTTATCATTAATTATTCAATTTTAGATGCTAGTGCTGACAATTGATTTCAATTATGGATCTGATACCACCTGCTTGAAAGTATTGTAAAATTGACACTAAACAAATTTGGAAGTAATTTGCATTTTTCCTAACGATAGAAACCTAGAGCTATGCATAGGGGATACCACTTTCGGCAAAGCTTAAAGATAAGCCATGAGAATTTTAACGAGGGATAACCACCCCAACCATGAGTTAGCGGGAGGGGTGGGGGGTAGCCAGCTACCCGCTCACTCCCACACCTGGGCTGAGCATCCACTTTGCTTTCGGGCAGGACTTTCTTTGGGGACAGGGCAGCCGCGCCCATTTGTATAAATAGCTCCAGATTGTATTGCTAGGAAAAATATAAACTACTTCCAAATTTGTCATATGTTCCGCCACTAAATACAAAACATTCGTTATTTATAGGGGATGACTTACCTCTTATGAGGGAGGAAGTCCGTACCAACTGGCTCTAACATTTGACCAGGGGTTCTCTTCCCTACAATACAGATCGTAGTCTGTAGGAACACTGCCCTCGCTAAAATAGTTGTGCTCTACAAGATTAGCAGCCTGAGCAAGCTGTGTGTTTGTGATACTAGCAATGTGGCTGGTCTAGTAATAGGATCTTCAATCATAGGAATTTGGGAGTACTGAGACCTTACCCAATAGTCCCCTCGCATGAGGTATTGGGGACGCAACAAGTATTATTTCTATATAGTACTTACGTTACACAAGAGAAATGGATCTTATCTGCAGAGAGGCGAGGTCAGCTGGGCTGAGTACCGTGGTGCTGATTCCCCAGAGGGGGAGAAGGTGAAGGAAAGAAAAAAGCCAGTCATTCTACTCATTTACCCCTGACTAACCCAGGTAACCTCAGCCCTCAACCCTTTACTATTTGTCCATCAAGGAGCTAGAGGTGTTTTGAACCACTTGTTGTGCAGTCACCACAGGGCCAATGAAAAACGTATCCATGTTCCTGTGGGTTACGTCTTGCAAGTAGTGGGCGGTGAAGGTCATCTGACACTTCCACACACCCGCTTGCAGTACCAGCGCTCCAGAGTAGTTGCAATGCCCTGGATGTCATGAGCTCTGGGTTGTCATTGTAGAGGAGGGTCAAGATTAAGTGCAAAGTCCATGACCTTGCGAATCTTTGATGAGATTCTGTTCTTCGTGACCATCCTCTTGACCTTCCCCGTGCTAACAAACATTACTTACACACGGAGGCGAGCTGCTGCTGTTTTTTTAAGGTAACACCTCAGACTCCTTGCTAGACAAAGTACCAGTTGGCCTGGATCTTCGGTTTCAGAACGGAGACTTCCAATCCTGAAGGGACCGAATCTAGGATTTTGAGTCTTTGAAATAAAGTCAGGGACAAAGCTGAGTACTGTATTACTTCTCCCCATTCCCTTGAATGGGAGATGTCGTATGATAGACCATGCAGTTCACCGACTCTCTTGGCCGAAGCCAAAGCTAGTAGGAAGACCGTCTTCAGGGTAAGGTGCCGATCTGTTTCCTAGCGTAATGGTTCGTAAGGGGGACCCTTCAGGGACTGAAGGACCTGAACAACGTTTCAAGGAGGAGGTCTAACTTCTGAATGAGAACAAGTAATCTCATAACTCCGTTTAAGAAGGGAAAGTTCCAATAAGGAGGAAATATCTACTCCCTTCAGTTTAAAGGAGAGACCCAAGTCTGAGCGTTAGCTTTCGACTGCCGAAACCGAGAGAGGCATTTCTTCCCGGAGGTTACAAGTAACTTCACTATTGTTGGAATAGAGGCACCAACCACATAAAACAGACCGCTTACCCTGGTACACTGCTGATGAAGAACGTCTGAGGTGTCTAGACATCCTTTATGCAATGTGTTGCGAAAGACTTCACCGGAAGATTGTTCTTCACAGATGTTGTGAACAGGTCTACCATCGGCAAACTCCACAAAGTAAGGACTCAGTTGGCTACTAGATGATTCAAAGACCACTTGGAGCCAACTATTTGAGTCCTTCTGCTCAGAATGACTGCACGCACATCCTCTTGTCCGGAATGAAATGAGCCAATAGGACCCCAGAGTTGTCTTCTGTCCATCTTAGCATCTCCACAGCTAGATGGCATAAGTGCTGTGAAAAGGTATCTCCTTATTGTTTTATATATTTACTTACATACTTTACTTTAAGAGCTTCTTTTCTGGTCCTATACAGCAGGGGAACCCTAATCTTTAAAAGACCTTCACAGTCATTTTATCATGTTAGTTCAAAAGCATTCAACATTTCACACTGCATATTGCTCGTTTATTGTCAAATTTACAATACCGAAACACTTAGAGCACAACAAAGTCTTCACTTTTCTCTTGAAAGCCTTAATATCTTCAGTCTTTTGGAAGTTTAGTGGGAGCTTATTGTATAGTCTCGGAGCTGCATAATTAAAGCCTCTAGAGCCTAAAGTAGCCATATACAGGGGGTCCTCGGGTTATGACGGTCCCGACTTATGCTGTTTCGTGGTTACGAACTAGCCCCCATAAAAATATAAAAAATAATATTAAGCGTCGTTCCGTCTTACAGTGTTAGCGTCGTAAGCAACGTAAATAATTGCAAACTAGTTTCTAGCACGCGGCGGATGAATACGCTTTGTGGTGGTTACGGGCGAGGAAGACAGCATCTCTTAGTTCCAGTTCTACGCCATTTTGGTTGTGTTTGCCTGTTCTCTCTCTCGCTTTTTTAACTTTTTGCCCTTCGTTATGGCTCCTAAGCGTAAGGCAGATTATTCTGATGATAGTGCATCTAAGAAAAGACAGACCATCACCATGGAAGTGAAATTAGATATTATTAAGCGGTCTAAAATCGGTGAAACGCCAACGAACATTGGCCGATTGCTTGGCCTTAGTCGTTCAACCGTGACTACTATTCTTAAGGACAAAGAGCGCATCGTTGAACATGTGAAAGTATCTGTTCGTATGAAATCATCAGTAATAACCAAGCAGCGTAGTTGTTTAATTATTGAAATGGAAACATTATTACTGCTTTGGTTGGAAAATCAAAATCAACGGCGTATTCCGGTGAGCCTAATGGTGATTCAGGAAAAGGCTAAAAGGTTGTTTGAAGCGTTGAAAAAAGAAAGGGGGGAAGAAAGTGAAAGTGAAGAGTTTTCGGCTAGTAGGGGTTGGTTTATGCGATTTAAGGCTCGGGCCAATTAACATAACCTTAAAGTGCAAGGTGAAGCTGCTAGTGGGGATGAGAAAGCAGCAAGTGAATTTCCTAAAGCGTTGGCTGAGATAATTAGGGAGGGGGGTTATACTGCTTATCAAGTGTTCAATGTGGATGAGACAGCTTCTGCAGCTTCCTCTCCACAATAAAACTGTCTCTCCATGCCTTGCAACATCACTTCCAGTGTGCAAGCCAACCATAGGACTAAGTTAAGAAATTGTTCCCTTTCTTTATTAATTTTTACTTCAATTCATGTGGTAAGGAATTGTTTTCTCTTTTTCTAGTACTGTTTTTACGTCATTTGATACATTTTATTATAGTACAATACTTTACAGTACAGTACAGTACAGTACATATAGAGTAATCTACTTATGGTGTTCTGACTTACACTGAAATTTGGGTTACACCGCGTCTTAAGAACGGATCAACGTCGTAACCCTTGGACCCCGTATCTAGGTTCCAATAATTTAAAACCATCTGTAACTTAATTTGCTCTTTAATAGGCAGCCAGTGTAAATCAATTACAGTAGGAGTGATCCTTTCTTGGGGTGGGACACACTATCAGTCTTGCTCCTTTGTTTATTAAGTTTTGTAATTTCTAAGTTGCACTTTTGGTAAATTAGATAAATGATTACAGAGTAAATTAAATTAGAAGCAACTTGCTGCAACAAGATCTATCAGAAAATGATGATAGTGCAGTTGGTAAACTTTGTTTGAATACCATCCCGCGCTTTTGTTGTAACTTATATCTTTCTTGGATAAAAGACGTGAAAACAAATAATTTCTTCTCGATACATTATCGGGACAAAGGTATAATACGAGAAAAAAAAATTAACTTCGGTAAGTATTGAAATTTTCAAATTTTCATGTTATTGTTCACCCTGTCAGGGATAGAAGCTCTTCTTAGTTTGTATATTCGTTTCAATTCTTTTTAACACAACCTTTAAGCGCAGTGTGCTAATCTTCACCTTAATGCGCAGTAGCTCCACCCACTGATTTCAGCGGTCCAATGGAAACACCGTAGCTTCTCTTTTTGTGTTACGATTGGCTATTTGATTTTGCAGTGGTGTATTGATAAGTTTAAAGAGGTACACCATGTAATAATACCTTTTTCTCCTGTTTTTACAAATTTTACTTCGAATCGGCACTAACAGGATCCAGATATATTCTAGTCACTCCTTTTGATTTGGCTTTCAATAAATCCATTCAAAATGTTATTTTTATTAGTAAAATAAATTTTTGAATATACTTACCCGATAATCATGTAGCTGTCAACTCCGTTGCCCGACAGAATTCTATGGAGGGATACGCCAGCTATCACAATACTAGAAGGGGGTGTACTTACCAGCGCCATCTGTGGCCAGGTACTATAGTACTTCTTGTTGACACCTCCTCAATTTTTCCTCGATCCACTGGTTCTCTATGGGGAGGAAGGGAGGGTCAATTAAATCATGATTATCGGGTAAGTATATTCAAAAATTTATTTTACTAATAAAAATAACATTTTTCAATATTAAACTTACCCGATAATCATGTAGCTGATTCACACCCAGGGGGGTGGGTGAAAACCAGTGTACAAGATTAAAGGATAGCTAAGTATCCCATATTTCATATAACAGTTATCTCAAATAACAATGAAATAATAAGTACCTGGTAAGGAAGTCGAATTGAACCGTTACTCTGCCTCTTTTTTAAGTTCGTCTTCCTTACTGAGCGCAGCGTTCCTCTTGGAGGCTGAATCAACTCAAAGGTGCTAAAGTATATAGGGCTGCAACCCCTACTAAAGGACCTCTACACAACCTCTAACCCAGGCGCTTCTCAAGAATGAATTGACCACCCGCCAAATCAAAAGGATGCGGAAGGCTTCTTAGCCTACCGTAACAACCATAAAAACAACAATAAAAGCATTCAAGAGAAAGGTTAAAAAAGGTTATGGGATTAAGGGAATGTAGTAGCTGAGCCCTCACCTACTACTGCACTCGCTGCTACGAATGGTCCCAGGGTGTAGCAGTTCTCGTAAAGAGACTGGACATCTTTAAGATAAAATGATGCAAACACTGACTTGCTCCTCCAATAGGTTGCATCCATTATGCTCTGCAGAGAACGGTTTTTATTAAAGGCCATCGAAGTAGCTACGGCTCTTACTTCGTGGGTCCTTACCTTCAGCAATGCAAGGTCTTCCTCCTTTAAGTGAGAATGGGCTTCTCTAATCAGAAGCCTTATATAATACGAAACCCCGTTCTTGGACATGGGCCTCGAAGGTTTCTTGATGGCACACCATAAGGCTTCTGACTGTCCTCGAATAGGTTTAGACCTATTAAGATAATACTTGAGAGCTCTGACAGGGCAAAGAACTCTCTCTAGTTCGTTACCTACCATGTTGGAGAGGCTAGGTATTTCAAACGATCTAGGCCAAGGACGTGAAGGAAGTTCGTTCTTTGCTAAGAATCCGAGCTGAAAAGAACATGTTGCAGATTCGGTCGTGAAACCAATGTTCTTGCTGAAGGCATGAACCTCACTGACTCTCTTAGCTGTTGCAAGGCAGACGAGAAAAAGAGTCTTGAGGGTAAGGTCCTTGAAGGAAGCTGACTGGAGAGGTTCGAACCTAGGTGACATAAGGAACCTTAAGACTACGTCTAGGTTCCAGCCTGGAGTGGATAGACGACGCTCTTTAGAAGTCTCAAAAGACTTAAGGATGTCTTGAAGGTCCTTGTTGGAAGAAAGGTCCAAACCTCTGTGGCGGAGAACTGAAGCCAACATACTCCTGTACCCTTTAATCGTAGGGGCTGAAAGGGATCTCTCATTCCTAAGATGTAATAGGAAGTCAGCTATTTGGGTCACAGAGGTATTGGTAGAGGATACTGAATTGGCTCTACACCAGCTCCGGAAGACTTCCCACTTAGATTGGTAGACTCTACGAGTGGAAACCCTTCTTGCTCTGGCAATCGCACTGGCTGCCTCCTTCGAAAAGCCTCTAGCTCTAGCGAATCTTTCGACAGTCTGAAGGCAGTCAGCCGAAGAGCGTGGAGGTTTGGGTGCAACCTGTCTACGTGAGGTTGACGTAGAAGGTCCACTCTTAGAGGTAGAGTCCTGGGGATGTCGACTAGCCATTGAAGTACCTCTGTGAACCATTCTCTTGCAGGCCAAAGGGGAGCAACCAGCGTCAGCCGTGTCCCTTCGTGCGAGATGAATTTCTGCAGGACTTTGTTTATTATCTTGAACGGTGGGAATGCGTAAAGGTCGAGATGGGACCAGTTCAGCAGAAAAGCATCCACATGAACTGCTGCAGGGTCTGGAACTGGGGAACAGTACAGCGGAAGTCTCTTGGTCATGGAGGTGGCAAACAGATCTATGGTAGGTTGACCCCACAAGGTCCAAAGTCTGTTGCACACACTCTTGTGGAGGGTCCATTCCGTGGGAATGACCTGATTCCTTCTGCTTAGGCGATCTGCTGAGACGTTCATGTTGCCCTGAATGAACCTCGTGACTAAAGTGAGATTTTGACTTCTTGACCAAATGAGGAGGTCCCTTGCGATCTCGTATAGGCTCCTCGAATGGGTCCCTCCTTGCTTGGAGATGTAAGCCAAGGCTGTGGTGTTGTCTGAGTTCACCTCCACCACCTTGCCTAGCAGGAGGGACTTGAAGTTCAGCAGGGCTAAATGAACTGCTAGTAGCTCCTTGCAGTTGATGTGGAGCGTTCCCTGTTCCTCGTTCCACGTTCCCGAGCATTCCCGTCCGTTCAAGGTTGCACCCCAGCCCGAGTCCGATGCATCTGAGAAGAGATGAAGATTGGGGGTCTGAATAGCCAACGATAGGCCCTCCCTGAGAAGGAGATTGGTCTTCCACCACAAGAGAGTGGTCTTCATCTCTTTGGTGACTGGGATAGAGACTGCTTCGAGAGTCAAACCCTTGTCCCAATGAGCTGCAAGATGGAATTGAAGAGGGCGGAGGTGGAGTCTCCCTAACTCGACGAACAGGGCCAGTGATGAAAGGGTCCCTGTGAGACTCATCCACTGTCTCACCGAGCAACTGCTCCTCTTCAGCATGCTCATGATGCAATCTAGGGCTTGGCTTATCCTTGGGGCCGATGGAAAAGCCCGAAAATCCTGACTCCGAATCTCCATTCCCAGGTACACAATGGATTGGGAGGGAATGAGCTGAGACTTTTCTATGTTGACTAACAGACCCAGTTCTCTGATTAAGTCCAAAGTCCAGTTGAGACTCTCCAGACAGCGACGACTCGTGGAGGCTCTCAACAGCCAGTCGTCTAAGTAGAGGGAGGCTCTGATGTCCGATAAGTGGAGGAATTTTGCTATATTCCTCATCAGATGCGTGAACACCATAGGAGCTGTGCTTAGGCCAAAACACAGGGCTTGGAATTGGTAGACAACCTTTCCAAAAACGAATCTCAGGAAAGGTTGGGAGTCTGGATGAATAGGAACGTGAAAGTAGGCATCTTTCAGGTCCAACGAGACCATCCAGTCCTCCTGCCTGACCGCTGCTAGGACCGACTTCGTCGTCTCCATCGTGAACGTCTGCTTGGTGACATACGCATTGAGCGCGCTGACGTCCAGCACCGGTCTCCAACCTCCTGTCTTCTTGGCCACCAGAAAGAGACGGTTGTAGAAGCCCGGGGATTGATGGTCCCGGACTATAACCACTGCCTTCTTCTGCACAAGTAGCGACACCTCCTGGTGCAACGCTAGCCTCTTGTCCTCTTCTTTGTAGTTGGGAGAGAGGTTGATGGGAGATGTGGTCAGAGGGGGTTTGTGGCAGAATGGAATCCTGTAACCCTCCCTCAGCCAACTGACAGACTGGGCGTCTGCACCTCTCTTTTCCCAGGCTTGCCAGAAGAACTTGAGTCTGGCTCCTACTGCTGTCTGGAGATGCGGAGAGTCAGTTTTTTCCTTTAGAAGCCTTGGAACCTTTCCTAGACTTGCTCCTGGAAGAGTCTGGACGGGAGCTTCCTCGGCTGGGGGCTCTACCACGAAAGGGCGGTATGAACCTCGTAGCAGGAGTATCAGCCACTGGGGTGCGATAAGTCCTGGGGACTGAGGTAGCAACCTTAGTCTTACGAGCCGATGAGGCTACAAGATCATGTGTGTCCTTTTGTATCAGGGCAGCAGACAAGTCCTTAACCAGCTCTTCGGGGAAGAGGAACTTCGAGAGCGGAGCGAAAAGGAGTTGAGACCTTTGACAAGGTGTAATGCTGGAGGAAAGGAAGGTACATAGCTGTTCCCTTTTCTTAAGAACCCCTGACACAAACATCGACGCAAGCTCGCCAGATCCATCTCTAATGGCCTTATCCATGCAGGACATTAATAGCATGGCAGAATCCTTGTCCGCAGGGGAGGTCTTCTTGCTGAGGGCCCCCAGGCACCAGTCTAGGAAGTTGAACATCTCAAATGCTCTAAAAACACCCTTCAGGAAGTGATCAAGGTCTGAGAAGGTCCAGCAAACCTTAGAGCGCCTCATTGCTGTTCTACGAGGCGAGTCTACCAGACTTGAGAAGTCAGCCTGGGCAGAGGCAGGTACTCCCAAGCCTGGTTCCTCTCCTGTGGCATACCAAACGCCCGCTTTAGAAGTGAGCTTAGTCGGAGGAAACATGAACGAAGTCTTTCCAAGGTGTTGCTTAGTCTGCAACCACTCCCCTAAGATCCTTAACGCTCTCTTAGAGGACCTTGCTAGGACTAGCTTAGTATAGGTAGACTTAGCTGGCTGCATGCCCAGCGAAAACTCAGATGGCGGAGAGCGGGGAATAGCAGAGACAAAGTGGTCTGGGTATACCTCCCTAAACAGAGCCAAGACCTTACGAAAGTCAATAGAAGGTGGAGAAGACTTGGATTCATCCACGTCTGATGAGGGATCCAGGTGTGCCGCCTCATCATCAGACGCCTCATCACCAGAGTGTAGCGAAGAGATCGGAAAGGTATGCTGAACAGCAGAGTCAGCACGAGCTGGAACAACAATATTAGTGGTTTCCTCTTCAAGACTCTGTTGAGGGAACACCTGAGGCTCAGACTGCAAAGGCTGATCAAAAGAAGTAGCAGAAGGTAGGCGCATGGGTGGAGGAGGCTGACTCCTAGCATGAGTGACTGAACTCAAGGGTTGCGCTTGCTGAGCGGAAGGCGGATGCGCAGTAGCAAGTTCCTGAGGAACGAGTTGAGGTTCCTGAGGTGTGAGCTGAGAGCGATGAGGTAGTGGCTGCGCAGAACACAGTAATTGTCTCGCGAGTTGAGGCTCCTGAGGCGCAAGGCTAAGGTGTTGTGGTTGCCTTGAGGAGGGTTGAGCTCGCTGCAGCGAGAGCTGAGGAGACTGACTCATGGATGGGAGAGGTTATTGTACCTCAAGAGAGTGTTGCCTCACTGGTGGAACTGCAAGTGGAAGCGGAGGAAGTAAGGAATGATCTTCCTGTTCCCATTGCTGAGGTTGCCTTAAGGAAGGCGGAGGGAGCTGCACACCACTGGAAACAGTAAACTCAGAACGTGCTAAGGTATTCTGAGGAGCCTCAACATCGTACGCCTGGCAGGCAGTACTGCGGTCAGGCGGAGCGATCGCAGGAGGAGGTGTAACCTGCTCAGCCTGACACTCACGCATCAAGACCGCAAGTTGTGACTGCATGGACTGCAGTAGAGACAACTTGGGGTCGGCAGACACTAAGGTCTGCTGAGGTAAAGCCTTAACAGCAGAGATCTGTTGTGGCAGAACCTTACTCCTCTTAGGCGGAGTGCATTCAACTGATGACTGCGGCGAGTCAGAGCTGATCCAATGACTGCAGCCCGGTTGAGTTCTTGAGGTCTGGACTCTGCGTTTGAGTGGTCTCGAGACCTGAGTCCAGCGTTTCTTCCCTGACAAATGCTCAGCAGACGAGTAAAAGACGGGCTCAATCGTCTGCAGGTGGGAGTGACGGTCTCTGGAAGACACGCCCGCAACCACCGAGGATACTTCTGTGCGCCGATCAAGGCCTGCCGAACCCTTTTGCCCTTCGACATTGCTTCTCCCCTGGGCTTGGGAGCTTGCAAGAGGTCCCGGACTGGGAGGACGACTGGCACGCACAGAAGTATCCTCACGCACCACACTGACACTGACACTAGCACTTGGCACTGCACTGACACTAGTACTCGTCACAGCACTGGCACTAATTCCACCCACTGCACTCTTGACCTTAAATTCCTTGACTTCGGCCATAAGAGACTTATGATCACTTACCACTGACTCTACTTTATCGCCTAAGGCCTGAATGGCACGCAAAACAACAGACATATCAGGCTGAGGGCAAATAGTAGGTTCGGGGGTAGCCACTACAGGGGTAGGAAAAGGTAGGGGATCATGAGGTGAGGAAAAAAGTGAAGAGTGAGAAGAACTCCTCCTAACTCTCTCTCTCTCTAACTTGGTTGAGTACTTAAGAAGACGGACAAAATCAAGTTCCGAAAGTCCGGCGCATTCCTCACATCGATCTTCTAACTGACAGGGCCTTTCCCTACAGTCAGAACAAGCGGTGTGAGGATCTACCGAGGCCTTCGGAATACGCCTATTACAAGACCTACATCGTCTATGGGTGGGGGCTTGTGAAATGTCAGACATCTTGAATCAAAAGAGTTAGCCAAGTGGGGTTTCAAAATCAAGCAAAAGATCGTTAACCGTTAAATCAGGACTAAATAATAGCTATCTAAGCTAATATAGAAGTTTTCCAGTAAAGCGACAGCCGAAATCTGAGAGAATACTTCACCAAAAGCCGTGAAAATACTCGAAGATCATAAGCGTATCCCAGAACGTCTTGCCGGAAGCACGACAGAGGAAAAATTGAGGTGTCAACAAGAAGTACTATAGTACCTGGCCACAGGTGGCGCTGGTAAGTACACCCCCTTCTAGTATTGTGATAGCTGGCGTATCCCTCCATAGAATTCTGTCGGGCAACGGAGTTGACAGCTACATGATTATCGGGTAAGTTTAATATTGAAAAATTGCTATTCAGCATTCAATTTTCAAATTGAAAAATCTTAGTTGAGGCATGAGCACCAAATAGGAAAGATCTGAACATACTCCAGACGAAGATATTAGACTACTTTTAACTAATAACTTAGAAAGTTTGGTCTTCCATCAGATATAAAGTGTTCCAAGCAGTGCATAATTGCATTTTACATACAGGCGATTGATCGACATTACTGGCAGTGTCACAGTAAAGCTAAAAACAATAAGCTAAGAAGCATGTCTAGTATATTTTGTGTGAGCAATTAGCCTAGATGAGTAGTTTCATGTGGACAAGTGCCACTTTGAATCTAAATTGTAGTCTATGTTTTTACATCTGATTCTGATAACTCAAACTCTGACTATTAGGGTAAGTCACTGCAGATTTAGTCTCAGCCTAAGGTAAGGATACAGCTGTTGGGTAATGTGTAAGCGAGTAGCTTACCAAATTTTTGACTGGCAAAATACTTGCCCACTCGGTAAACTTGCGTAGCACAATATGTACTGCTTACCAAAACAGAGAAGCAATGATACAATGTTTAATAGCGTGAGAAGCAAGCCATGGCAGAGCAGAGTAGTAAATGAATAATGTTAGTTTGTTAACCAAAATACTCGTATACCGTATAAACTGTACAATAATATACATTAGTTTGCATTCGGTATAAACCAAGGTTCTGAAGAAAATAGACCCAAGTGCTATTTCCCCCTCATATTTTTGCATTTAAAAAAAAAATTTCTGTTAGTTTTCTTGTTGGTTTCTGTTGTTATCATGTTCCGTAATTTGTTACAGTAGTTTTTATTTTATCCCACCCAAAGCCGCGATTCCCAAATGGGGTTCCCCTATTACTGCTGGGTGGTAGTAATTGGGAAATTATACTTTTGCGGAATGTAATAATAAAAGAACACAAGAAAAAAACTAGGTACGGTATTATTATATAACAATACGGAAAAGCTTTATTAATAAAGAAGTAGGTTTTATATAGAAACCGCCCCCCCCCCCTTTTTTTTTTTAAATTTCCATCGCAAGTAGTTTGTAAGAGATACCCTAATATATCCTACGGTAATGGGAGCCACTCGGTGGGAACTGGGATTTTCGGATGGGGAAAATTTACTGGGAAATTGAAAATGGTAAAATTAACCTTTTCTTCTCTATCCATTTTTCTCTGGGATGCATAATGAATACCCGTAATTACACAAAATATTAATATTCTACGCGCCCGAGTTATTTTTCCTTTGTTTAATTACATCCTACACTTTGCATAAATCCGCATGTATGGTAAGCGATTACTTAGAATTTACTTTTATCATCCTATTGAAGTTACAGTGTTCGTGCAAATAAAGGAAATAAGGTAGGACATTTTTTGAAATTTACTTTTAGAGTTTGTAACCTGGGTATGGGGGTCCAGGGGGCTTGCCCGTTCTAGGTCTGTGACCTGGGAAGGGGGGTCCAAGGGGCTTGCCCGGCTATATTTGTGACCTTGGAATAGGGTCTGGAGAGCTTGACCCCGTCTAGGTTTTTGATATGGGAATTACTAGGTTAGGTTAGATGGGGAGTGTTAGGTTTTGTGGCCTTTTGAACGAATCTCCAAATTTATATTTTTGTTCTGGAAAAACTTTCCTTACAGAACAAACCGTTTATACTACATTTAATCGTGTTCTTTAATGAATTTTACTTTCATTTCATTGGTAAATAGCACATTTTTTTTCTGTTTTCCCCCAACCAAAGCCCTCGGTTTCCACCCGTGTCAGTTGGGAAAGGGGGATAAGGGGAGAACGGCTTGTTTGAGGCTGAAATAAATATCAAATTCGTTGAAAGCACACTTTTTACCATAGGAAAAGTTGTTTTATCTATTAGAAATGTTGTCATGTGTTAAACTATAATTTTACCAAAAACAAATGAAAAAACTTTTTCATGCAAAATGGGAGGGAATTTATTAACTTTTGCAGTATTAATCAAGTTTAAGGTGTAAATTTAGATGTCCTATGTCAGTTTAAGTTCCCCAGTACAACTCTGTAAAGCGATCAATAATTTAAACCAGCTGGCCCGAATTCATAGGCCTAAAAGTAAGATATTCTTACGTATAGCCCAGTAGGCCTATGGTAAAATTAACTTTTTTATTACAAAATACGTAGCTTGAAGGTAAAAATTAGACATTTTATTACTGAATTAGAATATTGGTAAAGTTTTAGATTCAACCAAATTGGGAAATGTATTATATTAATATATTTTCCTAGTAAAGCACGTGATAACAAAAAACTTTCTCTCAATACATTATTGACGCTGATGTCTACTTACAGAGATAATTATTTCAGTTAATGTAGGTCTGCATTTTATTTCTAAGTGTTTTGTATACCTTTACGCTGCCACGGGACCTAGCTCTTGTTCGTTTGTATGTCTGTTTTCATCTTACTTGGCTCCGCCCCATTGCGTAATGTGACAATATTTACTTGAATGCGCATTTGCTCCTCCCACTAATGTCGCTCCTCCAATCTAAATACTACTGGGTTCTTTTCAAGGGTTATTATTGGACGATTCATTGGTCTCTCAGTCTTGTTTCAAGGATCTGTTTTTCGTGCAATATAACATTGTAAACGATAGTATTTTGTTTTTTTCCCTATTTCATTATGGGAGAAACCCGTGATTGTCGTTTGTTTTTGGTTTTCAAAAGTTCCGGTTTCTATATTTTCATCACACGTCACTTAACTGTCATGGATCCTCCGGTACGGTTGTGTGAAATATGTCGTTATTCCTATTTTGATGTGATCGGCCGATTTCATGGGAATTATAATGGAACTCCTGAAGTAGTGAATCGTTTTCTAAGGGAGCATTCCGTATTACCTTTAAGTGTCCAGTGTGGTAAATGTGATTCGCCTTTACATTTTCGTGAGGATAGACATGTGTGGTATTGTACCAAATCTGAACGTATTCCAGTACTTGATGATTCAGAAGAGGGTCAACCACAACCTTCCACATCTTCATCGTCATCTTCCGTTTAAGGTAAGAAGTGATTTAACAAAATATATATATTCAAATTTACCCCTGGTTAAAGAGGGGGTCGCAGGGGGGGCGAAGCCCCCCCCGGTAGGGGTACAGGGCCCCTAGGTTAGGTTAGGTGGGTTTGTTAGGTTCTGTGGTGCCCTGAAAATTACTGTGGCCTTAAGGGGGGGTCGCAGGGGGGGGCGAAGCCCCCCCGGTAGGGGTACAGGGCCCCTAGGTTAGGTTAGGTGGGTTTGTTAGGTTCTGTGGTGCCTTGAAAATTACTGTGGCCATAAGGGGGGGTCGCAGGGGGGGCGAAGCCCCCCCCCGTTAGGGGTACAGGGCCCCTAGGTTAGGTTAGGTGGGTTTGTTAGGTTCTGTGGTGCCTTGAAAATTACTGTGGCCATAAGGGGGGGGTCGCAGGGGGGGCGAAGCCCCCCCCGGTAGGGGTACAGGGCCCCTAGGTTAGGTTAGGTGGGTTTGTTAGGTTCTGTGGTGCCCTGAAAATTACTGTGGCCTTAAGGGGGGGTCGCAGGGGGGGCAAAGCCCCCCCCGGTAGGGGTACAGGGCCCCTAGGTTAGGTTAGGTGGGTTTGTTAGGTTCTGTGGTGCCTTGAAAATTACTTTGGCCATAAGGGGGGGTCGCAGGGGGGGCGAAGCCCCCCCCGGTAGGGGTACAGGGCCCCTAGGTTAGGTTAGGTGGGTTTGTTAGGTTCTGTGGTGCCCTGAAAATTACTGTGGCTTTAAGGGGGGGTCGCTGGGGGGCCATACCCCCCTCCCCCGGTAGGCCTAGTTAGGGGTATGGGGGAGGGGTGCTGGAACATTAATTATTCATTTATTGCAAATATCATTCAATGCCCCAACACCCTCCCCCCCCTTCCCCCACCCAAAACCCCGGTTCCCAAAGGGTGTCCCCCATAATTGGTGGGATGAACTAGGGTATACATAGTAAATCTCTAAATCGGTTGGTTTGCAGTCAAAATAAACGTTAAATTCATTGAAACCACACTATTTCTGATGCAACAAATATATTTTTATTGCATTTTTCCAAATTTGGCTGAAACTAAAAATTTACCAGAATATTTTTTAAAATTATATCAATGTAGAAATACGTCGAGATACAATGGGCAAAAAATCTTAGGCCTAAAACAAAGCTATTCTTACGTCAAGCCCAGTATGCCTATTGTAAACTTGACTTTTCTATACAAAATATGGAGCTTGTCGGTAAAAATTAGACAATTTATAGCTGAATTAAAGTATTTTTGAAAATTATATCAATGTAGAAATACGTCGAGATACAATAGGCCAAGATATAACCATAAAAATGAGGTTTGAGTTCAACATAATATAACAGGTCATTAATCATTTGTTTTTGGCTCTTATAACTCATAGTGGGGTTATTTAGGATATATAGTACAAGTCATACCTTACCGTAGTTGAAAATTGGCCAGAAAGTATAATTTATGATCTGCAATGTCAAATAAACAACACGTACAATTTACTCTTCTTGGTCGCTTAAGTTCCAATGCTGTCATGACAACAAGTCTCAAGTCTTAAGTCTTAAGTCAAGTTAGTCAACTTCACAAGGTTAAGAATAAATAAAGTAAATTTTATAGATCAATTTTCTTTATCTCATGGTTTAAATGGAATTTATGAATGAAATTAATTGAATTTACGAGTACTCTTAGCTATGCAACGCTTTAACGAGAGTGCAACATAGGGATATTTATAAAAGATATAATGAGAGCCCAGATACAAATTAATCAAGTCACTCCACTTGCTTTACAAATCTTATATATCAATTTTCTTTTTCTTATGGTTTAAATGGAATTTATGAATGAAATTAATTAAATTTGCTAGTACTCTTAGCTGTGCAACGCTTTAACGAGAGTGCAACATATGGATATTTATAAAAGATCTAATGAGAGCCGAGATACATATTAATCAAGTAACTCCATATTGTTTAAGGTTTTTGTTCAATGTGTCTGGAAAACAATGGTCCGAATCGTCTTTTTATTTTTAAAGGCCACTCATGAATGGCAGAGGCAAGGGACAGTGGCATTGCACTAGCAAGCAGGATAATCCCCAAGAGAATGAACATATGATCAGCTAGGACCAGGGAGGCCCAGGCAATGGCTGATGATGACTCAGCAAGTAGACCTACAGGCCCCCCCCAAAGATGGTGAGGTTGCAGCCACTAAAGGAACTAACGATTGGGAGCGGGACTCGAACCCCAGTCTGTCTATCACCAGACAGGGACGTTACCCATTAGGCCACCACAACCCAAATTGTCCCAGTACTGAAAATATTTATAAATGCTGAGCCTTGAGGAGTAATGAACAAAAATGAAGCCTGTTTGAGAATTTGTTACCATAGACAGACATATGGTCAGGGGAGAAAAGATTGGAATATAAAAAGGCGATTTATTGCATGCTATAATGACGTCATATGATAAGAGATTAACTCAAGAAAAAAACAACAACCGTGGGGTATCCTAGAGATTATCGTTTAATACACACACACGTGTATATGTATATATATATATATATATATATATATATATATATATATATATATATATATATATACATACATATATATATAGATATGTATATATATATATATATATATATATATATATATATATATATATACAACGCAAAATTTAAGTAGAAGAGGTAAACATTTAAATAATGGATATAAAGAAATATTGTAACTTGAAAATGAAAACAGTTAACTGTATAAAAAGAAATACGGATAAAAAGAAAGGAGAAATGATAGGGCGGTTAAGTGAATATTAAGATGTATCACTTTAGATTGTTCTTATTATCAAAGATATTATCAACTGTTATACGAAGATGTTATATTATATTCTATTAGAAAGATGATAGTATTTACACACTATAATTATCATTTTAGTAACTGATCTATGATTAACTTAATACTTAAATAAGACCCTCCATACATTCCCTTCACTTACTCACTTTCACTCTGGCAATAAGAGGGAATGCATATTGCTATAATTATAGACACTTAACTAAAATGGACAAAGTAACCCCGCTAGGGCAAAAACTATTTTTGCATTGCGTGCTTTCACTGCATACGTTTCGGAAGTTTAAGCAGTTTCCTGCCTTTACATATTACTAATGCCACAATTAGCAGAACACCACATGATTTGCGATGCTTTCTTACTGTAATCCATGAAATATTACACGAGGTTGGGCTCAAGATAGATAGAAGAAAGACAACGAGAACAGAATATACAATGAAAGATGAAGTATCTTTGCAAGGAGAAAGAATTAATGGGGTAGGATCATTTAAGTATCTAGGAACTATGATCTCCAATACAGGGTCTTTAAAATTAAGATTTTAGTGATAAATTGAAAAAAGCAAAGCAGACAAAGGCTAGGTTAAGTAAAATTTGGAAATCAAATCGCCTGAAATTACTATATGTACATGAGTCATGGTATGACAATGAAACCATATACAATAAATTGCGTAGATTTAAGAACAAAGCTCTGAGAGGGATATTGGGGGTTAAATGGCAGGACAGGATTAGAAATGAAACTATAAGAGAGATTACCCGAGTGCCATATATGGATAAGATCCTGATGAGGGGTAGATGGAGAGGGTTCGGTCAAGCTCTTCGCCTTCCCCAGGAGAGATTAGTTCACCAATGTTTAACTGGGCTCCGAAAGGCACTAGAAGCGTTGGAAGACCCAGGCCTACATGAGCATGAATGAAGAAGTATTAATTCAAAAGTGTAAGATATTGACGACAGACAAATCTAACCGAGGCCCTTTGCATCAATAAGCGTAGATGATGATGATTTTCACAATATCTGTGTTGCTTTTTAGAAGCATCTCCTGATTTAGCCTCATTATTTTTTTTTAAACTATCCATGCCCATTCCAATACTTAATTCAGTTCTCGCAAATGACTTCCTTTCAGCTAGTCCTTTATATATGTTTTATTTGCTTTGAGACTTTCATTAAAGATACATATTTTCTTTGCACTAACACAGGTCATAACTGTTGGGAAATATACTTTCCTTTACATTTACACAGGGCAGATGTTATCAGAAAGTACTTTATCTGAACTTGCACATGACAAAAACTGTTGTAAAACATCGTTCATCATAGGAAATTGTTTGTTCCTCTCTAACTGCTTCGATAAAGGTGCTGTTGGCAACCCATTGTCACCAACTTTCACTTGCTGGAGTCACTCTGGACCTAAAGTAAAGTTTGCCCTTTGCAGTCTCATGGTAGCGACATTACCGTTAGTACGGGGTCTCTCTCTCTCTCTCTCTCTCTCTCTCTCTCTCTCTCTCTCTCTCTCTCTCTCTCTCTCTCTCTCTCTCTCTCTCTCTCTGTGGGTTTTGTTAATTTCTCTCGTTCACTTTTGTTGAAAATAAAGCATTAGCTTTTTCAAAAGAACTGGAAATATTTGTGATACAATTTCAGCTTGTGTCAGAAAAGGAGATAGAAGAGTGACCTATTTGTTAAAAGAGTAAAAGGAGGCCTAAAATCGTGTGCGTTTTATAAAAGACTCTTGGAGCAAGATACCCTAATTGCTGCTTCAAGAAAAGCAGGATTTTTTAATAACAAGATATATATGGAATCTTCATTACAATCGTAATGTTTAAAACTTGAATACAGAAATGAGACGCCAAATGATAGTAGATTTGGAGATAAAAGAACAGATTATGGTTGAGGACACAAACAGGGGAATGAGTACGAAAGTATTTATAAGACAATGGGGATGTTTGAAAGTGAAAGTTAACGATATAAATAGGATAATAAGGGTTAATGGACTTCGCGAAGACGATGTGATGTATACGAGTAATGAAAATGGTACCGAGAAGTGATGGTTATTTGGGATGATGGTGAAATGAGAGAAGAGGGGAATAACCGAGTGGGTGGAACGGGGAAGAATGTTAATTGTTAAAAACAAAATCCGAAATAGATGAATTGACCGAGGCCCAAAGTTGAAGAATATGTATTGCTGACCCAGTTGTGGAAGTGGATTGTGGATGTTGAATGTGAATTGCAGAAATACGAGGATCGTCCAATGCGATACAACATAGATATGTTGAACCGTTAGAACATATTGAAAAGAAACATGAAAGTATTTTAAGTGGTTCAGTCGCAGAGAATGGGAAAGATTGTAAAGATGCTGATCAATAGGATATTAAAGGATGCAACAAACCCAAAAGGACACAAGTAAAGTAACGAAATAGTTCTCGTCAGTTTCCAGGAGAAAGAAGGGGTCAAGTGCTCTCAGCAAGCCTCCGGAAATTCTTCCTTTGTTCGTCATCTAGAAAATAAATATGAAAGTGATTTCTTTCCTCATCCTTGTAAATAGTTTACACACAAAAATTTAAGGGAGACTTTCTTATAACGCCGTGTGTTTAATTGTGATTACAATATTTCTCAGAAAGAGTAGGCCTACTAGCCTACTAATCACAAGGGAATGCTGCACTCGTCTTGGGACGCATCTCTACAATCTTATATGAAAATCACTCTTAGAGTGCAGACCTCCACCACGGCAGCTTATTTCTCGAAACCAGCTTGCCTTTCCCAGAATCAATTTGGACCGTAAGCGTATCTGAAGTCTGTGCGACAACCATATGCGAACTTGGGGTTAAGGTTAGGGTTAATTCGGTCGACCTTTTGCTCGGCCTTGACCTTTGACCTATGACTTTCAAAACTGAATCACTTCCACGCCTCAGCATAGTAATTAATCCATGAAAGTTTCACTACTCTAGGAGTAAAATTGTTCACAAACAAATGGACACAGAAAAACGGGCAAAAACATAACCTTCTCCCAACTTTGTTGGCGGAGGTAAAAGGTGAAGATAAAGTACTATAATTCAGAATGCCTCGCATAAAAAAAACCTTCACTGCGCTGCCCCCTTTCCCTTTAGTAATCATATATGCTTCTTGAGTAAAAAATGAATGTGAGTGAAGGAGGATATTTTTGGGAATGTCTATTTCTTTATATGGCTTGGTCTGGCGAAAGAGGAAGGGTGGTAGTGCTAGGTGGTTTAGCTGTAAAAATAGATTATATAATCGCAGGCAGATTATCTAGAAATATTCGAATGAATAAGAATGATGAAATTCTTGTTAAAATATGTCCATAAAAGGGTTTGATTTCTTGGAATAATGTGACATTCATAGAAATGAGTAAATCATTACACAAAGATTTTGTCTGATCACGGGGTGGGGCAGAGCAGATAGAAGAGCAAGTTGAGGTGTGGAAATGCGAAAATTAAAAGTTTGGGAATATCTTTAAAAATATATAGCTTAGACACATCCCTTCAAACATTCTATCTCTATTGATTTAATCGTATTCTTTCTACAATTTCTTAAATTTCTAGCTCAACTATTCTATAAAAAATATCATCCACACTATAATCTTCATTTGAACCCATATTGTTCCCCTCCTGCATTACCTGTTATTTATTTTATTTTCTCAATCAAAATACTATCAAACACCTTCCACGAAATATTAGAATTCTTGTAATCACATCCATCACTTTCACCCATATGTACAGAAACCAATTCTTTAAGAACATTACTTGGACTATCCTGGTAGTCACAATATGCATAAATGCACTGTGAGGAACTTGCAGTGCATACCAAACCTTCCTTGCAGGAGTTAGCGTATTCCCATCACAAGCTCTAAGTAAAAGTTCTTGTCGTAATCTTTGTTGTTATGACCTGTCACAAATAACTATATCATTTTAACCGTTCTAGCTGATGTTGCCTACTGTTTAATTTTCTGTCGAACTATAAGTTTTTTTTTTTTTTTTTTTTAAATAATTGCATTGTTTCTAAACTCTACATGCCCTGGCTCTATTCATACAAAATATAATAGATTTTTTAAATAAATTGTATTCTTTATAATAGCATAGTTTCTAAATTCTACATACCTTGGCTCTATTCATACAAAATATTTTTTTTTAATAAATTGTATTCTTTATAATGACATTGTTTCTAAATTCTACATGCCCTGGCTCTATTCATACAAAATATAATAGATTTTTAAAAATAATAAATTGTATTCTTTATAAAGGCATTATTTCTAAATTCTACATACCCTGGCTCTTTTCATAAAAAATATAATAGATATCTGCTCTATTACTTAAATGAAGTTTATAAATAACACAAATCCTTCCAACAGCGGGTAAAGGAAATGCCTATCTTGCTTGCTTTCTCAGCACAATCGAGTCTTTCCACACAGTTGATTCGGTATGTTCCTTGACCTTCACCTATATCCATTCCTTCGGTAACTGCCAGTCATTCTGCACTTCGTTTCTTCTACCTACTGCAGTGTGTTGGTGGGTTACAATCTGGATGCAGTGCTCCGAGTATCGATATTTGATTTCGTTCTGCTTGTTTCGTGACTTACCTAGCGTTGGTTTTAATTTTTGGACACACTGGCATGATGAAAATTTTATATCTTCTCAATTTATATGCTAACTGCTTTCCTTGCGAATGTTGAAAACCGTTTAACTTTCATTGTAACTGTTTATCTCTTTGCAGTTAGTTGCGTAGGCTAGAAATCTGTGACAAACATAAAGCAACCAACAAACAGTTTATCAGTGTTTCCATGTTTATTGTGAACGGAAAAGGATATTCAGGTGCTTTTCTGTACTTTATTGAACCTGCAGCTGTTTTAAAACCAGTGACCAAAACGATGTTATCACGTCGATTTTAATTTTAGTGTATTTGTAACTTCATAAATTAGGTTTCCATTCATTAAAGCAGCAAGCACAACAATTTTTTGACATTAAGGTATGTGATGATAAACTTGACGTTTTGAGAAGTTTTTTTTTTTTTTAAATTGCGAAACTTTTTTTCTCAAAATAAACCTTGAAATTTGTGGGGCGTCAGTTTTTCTGTGAAAAAAAAAAAAAAAAAAAAAAAAAAAAAAAAAAAAAAAAAAAACATGGTGCAATCGCACCATAAAATATGATGATTTGAATTTTTTGATCACCGGACAATTCTTTTCTTTACATTTTATCTTGTAACCCAGTCCCAGTTACGACTATTTCAACTTGTAATACCATTGACTTCTATTCAATGCATTTGGTGTCTATACACTGCTTTTGCCTAATATTTAGTCCATCTTCAAGATGGGGTCTTTTTTTGTGAGTGTGTAATTTTCTTGAGTTTGAATGGGTAATAGGATACATACAGAGGAACAGCAAATAAACAATCTTCAGTTTTATAAATACAGTACTCATACAAGGACCGGCAAATCTGTCATGTGTATCACTGCAAGGACGGAAAGATCTTATCAAACCTACTGCATTATTTTAATCTTTTTTACCAATGTATTTGTTTCTCTGCATCATTATAGTGTTTCAAATGCATAAGCAAACATAAAGGCAAGGATTTGATCCAAGGAATTGACCAAATTATCTTTAATTTCTTTGAAAACTTCTTTTATTTCATTCGTCTAAACAGGACAGTGCGAAACACTCGAGGACTCGTCGTAGACTAACATAACCATGGCAGTTATACGCAAAGTGCTGACGACGATACTCATCGCCTTCTGTTGTTACCGTATCGCTGAGGCAGACGAAGAGAAATTGTCAAGAAATCGTCGGAGTTTTCAGATACATCCGCATACATACATGACGACGGTAAATATGTGTTTTGGCCTTCAAGCGTGACTGTAAGTAAATAGGAGCTCGTGTCGGCAGCTTGATAACGTTAGTTTCCAGAAGGGTTCATTGACATGAATTTGAGTTCCCAGTTTCGCAGGTTAATGGATGCAAAATTGCAAAATCAATGTATCTTTAGTATATATTGTTGAATGTTAAAAGCTATCCATTATACTTAACTATACTCCTTGATTAATGATCTGATTGTTTTGAATTACCTTAATTGATAACCCATTTATGATTAACGTTATTTTCTTGCAAATTCAATGTGGCTTTAGTATAAATGGTTGAATTTCTACTTGACTATAATCTTTGATTATTTATATGCTTGTTTTAAATTAACTTAATTGATAACCCATTTATGATTAACGTTATTTTCTTATAAGCTACTGTTACGTAGCACAGATATCGGAAAAAACATAGAAAGTGATACCTTTTAAGAAGTCTAGTTTTACGGAGCTATACAAAGCAGAGTAGAGTTTGATTAGCAAATTAAGTTTGGGTGATTATAAGAAATAGCTTATTCTAAAGTTCCAAACTTAGCATTTATGTTCCAAAGCGTCATAGCTGGTGGACTTGGCTTTCAACTTTGACTTTCCGTCATCAGTATTAAGGAAAAGCGGAAATAATAGGAAGTAACAGCTCTGTTGAAATGACTTCTGCAACATCCTGGTGTGTGCTCAAATTGCCTGTATTTACTTTTCATAACATTCACTCGTTTATCAAAACCTATTTTTTTTGCAACGCATAAATATAACTACCATATAGTTGAAATAATTGCAATAGCTGATAAGCTCACGATTAAAGCATGCCTCTAAATTCTATTTCGTTAACATTAATCAAGTTGTGGAATCATGAAATAAGAGGTTATTTTGAGTTTTGTAATCCTATTTCAAAACTAATGAAAACTTACTACACTATGTAGAAATAACTATGAAATATATAATTTGACAATAAAGTTGTTCTTATAGCAATGATGTTTTGAAAATTGATTAAACTTTCATTATTTGATTTTTAGTAAGATGGCCTATCTATAGTATGTTTAACACAATAAATAACTATTGATTTATCACCAATGGAAAGCCATACAATACAAAATCCTTTATAAATGTTACCATTCATAGCCTATCCTAAATTAACCTCCCCTATATAATAAAGAGCATGTGTTTGGATATATATATATATATATATATATATATATATATATATATATATATATATATATATATATATATATATATATATACATATATATATATATATACATGTATATATAATTTATATATATATATATATATATATATATATATATATATATATATATATATATATATATATATCTATATCAAGTCACTCTCCCCGTCTCTCGGGTAGGGAGAGAGGAGTAGCCATACTCTCATGATAGGAGGAGGGGCAGGGAAGTGTAGTCTAATAAATGTGCCCTTTCCTATTCAAAGTTCATAATATAGCTCATATTATTTCACAGTATATTTAATATATTTCAAAATACTAAAGAAACCCAAATAAAAGTCAATTTCCTCATCCAGGACGAATTGATAAGAGCCCGAGGGTATCCCGTGGAAGTTCACGATGTCGTAACCGAGGATGGGTATATCCTGGAGGTCCATAGAATACCTCCCTTGTCACGCCAATCCACCGAACAGGATTTGAATCTCACGCTTCCGGACGAGACTGAAGTCAAGAGATATTTAGAGCCACAGCTACTGAATGTTAGTGCTCGAACAGAGGACGTCAGTAAGTTACAGAGAGAAAGCCAATGATTTTGTTGTTGTCACGTAAATATTTATGATGTTGGCCCAACATGTTTATAAACCGTCTTCTGAATAAGTTTAGGGAAAATTAATTTTTTAATTAATTAGTTTTTTAATGAGGCAAACTGTCTGCTGAATTTTATATGAAATAAATTTTTCAATATGAAAATTCTGCTGCGAATAGATTTAATAACCTCCAGTTATTTCGTAACATCTCTATAAAAAGTAATGATGATAAGAGAACGATAATTTACAAGATTGAAAAGTCACCTAGAAATCATGCTGTCTAATTCAAGTTACGTCACCCCCCCCCCTCCCCTTTAAAGGTCACAAACATTAAAATCGTACAGCTTTCGTAATCGCTATATTTCAGACAATCACCGAAACGGAATTACAGCCAAGGGAGACCCGAAGGTGGTGTTCGTTCTACATTGTTTCCTCTGCTCCAGCGCCGATTTCGTCATGAATGACCACAATCAAGCACTCGGTAAGGGATGTTGATTTTATATAAAGTGAAAAAATAAGAAGGTAAATGAAAACAAATGATTAATGTGGCCTTTTTCCCTTCTCAGCGTTTGTGCTATCAGATGCTGGTTACGATGTCTGGTTGGGAAATAACAGAGGAAACCTCTACGGGAGGCGCCATCTCACCCTTACGCCCAACGACCCACAGTTTTGGGAATTCAGGTACGAAGGTTTAAAAGCTGGCAAATATTGCCTTATGTATTATCTGGGTTTATGAAGGAACGCCAGATCCTGTCATCCAATCGGGAGGTGAAACAGAAAGCAAAACTATTGAGGTGGTAAATTATTATAGGATAAATTGTGGGGTTTTCCCCTTAGGAGGTAGAGTTGAATAGATAGTCATCTAATTTGGAAGTAAAATTTAAGCTCACACGCAGGATTTTTAAATATTAGGAGCTTGGAAAAAAATCACAGCGTACTCTAGCAATTATTACCTCATAGGTAAGCATTGCCACTAAATACGGTAACCTAAGGTTGAATGGACGGGCATTGTTTCACAAAAATTTAAGTTATTTTTTTACGACTTTCAGAAGTGTCCAATCATTTGATTCTTCAAAGGCGTTTAAATATAAACCTTCACCCCTCGTGCACGATCTTGGTGAAACAGAAAGTGAATAGTATGGAATGGTTGCATTTTTCCATGGTTTCTTGAGCACCCTACTTGGCCAAGTTGCAATTATTGTATGCGAGGCTAATAGTAAGCAAAATTGCGCTATTTCAAAACCTGGCTCTCGTGAAGGTTATTTTAAATCATAACAATCAGTCATAAATTTCTGTTGGCTGCTCTCAGTTTTAATTTCAGTGTGGCAATGAGGAGCTGGTGATCACTACCAATATCTGCAGCTCCATAACTTTTCACATTTCTTAGTCTTCCTTATCTCTTTATTAATGGCTATGTGATCTATATGATTTTTGTAACAGCCACATGGTGAAATCCATGTATATTTGAGGATGTCCTTGTGCTGGAAAGAATGCCTACAATAACAAGATTGTTTGCTGAATAAAAACATATATATGGGCTCCATTTTCATTTGCAATGTATATTTGAGGATGTCCTTGTGCTTGAAAAGAGTACCTCCAATAACAAGATTGTTTGCTGAGCAAAAACTTATAAAATGGGCTCTATTTTCATTTGCAACTTCGCCAAGTCCCTCATAACCCATCACATTTTCTATGCCTTGATTAATTTTCCAATTTCAGCATTGAAGTCACCAATCACAATTTTCATATCTCTCTCTGGGCTCTCATCAATTACACTCTGCTATGAGCATCTTGTATTGACAAATTTATTTTGGTTGTTTGAATCGTTTTGATTTACTTGAAAATTTAAGTGGAAAATTAAAATTAGGGAAGTTTTACATTGTTTCGTGACATCAGGTTAAAATAATATAATTGGTTTCCTTTGGATACTATGCTAGCTCATTTTGTGTAAGCATATTAATAAGTGATAGTAATGATAATTAAAACGAACCAGACTGACTGGGTTCAAATCTCTCTCTCTCTCTCTCTCTCTCTCTCTCTCTCTCTCTCTCTCTCTCTCTCTCTCTCTCTCTCTCTCTCTCTCTCTCTCTCTCTCTCTCTCTCTTTTGCTGCGGTCTGATTACTTTTCTTTGTTTGCGTTTCATGCACTCAATAATTCAAAGAGAGATCCAGGTTATCAATTGAACTAGTTCTCAAGACTAACAGACAGATCTCGGCCTCTTAAACATTATATCAATATGTTTTAGTGTAGACTATTGGCCACTGTTCAAAAAAAAAAAAAAAAAAAAAAAAAATTGTACTTAATATTACCTTCCCCAACTTCGTTGCGGTGAAGGTTATGTTTTGATAGGCATGTATTTATTTGTCTGTATGTCTATGTTTGTGATTCGCATAACACAAAAACTATGTGACTGAATTTCATGAAATTTGGTGGGATGATTAGCCATGATTCAAGGACAATTCGATTAGATTTTGGGAGTGTTTGGGTTAATGGTCAAGGTCACAAAAGGTCAAAGATGTAATTTTGCTATATAGGTCAATGTTTATCCGATTTGCATGAAACAAGGGCCAAAATGTGCATACTTCAATTCCCTTATGATATACAGCATGATATAGGCGAAGGTATGCCCTCAACCCGTTGTCCGTTTTGGTTCATTATATGCCTATATATACACACATCCAAGCATACAGTGTATTATTATACTATATCTCAGAAACCAAATTTCCAAATTTTTTTTTTCTTTATAAATTCCCAGTCTTGTGATATCATTAGCCTTGGATGGTTTGTGCTATCGACGGCTTGACTCAGTTTCACAAGATATATCAGTTTCTCAATCATATGACCCGAGGCAAACAATTTCGAAAACATCGTAATTATATAACATTTTGTCGCACGAACATACGCACATAGGCTACACGCAGTTTAAGTAATTGGTTGATATAAAAAGTGTTAGTGAATGTCTTAAAAGTCATATGAAAATTGAATGAAGGTTTCTTTGAGAAATGTAAGATACGTCGTAAAATATAATTCCAAAATTCTAACTTCCCGCGAGACAATATCATACACTGTAATACTTGGTACACAGTTAATTCTAACAGTCATGTCTTGTATTTCATAATGCTACATAGTAATTCATATGTTTATTTCCGGCTTCCATCAAGTTGTGAAACTATATTGCAATCAAATTGTCGATTCGGTGGAACTTCAGAAGCTCAAACTTAGGGAAAATGTTGTTCTATTGGGCGAGTTGACTTGGGTCTTGTTCTCCAACTAACTTTTTGATTCTCCAACTAGTATTTTGATTCCCTAACTAGAATTTTGATTCCCCAACTAACATTTAGATTCTCCAACTCGCATTTTGATTCTCCAACCCGCATTTTGATTCTCCAACTAGTATATATATTCTCCAACTAGCATTTAAATTCTTCGATCAGAATTTTGATTCTCCAACTAGCATTTTGATTCCAAAATTAACATTTAGATTCTCCAACAAGTATAATATCTTTTCTTAGCTTCACACAAATATCAAATTGTTCCAAGTTGGAATAGTCACGTGAAGGTGTTTCATATATTCTGATTCTCCAACTGATATTTAGATTCTCCAACTAGCATTTTGATTCCCCAAATAGCATTCTGATTCTCCAAATAGCTTTCTGGTTCTTCAACTAACATTTTGATTCTCCAAGTTGCCGCTTGACTAGCAATAATGATCATAACAAACCGAGCATAATTTACTTAAGAATAGTAACCGTTGTTTTTATTAAAGTTTGAATGCAGACCAACGCGTCACATGGCAAAAATAGCTAACAATCAGTTGTTTTATATGGATATATATATATATATATATATATATATATATATATATATATATATATATATATATATATGCCGCTGACTGATACATCAGTATGAAAATTAGAACATATCCTAAATATACACACAAACAATATATAAATATATATATATATATATATATATATATATATATATATATTTTATATATATATATATATATATATATATATATATATATATATGTGTGTGTGTGTGTGTATATATATAGTATATATATATATTATATATATATATTATATATATATATAATATATATATATATATAATATATATATATATATATATATATATATGTGGTTGAAGGGACACTCGGGCACACTATTCTATCTTATTTCGCTTCCTCTTTTATATAATTTTTATAGTTTGTATATGAAAGATTTATTGTAATGTTGTTACTGTTCTTAGAATATTTTATTATAATTGTCAATTATTTCTCTTGTAGTTTATTTATTTCCTCTTCTCACTAGGCTATTTTCCCTGATGAAGCCATTGTGTTTATAGCATCTTGCTTTTCCACTAGGGTTGTAGCTTAGCGAGTAATAAAAATTCTTGCACGTGTGTATTATTTATACACACACTATCTGTGTGCCCATCCACCATAAGGCTTTGATTGAAGAGCCATTGGTATGTTGAGCGACCATATATACAGTACAGACTAAGACATAATACTGTTTGTTTTTCAGTATTGACAAAAACGCTCGGTACGACCTCCCCGCAATGTTACAGTACGTTCGAACCAAAACAGGAGCGAACCAGCTAAGTTACATCGGCCACTCCATGGGAAACATGATGTTCTTCGCTATGATGAGCATACATCCTCACATTAATTCATGGGTAATTAATTTTTCATTTTTTCTTTTTTAATTTCATGTCACTTATGCAGAAGGCCGTTAGCTATTAGAAATGTGTAAACTGGAGGATATTCTCACATGTCAGAATATCCGATACTTTAGCTTGTTCTCGTTACCATGTTGTTCTTTTTTTCTCTCAGTGTTATTCCATTTATTATTCTTTCCATAGCTCTTTAAGTTGTAACTAGCTTATGTTCTAAGACTTTAGTAAGGCTGTGAGTTTCCAATGCACAAGTCAAAACTGATAAGAGCATCCGATTAAATACCTATCTTTTTAGAGAGAGTGACATTTAACATTTCATAATCTCATTTTGTTACCAAAAGCTCTCCATCTCATGCTTGTCCTTCTTTTAATTTCGGTCTCGTGTCCTGGGGAAACTCTTACTGCCTGCCCTATAAATACGTAGATTCATTAACAATCTCTAGAGGTTCATCCATAACCCTTACTTGTTGTCTCTCTCACTTCCATAGAACATTATCATAGTTTTACTTATATTCATTTTCAGTCCTACAAAATCTTGATTTCTCTATTCAAATCTATCATCTTTTTGTAATTCCTCCCATGATTCACTAAGCAAAACTTGACATCTGCAAAGCTTAAATTGTTAAGAAATTCTCATTCACTGTTACTTACTACATTTTCACAATTTTGATTTTTAAAAACTTCTTCTAGGCATGCCGTGGATAATTTAGGAGAGATCGGGCTCTCCCATTCTAACTCATTTTTTCAATCGGAATTGTCTCACTATCTTTGTGTAGTTGTAGGATTGCTGTACTTCCTGTATAGATATCTTCAAGTGTTCTTACATCATCATCATCTCCTCCCACGCCTATTGACGCAAAGGGCCTCGGTTAGATTTCGCCAATCGTCTCTATCTCGAGCTTTTAATTCAACACTTCTCCATTCATCATCATCTACTTCACTCTTCATAGTTCTCACCCATGTAGGCTTGGGTCCTTCAACTATTCTAGTGCCTTGTGGAGCCCAGTTGAAAGTCTGGTGAGCTAATCTCTCTTGGGAGTGCAAAGAGCATGGCCAAACCATCTCCATCTACTCCTCACCATGATATCATCCATATATGGCACTTGAGTAATTTCTCTAATAGTTTCATTTCTAATCTTGTCCTGCCATTTAATTCCCAATATTCTTCTGAGGGCTTTCATCTCAAATCTACTAAATCTGTTGGATAGTGTTTCTTTGTCATAACATGATTCATGTCCATATTGTAACACAGATCTCACTAAACTAATATATAGTCTGATTTTTAGATGTAATTTCAAGCGATTTGATTTCCAGATTTGACTAGACTTTGCCATTATCTGATTTGCTTTTTTCAGTCTTTCATTAAACTCCAGATCTAAAGACTTTGTATCAGAGATCATGGTTCTTGAATATTTAAATGATTCCACGTCATTAATCCTTTCTCCTTCCAATGATATTTCATCTTCCATTGCATATTCTGTTCGCACCATCTCTGTATTTCTTCTATTTATCTTGACCCCAACGCCCTGTGATGTTTCATGCATTCTGATAAGCAAGCATTGTAAATCGTGTGGTGTTCTGGTAATAAGAACAACGTCATGAGCATACTCTTGGTGACAGCTAATTTCCTATTACTAATCCAGTCCAATAGATTCATCTATTCCTTGTCTTTGAATATAAATATTTACTATGTTTTTGTCTTGGTTCTCTTTTCAAACCAATCACAAGGTCAGAGTCATGGCAGGATTGGGACCCGTTGCTTACATGTATAATGGACATGCGCAGCTTGGACTACTGGCGCCAATCACTGATAAGCTCGAGGTATGTAGAATTACAGTCTGTGGAATAATTGTTCTAATTCCGCCTCTAATAAACACACACGTTATATTTACACACACATTTTATATATATATATATATATATATATATATATATATATATATATATATATATATATATATATATATATATATATATATACTGTACATATATGTGTTTGTGTATATATATATATATATATATATATATATATATATATATATATACTGTACATATATGTGTTTGTGTATATATATATATATATATATATATATATATATATATATACTGTACATATATGTGTTTGTGTATATATATATATATATATATATATATATATATTGATATATTGTGTATCTATCTATCTATCTATTTATCTATATATATATATATATATATATATATATATATATATATATATATATATATATATATATATATAAACTGTGCGTGTATCCGTGTTTTGTGTATGCTTATATATTAACTTTTATGTATGTGTACATTATATACCTTTATTCAAGCAAGGGTTCTTATTTTTCTTCAGTGTCATTATTACGATTATCATCATTATAACACAAGTCTATCCTTAACCTTTGCACCATCGCTCAATTTCTTACAACCGCCTTTTCTCCGGCAGCGTTCACTAGCTAAAAAAGGACTGCTGGAATTCATGGCACCTACAAAAACGACATCAAAAATAGTCTCTGGACTGTGTTCGGACGCCATCTTCATTCAACCGATATGTCAACTCATACTAGATCTCATCGCTGGACCCAGTTCGAGGAACGTGGACCCGGTGAGATTGTATACCTACGGTATTACGTTATAGTACGACCCCTTCTCTAACTGTCTTATCTCTACTTTGTCCGTCAGTATCGAATATAATAATTAGAAAATTGCCTTTTTGAAAAACGGGTATTTTCGATATTTTCAATTTCCGTAACAATATCGACCTCATTTTCCAAATTACTTGAGATAATGAAAAGACGTATATTTTTTTGCTTTTCATTTCAGATTAGTACTATAAAAATGTGAATGTTAGAAGTTTAAGGTGACCGTTTCCTTTCATGTGACATTATTATTATTATTATTATTATTATTATTATTATTATTATTATTATTATTATTATTATTATTATTATTATTAATATTGGTGTTGTTGTTATTGTTGTTACCTCCGCCAACGAAGTTGGAAGAAGGATATGTTTTACCCCCTGTTTGTGTGCGAGTGTCTTTGTGAATACCTTCCTGGCCACAATTTTAATAGTAATGAAACTTGCAGGGATTAACTTATGTAAAAAGCTGGAAATCATTAAATTTTGAAAGGTTAAGGTCAAGGTCACAGTCATGTAAAATGTCCAATTCACGTAATCAGCCATAAGTTTGGACATCGTTGTCACAGACTTCAAACTTGGTTCAAATTTAAGAGTATGAAAATCCACGCCAATTAATACATGTAAAGGTCGAAGGTCAAGGTCGAGTCCAAGGTCAAGGTTAACCAATAAGTCAAATTTCGGTCATCAACCATACGGCCACAATTTTAATTGTAAAGTAATGAAACTTGCTGGGATTTTAAACTTATGTAAAAAGCTGGAAATTATTACATATTGGAAGGTCAAAGATCAAGGTCACGGACAAACAAAACGTCCATATCACATAATCAGCCATAAGTTTAGACATCCTTGTTACAGAGACTTCTAATTTGGTTCATATTTGAGTGTATGAAAATCAACAACAATTAATACATGTCAAGGTCAAGCAAAAATCCAATTCTAGGTCAAATGTCAAGGTCAACCAAAGGTAGAGAAATAAGCTGCCGTGGCGGAGGTCTGCGCTCTACTGCGTGCTCCTCTAGTTAACTTGAAAACACCATGCTGAACCTTGTTTCTAATTAACCTAACAAGAGACTCTCCTTCCTTTAACTGGTTGATTTCAGGTACGCAAAGTATAGAATTCAACGTCTTAAGTTAATGTCTAAAAATGTTTGTAGGCTTATCTAGCAAATCAAAAACTCTCTGATAATTATCATCCCTAATAGGAATATTATCAAATACGCTAAGAGCCTCACCAGATAAGGGATTTTTTAAATAGATAAGCTTTTGTGTTCCGGTAAGATTGAGCATGGCAGCCAAAGCATTTTTTTTTCTTTTTTAAACTGTAATAAGCAAAATTATTTGTAAAAGCTTGAAGCTGAATATGGGGCAAAGGTAATTTAACAATTTTGCCTACGGGATTCGAACTTTGGACCCCGAATCCTTTTAGCATCCAGCTCCCCCCCCCCTTTTTTTTCGTTAAAGACATACAATCTCAAGCTATGGTTCAAGGGATAACTCCTAGCAGAAGACAATATATCATCAATGTCCGATTCGGACCTATCTTCGCAAATGGACGAATTGAACCTTTCTATCAGCCAATTTCTCAGTTATCGAGTCAATATACTGATCTAGCAATTAGTAGAATGTTAAATCTTTATCACTAACAGATTCTATGGCCTTTATATCCTGGGTTATTTGACCCTTTATGTGGGATCTTTTATTGACCTTCTTAATGGTCTTAGGCATTATTGGCAAGTGTGTTAATAGTCAAAATATTGCAAAATTAATGATTCTGAGATGACCTAAAATTAAAATAAAACTGATATTTATCATACAGGCGAGTGATTCTGATTATAGGAACTTAAAATCCATTATAGACAATCATTCTTAATATAAACAACAAAGAAGATTTAAAAATCTAACCAACAAATAACAGGCCTATGAAACCCTAAAGGGAACTTGAAATTATAAGGTACGACATTCTAATTAATTGTGGACAAAACTTATCCAATAATTTGAAGGTATATATTCATAGAGTAATTCGGCAAATACTCTGAGAACAGACATCCTCGGTGCCATCAGTATAATTAACCAAAGATTTACAAAAGTAACCACAGAAACTTTATAATAGTATAAGCACTAACGCTTAAAATCAGACAAGGATTAACAAACGCTTACCTAACCAAATGAAAATAAACATGTTACTTACAACCATTTCGCCTAGATCAAAACTAACACGAAAAAACGAAAATAGACTAAAATAAATTACGAATATGAACTGCCATTAAACACAAAATCATAGACAAGAAAGAAAAAATAGGAACAGAAAAATGTAGCCTACAGATAACAATATGCACATATCATGCTTAGGCTACAGTATAATAAACAAAACACACTCGATGACAAAGAGCCAGCCATATAACCACAATAAGCCATAGAAAATAACAAAGGCATAAATTTAATAAAAGCATTTACGAACTTCAAAACAAATTGACCACATGGCAGGGAACGCATTGGCCACCGAACACATTATTCAATTCTCGAAAATATTGCGTTTTATGTAAATAACGGCATTCATTTAAATGATTTAATATTTGAGATAATAAACAACTTTCTCACCTGTAAATATCTGCCCTGGAACTTCTTCAATTTAATCTAAAGTTCGAGAATCAGAGCTAAACTTAAATTAACACTTAACACACCTGTATCTTCGAACTGACTGAAATTTCCATCAATAGTTTCCAGACTTCTACTCAACCATTTATAATAACCAATATAAATGTCAATCATAAAGGAAGTAGTAGTAAAGAGAAACAATGCATGATTATTAATAAGTACCATGTTTACCATTACTATTACTCAAAACGGCATATCAGGGAAGAATATTACTTTATAATTTACGTCAAATGATTAGCGCGGTGTTCGTATTTATATATGACCTTGGCTTAAGTACACAACAAATGTTACAACCACTGAAATATAACCAAAGGAAGAAACACAATGATAGGAGAGAAAGTGCCGAAATAAAAATAATATACTATACCAATATTTGCAACAGCAATGCCCAATTTAAAGACAATATTAAGAACAAAGTATTATGAACATCGAAAATTACGAAGACAAACACTAACAATATACGATGAAGAACAACACGAGCAACTGCTATGCTTAAACCGTAATTACCACCAATAGATAAAAGAAACTAAAGGTCTTCCTAAGAGGAAGTTTATAGTTCCATTTTGATGATTATAGGTCCTTTATCCATAATATACACGATTTAGCACAACTAATAATGTTACTAAATAATAATTTCAATACTATAGGGAAAGTAATCCAATTTAGAAAGACAATAGAAAAATAACAGATACATTATACATGAGAAAAAAAGTAAAAGAAAAATATATGAAATATTTTAAGGTCTGTAACAACGTTAACTAGATCAGTTATATTATAAACTATGAACTTTTGCAAATAATAGATATTTAACTTTTCATTTAAAGAATCGGCTATAATCATGGGCTCTATGTATGACTGCCATGTTTATTCAATGATTTTAGCATACCAATAAGACAGACTTGAACTTCTTTGTTACCATAGGATAGATTTTAATAACTCTTTGTAGACGAAATTGATGTATAGCCAAGAGACAGATTTGAACTTATTTTTATTTTCTTTTGTCGAATTATTGGACATTTTAAACTTCTTATTTGCACCCATGAGGAGGATTAAACTTTAATCTGGCAATTATTGGGCAGATTTCAATTTGGAACTTTTGTCTTGCAGGCTTACATATCAGTTATAGCAGCACATACTCCAGCTGGGTCCTCATTCCGCGTCTTTGCTCAACTTTTACAATTTGTTCGAGACAGTGAGTGTTTTTCTTTTCATCTATTTCTTTATGCAGTAGCGAGCCATCAGTTCATCTTTCTGAATATATGGAAAAAAAAAATCTTAACTGATGAAACTGTAGTAAAACGCTTGGTAAAATGAATTTTTAACAAACAAATTTAAAGTTGCATTAGTTCCATGTCGAGTACAACCATGTTTCTTTACAATTACTTTAATTATTCAATTTCAAGAATGTATATCTTAATAGCAACTGGAATCTCACGGGTGTTGCTTAACTTGTTTTGTAATGTTTCTTTGATTTAGCATCATTAGCATTTTATTCCCAGTACGCCTAATCATGGATAAATAGGCTAAACTAATTCATCTTACCAGTGCACAAATGAGTAACCACCAAGAAAATCAGAAATCTCAGTGTAACTTAACTTTTCGGGTGTGTGCGTTACACACACACACACACACACACACACACACACACACACATATATATATATATATATATATATATATATATATATATATATATATATATATATATATATATATATATGTATATATATATATATATATATATATATATATATATATATATATATATATATATATATATATATATATATATATATATAATCAAACTAGAAAGTTTGCCGGCGTGGACTGGCACAGAAACCATAAACAAACGCAAATAGAAGGACATGTATGAGGCATTTGTTCTGCAGTGGACTAGTAACGGCTGATAGATGATGATGATACTTTATATATATTTCAGGATCCTTCCAGGCATATGATTGGGGCCCGACCCAGAACTACAAAGAATATGGAAGCGAAAAACCTCCTCTTTTGAAACTGTCAGCCGTCACCGTTCCCGTTGCTGGGTTTTGGTCCTCAAGTGATGTGCTGGCTCACCCAAAGGTAATTTTCGGGCTAGGTCTAGGCCAAGACTCTACACACATTTCCATACCACCAAATAATCAGCAGTCCTTTGATAGCAAACATTTATACCATGAAAATAGTATATTTCCAAATTTAACTGTAAAAGACAAATTCAATGACAATGGCAAGGATTTTAATTCATCCCTAGTAAGGCTATGTGGATATTATTATTATTATTATTATTATTATTATTATTATTAGCTCAGGTACAACCCTAGTTGAAAAACAGGATGCTATAAGCCCAAGGACTCCAACAGGGGAAAATAGCCCAGTGAAGACAGTAAATTAAGAAATAAATAAACTATGTGAGAAGTAATGAATAACTAAAGTCAAATATTTAAAGAACAATGGCTACATTAAAACAGATCATTCATAAATAAACTATAAAAAGAGACTTATTTCAGCCTGTTCAACAGCATTTGCTGTAAGTTTGAACTTTTGAAGTTCTACCCGATTAGGAAGCTCATTGCACAACTTGGTCACAGCTGGAATAAAACTTCTAAAATACCATGTGATATTGATCCGCATGATGGAGAAGGTATGACTAATAGGATTAATGTAGTTACTCTCTTATTATTTCAGGACGTTGAGCGCACGTTGAGTGAGCTGCCCAATCTTGTGGTTAACCATCGAGTTCAGCATGACAACTTTAATCATCTAGATTTCTTATGGGCTGAGAATGCTAAAAGCTTAGTCTACCGACATGTCATCGACTTCTTTAATCAATATTACTGATTCAACACTGTGTGTGAACATATCTGTAAATAGGTAAAAAAAAGAAAACAAAATGCAAAGAAGGGAGATAGCAACGTCTGATATTTTGAACTTTGACTATATACCTCAAGAATTAAGATTCAGGGATCGTTCAGAAATACAATTTTCACATATTGTTTTGTTTATCGTCAGTCTGGTAAGACTTGGGTACAACGAAATCTCTAGTTTGATTATGTAATAACTATTAGGGATCTAGTTTCAATATTCTTAAAGTTATTTTGAGGATTCAAAGTCTTCGATGGTTATGGCATTCGTATGAAGCGAGCGTGGACCTCTCTCGAAATATTTGACCCCATCGAAGCAGTGTCGGTTGGCCCTGTTACCAATTGTGACTTTCCCAAGTATCTTGAAACTATTTTGTTAATTTGAGCTATTTTCTATTATGATCGTCCTCTTTTTGTGTTTATGTTACTAATTAATTTTAATTCATTGATTGTTGTGTTTGTTATTTACCTGTATTGAGACTACTTGTTGTCAAAATTATAGAAATAATATATTTAACTTGATCTTTTTTTAATGTGAACCCAACGTGAACTAAAGATGAAATTGATCAAGAGAATGTTATCGTTCAGTAGTAATATATTAGACAGGAAAGACTCTCTCTCTCTCTCTCTCTCTCTCTCTCTCTCTCTCTCTCTCTATATATATATATATATATATATATATATATATATATATATATATATATATAATATATATATATATATATACATATATGATAAATCCGCACATGGGAAAATACAAGGAATATGTTCATTTTGAAAATCACCGGTAATTATTTGAGAGAGAGAGAGAGAGAGAGAGAGAGAGAGAGAGAGAGAGAGAGAGAGAGAGAGAGAGAGAGAGAGAGATTTTATAAGAATCTTAACCCTACGATAAAAAATCAGAGTAATATGACTTGGAGTTTGAAATACTGTAGACCTACGTGAATCATATCTTAAAATGAAAAAGGCGTAACCCTTTAAATGAAGTGTGTATCAACTTATAAAATTACAATAGAATATTCGCATGAGAATATGATGAAAACAGCATGGTGTCACAGAATAGGGAGTAAAGTTAGAAAAACTAAAGAGAACAAATAATAACGAGACGAATGTAGGCACAAAACCAGTGCCTTGTGACCTCGAACTCTGAATTGTCCAATCTGCGTTAGCCAAGTGTTGTGGCGGATGCCGCCTATGTTTTGCTGATCTGTCATATTGTTGAATCACATCCTTTGCCCCACAGGGCTGGAGAAGGAGAGGAGGCAGCGGCGGAAATGTAAATCGTTAGAAAATTGGGATATCACCCCTTCCTAGACCCAAGTGGACACCCATGGTACCCCATCCGGGTTCGTGCCACACATAAGGAGGAAGTATGGCCAAGACTCCAGAGTCAGTCTGTTAGTACCGACCCGCCGCCGGAGGCCGATCCTGGCTTTACTGACATCTATTACAGAATTTTTATAATGTAGATTTTTTTCAATAACTTCCTAAAAACCCCGCTGTTTGTCTCTCCGTTGCCAGACCCTAGAACTTTGTAACTTTGATGTAGGCTACCATTAATCATTAAGGAGCACTTAGAAGATTTTGCATTTTGAATCCAACTTTATAATTTGTGACTAACATTTTCAAGGAAACTCAACGCTACCGTAAGATTAGTTATGTGCTCAAATCTTGTGAATTACTTTTTGTTAAATACACGAAATGTCCGAAAAGATACAGAGTAACTTCTGTCATTATCCTTGTTCCCATATTTTTATGTCTTAAGCCTCTATTACCACTAGGGCACGTGACAATGGGGAAAGTGGAGGGAGGTAGCAGGAGTGGTATGCGATAGAAAAAGGACAATCAATGTAACAGTAAAGATCTATAGCACAGTAATAAGACCAGTGTTAATGTGTGGATCAGAAACGTGGGCTTTAAGTCGAAAAGATGAAACAAAGCTGGGGAGAACAAAGATTGGTGATAAGGTGGCTTATGAGAATATCACTGTTTGAAAAATTGGAAAATTATGAATTGATAAGAACGGTAAATTAGTGAAGATTACTGAGATGATGAGTATCACGACTGGGATGGTGTGGGCACGTGTTAAGGATGGATTATGGGGAGGGGGTGAGGGAGGCAGAGAATTAGATGATGAGACAAGGTGAAGGATGATATGGAGTGATGTTTAATGGAAGATTATGCCTTTGATAGAAGGCACTGAAGAGGGCGCATCAAGCAACCAACCCCTTAATGTAGGGTCAATGGTGGGGAAGAAGAAGAACAATATTAGAATATTCGTATGAAATTATATATTACATGGAATATTCGAATTAAAAGGTTGGCTAAATGAATGGAAAATAATACAAAGAAATGTATAAGATATCAATTATCAGAGCTGGATTGACTAAATTAGAAATTAGATTATGAGAGGTATAGATGGGGAAATATTTTCTATTATATGAATTAAGATGTATTTTATATAAAAAGATTAAGGTAAAATAAGATGACAAGATGTAATTCTAAGCATCACTAGGGTGACAAATATATCAACTTTAGTTATTATTCCTAAACCTATATCCTTAAATAGCAACAAATGATAAAATGTTTAAAAATGTATTATACTGTTAAAATGTATTATGGAGTTAAAAAAATATATTATACAGTAACAGCATCATCAGTACACCATACTCGGGTACACCAAATAAAAGCAAAACAAGTAGCCGTTCTAGAGATTATTAACTACTACAATACTTGACATAAAATTTTTATTTAGTGAAGTTGACAAGTAAATACGCAAGATATATTTAATTTAAATGACTCCTTTTGATATATTACTGGATAGCATGCTATTGAAATGAATTTCTTCAGTTTGGTGTAAGTTGAAAATCAACGTTATGTAATATGGGGTCAAATCTTTCTCTTCTAGTGGGCCAATTTGCCAAATTCGATATCGGCTTCGCTCTACTAGTTTCGGCCAAACCTACTTGTCCATAGATAATTTGACACTTGGCTAGGAATTGAAAACAACAACAACCTTCAATTAAATGACATTGGTTAAAAGGATAGATGAATTTTTAGCTAAATGAATCAAATGAATATCTTTTTGTCCTGTTTATAGCATAGCATAGCCTTGTTTTAACTTATCATTGCCTTACGCTGTTTATGCTAAATGTATTTAAGGTTTTTTTTGGGGGGAGGGTAAACATAAAACGAGATATTTATGCCAATTTAGGGTAGTTTGTAGCGCTACGGCCAAGCGTCCTAATTTGTTTATTATCGCTCCGACTGTTATCTTGTATAGAATAAAAACGTTTGGAAATGGTCAACGGATCTTAAATATGTTGTGTAAGGGGGGGGTCCTGGGGGGGCGCAGCCCCCCTGGGTAAGGACACGGCTTTTAGCATAGGTTAGGTGGGTTTTTTAAGTTAGCTTCTCCCGTCGTACTCGTAGGTAAGGAAACTGTTGTGTAGGGGGGAGGGTCCGGGGGGGCGAAGGCCCCCTGGGTAAGGATACGGCTTTTAGCATAGGTTAGGTGGTTTTCTTAAGTTAGCTTCTCCCGTCAAAATCGATTTTAGAACGACGGCCACACTTTAGAACGACGGCCACACTTTAGAACGACGGCCACAGTTCAGAATATTCCCGTTTTCTACGGGATCTGGCCGTCATGCTACAAAGGCTCCCCAATTTCAACTCTAGTGAGCAATAATTGAGTTGTAAAGCAGCTGGAATTTATTTAGCTCATGTGCTTTCTATCAGAGTGCCAGACCACCTCAAATCCATCAATCAATCAATCCTGCTTTCTATTGTTCATTTTGCTGTCCGAGCTCCTTTAACTTACTTCAGTCAAGGTATTTCCTTCAGTTGCACTTGGGTGTCAAGTGGTTTTGCAGGCCCCAGTGATGGGCTTGATATCCAAAATTCATAAATTCCAGCTGAAATCCTATACAGTAGGTCCTCTGGTTACAACTGAGATCCTTTCCTAAGGTGTGTTGTAACTCAAGTTTTTATGTAGGTTAAGTTGGACCACACCTACCTACAGTACTTTATGTAATCAACAAAGGCACTCGCCTATACTGGAGCCTTTGTATATCAGTGGCCAGTTCCTCCCATTTGGAATAAAAATTGATATAAACTAACCTAAATTTTTCCCCCTAACCTAACCTACAAGCTGTGTACTTACCTGCCGTATTCTAAGTTAGCTGTAATCATACAGACAGGTGGCCGCTATCATACATACACCCCCTATGCTACTATGCTAAGGCACTAGTAAAGTCATAGGTAATATTACGGTAGATTCCCACCCAGCATATAGGAGGTTGATGTTTTTTTTTTCGGGAGCGAAGTGAGCACACGGTGGAGCAAAATTCATTAGATTTCGGTAATATTTCAATGAAGTCTAATGGTTTTTGCTCCGCCGTGCACTTGCTTCGCTTGCAAAACTAAAAACATCAAGCTTCTGTGTACTGGCAAGTGGTAATGGCGCTGGGTGGGACTCTACTGTAATATTATCAAGTTATAATGTGCGATGTATTGTATTGTTTATTAACTATATTGTACAGTACTTTACATAAATTGCTACATGTACTGTACACTACAATATGTAAATGTAGGCTATATGTGCGTTGAGTTGTCAAACAGTGCGAGTACTTCGAACCGAAGCAGCAAACACTTATAGTACAATTAAACTGTACTGTAGTGATAGTACAGTACATATATTACAGTAATATACTGTACACTAAAGTATTAGCGAGTATTATATTAGATAGGAACAACAGTATTTTGTTGCCATGTGTCCCGATGACTACTGTAGTGTTACGTACTGTACCGTACCATAGCCTTACTGTGTCCAGTAATAGTTTACATGTGTACTGTTCACTTATTGAAATGTCTTCATTGAATTACAAAATACTTATACTGTGATAGAAACCAAGTAAAAACAATATTAGCTTTGTATTTAGTATATTAATCGACTGCGCGTAGGCAACAGGCAGTGAGTTGGTAGGGTTAGGAGTTATCCCACCCTATGGCAGCAAGTATTCTCAGTTTCTCGTTCTTTGCGCTTGTCTCTGTTACCTTAACCCCACAAAGAGCAAGGGCTGACTTTACTCCAACCGGACCTGAGACAGATTCCACTATTTTACAGATATTAACCTGCATTTGTAGAGTTAATGACCTTGGAGAAGTACCTTGCTCTCCTCCTAAGGGGAGGAGAGCTTCCATCAATCGGCTGTGTTGTGCACCTCAGGATATTAGACCTCTCCTAGAGTTTCTCTGGTCAATCCTCACCTTGGAAGCACTAGGAAAGGTCGATACTGTACACAGATCTTTGTAAGAAAGAATTCCTTAAGGAAAGAATTCCTTAAGGGCAGAGAGATCCCAGATGATTCCTCCAGCTTTCTCTCATTAAAGGAAGTACTACCATATACAGGAGGCTTCTTCCCCCTTACCTCTTGATCCTGTAGTGGCAGCTCTGACCCCAAGTGTCACTGCGGACCGCCTAACAATGCAAGCCATTACCTTTTCATTGACTGTGGCTACAAGTATGGAGAGCTCATTGATTGAGGCTACAAGAATGGAGAGCACAGCAATGGCAACTCTTCAGGCCACCTCCTGGATTGATCACAGTGAACTTTTTAAACGGTCCGGAGGACTTGTCCGACTCTGACACAAAGAAGGCTCTCAAGAACATTGTCATGATAAGAGCCAGAACTGCCGAGTTCTTGACTCAAGTGGCCAACCAGTGTGCGAGCTGGGTCATGAAGAGGCGCAATGCAATGGCCTCCATGTTTCATAAACTGATTGGCCAGTGGGAGATCCTAGATATCAGAAATGCATCACTGCAGGGTCCTTCTCTGTTTCTGACAGGAAATTCAGGCACTAACCTAGAAGTGGAAGAAAGCAAGCCTGGACTCACCTCTGCACTGAGCAATGTCCTTCCGGCAACCTCAGTTTACCTCCACTTCCAGTTAGGCAGCATCATTGACTCCAGCTAGACGGGCACATATGCCTGCACGGAGAAGCAACCTTCACTCTGCTCCTTCCATCCTGAGCTGGGAAACAAATGAGCTCCTTCCTCGCAGACAAGGTCAAGGATGAGGCTGATGCAGGGGAAAGGATGAAAGCGACAACCTTGCTAGTAGGGGCCAATCCTCTCTTGATGCCACCTGTGGGAGGATGCCTCTAACCAAGATGGAGGAGGTGGTGGTATCTCAGGGCAAAAAAATGGACGGTAGACATCCTTTGATCCGGATACTAAAGGACCCAGGTCTGTTTAGTTAGGAAAAGTACAAACTACTTTTAAGTTTTAGGACCTTAAATGAATGAGGTTTGTATAGCTAAGAAAAATGCAAATTAGTTTTAGACTTTGTTATAATTGATTTATTAATTGATAGTGATTGAATTAATTAAATGTGGAAGCATTGTGTACTGTACAGTATATTCATTGTTATAATGCCAAGGTATTGCTGAATTTAATAAATATTTAATTTGTTTCAGATCCTGAAATTGTAAATTGTGACCTTTTAAATGTTGACTAGTTTGATATATGAAAGTTATATCATTAGGAATTAAAATGGAAGTCAAGGCTAGTTTGTCACAGCTTCAGGATACAGCCATTCAGCTTACTTCTAATTCAAAGGTTAGTAGTAACAAGTCTTTTTTACCGAGTGAGAATGAGACTCTTGATGGTAAGACCTTTACTGTGGATACTTCAGCAAAACAGCATAATCTGGAAGAGGATATCAGGCAAGAAGACTCTGATAACAGTAGATGTACAGTGATAAACCATGATCTTGAAAGATGTGTAGGTGATGATGTAGAAGCAGGCAATTCAAAAAATTGTGATAGGAAGAAGCTAGAAACCCATGAAAATTCAATTGAATCTTTTCATATCAAAGTTGAGCCTCCTTTAGAATGTACTAATGAACCTAGTGAAGGAATTACAAACAATGCAGTTATTGTAGATGGTGATAATTATAATATGTTGTGTAAGGTAAAGGAGGAAAATGCCTCTATGAAGTGTGGAACAAGTGAAGATTGTAATTCTGATACTGATACTGCTAAGGAAGCTGAAGTAAATGTGGATGAGCAGGTAAATCTAGATGTCAGAAATCATTTGTTGTGTAAACTGGAGGTGGAGGATGAGGTCTTGAATTATGATTCGAGTGAAGACAGTTCCGATACTGAAACTGAGAAAGAAGGTAAAAAAGGGAGTGTTGGTGAAACTAGGGTGAGTGAAAATGTCAAGAAAAATATTTTTCGCATGTTGGAAGAAGAGCAGGCAGCCTTGGACTTCAGCATTAGTCAAGCTTGTGGCAGTGATACGGAACGTATGAAAGAACTGCAGCACAAGAGGAAGATGGCTGCATCGGGCCTGGGGTTTCCATTATACGTCTGCCCTTATGAAGGTTGTGAGAAAGAGTTCAACAGACCTTGGCGACTTGCTGAGCATGAACACACACATACAGGAAAGGTGAATATCAATTCCTTATCAATGAATAATACTGTACTATTTCCATGGCTTACATGATATTTATTTTTCTATATGCTTCTGAAGATACCTTTGATGCCGAGAATAAGAATGAGACTCTAAAATATATATGATGGGTAGTTAAGAGGAGATCAGAGGGCCTTTTGTAAAACATATTGCTGGCTTATCGGGAATTATGTTGCATGCTTAATTTCCTTTTGTTGCTTTTCATATGGCTACATATAGAGCTGCTTCTCCCTGTGTCACCAAATCTAACACTTCTACTCATCACACTGTCAAGTCTAGCACCTCCGCTCCTTGCTCCAACAAGTCTAACACTCATAATGAGGGCTAAGTTTATGGCTGTCAGAGCTTACCATTCGTTGGGATTAAGTGTCAGAGACACCAGAAAATTCAGGAAAATATCAAATAATGGCTTCACTTTTAAGGAAACTTCAAGATCCACTGTATTTCTACATGAAATCAAACCATTGTCCGTTAATAAGAGTATGACTTTCATAAAGCTAGAACAGCTGTTAAAATTCAACAAGGTAGTTATAACTACCAGCAGGTGGCAAGGAAGTCCTGCCCACTCACTTATAACTTGGGCTGTAAGCATTACACACATATTTGACTGCCTCTCAAATTTTGGCTGTTTTGTTTGTGCTTTCTCATGTTAGAATAACTAGGTAAGTGTGGATATGTGCTGTTGTGTCTGGGTAAATCTGGATAAATAATGAGAAGAAAAATGATATGCAGTTGTTTTCAGGTAAAGCCGCAAATGTGTGGCAGGTATACTGTATGTGGAAACCTACTTTAATCCAATCGTCCTTTTGCCTTTTGTGGAGGCATGACTGTTTGGAGTCATCCCCTTGTTACGTGTGGCTGTACAACTATACTGTAACGTAAACTTAAGGAAGTTTGTCTTTCTCGGGCATTGCTGATGTTCCATCAACAGTGCTATCTTAAGAGTTCTTAGCGCTTCAGTCCTGAGGTTCAAAGATTTTTCGTAGCACCAACAGGACAAAGAGAAAGATATCCAAGAACACTTGTTTCTTTCTAGCTTTGTTACATTATAGTTGAGCCTATTCCTCAACCAGTGAGGTGGTTGAAGCTCCAACTTTGGCAAGGGCTCACAAAGTTAGCACTCAAGAACTTGTAGCTCATGTGTTAAGACAAGAGTCTGCTAAGCCAGACATCCCTTATCTCCCACTACCTGCGATAGTTTAACCACAAGTCTTTGGGTACCTTTACCCTTGGTCCTGTAGTGACTGCTCAACAAGCTATGTAGCCAGCCTAGCTCTACAAGATAAGATGCAATTTGTTTTAAGATAGTTCTCTTGTTTGAGGGTACACTCAGGCACACTATTCTATCTTATTTCTCTCCCGCTTGTTTTGTTACAGTTTTTGTAGCTTATATATGAAATATTTATTATAATGTTGCTGCTGTTTTTAGAATACTGTATTTTATTTTTCCTTGTTTCCTTTCCTCACTGGTCTATTTTCCCTGTTGGGGCCCCTGAACTTATAGCATACTGCATTTCCAACTAGGGTTTTAGCTTAGCTTTTGATAATAATTATACTGTACAGGATTTGGCATAAAACTTAAAGGATAGGTCGAATGACTTGCTTTCTACTGCACTGTCTGCCCCTCTCTTGGGGATGCAGCAGCTGTGGGCACTAAGATTTGAAGTGGACACCAGATACTGATGAGCTTCATAACCGAGCAATCTTTCTTTACAGTAGGATCTGTTAAGAAGTATCTTCCCCATCCTCTCATCCCAGACTAAGGAAAGGATAGATAGAATGTACTGTATTCAAACACATTTATTAAAATAGCTGCAAATACATTCGGACAAAATGTCTCGTCCGAGCATAAGGTTATCCTGTGACCGAGTACCCTTTTCTCAGTACGGGCCTAACCTGATGCCTGTGGCATCCACATGCGCAGACCGTTAGGAGCTTGGCATGATTCATCATCTTTGCTCTTGTACAAGACTAGATGCTCTGACAATTCCTGGAAAGTTGAACCAGTCAGTAATTGGGTTCATAGTAACTTCCTCCCCTTCAAGGATGAGCCTCCTAGTAAATAACAATGGTTTGTATAGGAACAAATCACAAATTATTTTAGTAAATAGTATTTTTCATAACTCAAACAAACCTGAGCCCTTTAAGTTACACTTCCTGACTCGACCACTACGCAAGTCTCAAGCCTAAATGTCAAAAGTTAGTTTCTTAATGACTGACATGTAGGCAGGGTTTCCTCACCACCTATGGGTAGTTATAAGTACCTTATTAAATTTTAAAATCCATTCCAGGTCCGATGAAGTCGAACTCCTAATAAAGGACTCAAGTTTGTATAATTAGGAAAAATACAAATTACTTTTAACATTTGTGATATTTTCTAATAGTATACAGAAACTTGATAACTTATCTATCTCACCCTTAAGAGGAAAGACAAAAGTAATAGTATTCAGATATATAACACAAAATAAAGGAAAGTATTCATAGTCATATAACACCAAATATAAAAGATAAACAGCAATGATGACTCAAAGTGGTTGGATATTCGCTTACAGTACTTAACATTATCACTCTTCCCTGTTATATGACTGAGAATCCTGTGGTGCTGTACAGTATTTGTTCTTATAAAGCAACCATCCTCTCCAACATGGGGCTGATTACAGTAGAGCCAAGTGATCGAGGAGCTTTAACACCCTCTTTCACTGTTTCCCTTGGTCTCTCTTCTTTCATGTGCTATGGACTGTACCAACCAGTGAGTGACTTGTTCCTGATCAGGGCTTCTGAATTATGAGCTTGGTTGACCACATGGCCATATCGATTTACCAGAGAAAGGGTACACTGTATCACTCTTGCTTTCTAGTACCAGGGAGAGGAAACCAACCCAGAATGGATTGACGACCACATATCTCTAGCTTTCAAGTACCGTTAACTAATTGATGGTCGGTCAAGGAAACATTTTGGGCACATAGACAATAGTTTCTATTAGGATCTGATAGGTGCTGAACTCCTTGTCTACCTCTCCGGAGTGTGATGATAAGGTAATGGTGAAGGGGGATGCCATATATCACTGTGCCTTCGTCCATCATGTGGTATCCTAAATGGGCTGTCGTCTTTCAAAGGAGACCACATCTAAGTCTTCTGGGCCAATTATGCCATTTGGCTTGGGTGTGAGGAAGGTATTGACCTTCCTCAATCCAAGCTACAGTTTGGCCACCGGCAAGTTCCTGTTGAAGGGGTAGGACCTTGCTCCACTCACTCTTGCCCTTCCAAGGCTCAGTTTAGGAGTGTTGTTAGGAGGAAGAAAAAGTGGTGGTGAGCAATGCAGAGGTAAGTCTCTCTTCCATCCAAGTCTTTTTCATATTTACCCTCCAAGTTCCATCTCTGGACATGCTAGAGAAGTGGAACGATCCTGGATTTTTGCCTAGGAAGTCTGATATGACCATTTGCTCCTCATGAGTCATCGCAAGGAAAAAGCACAATTAGGTACTCCACTCAGCTGAACCAGTACTTGCCATGCCATGTCCAGTTTCAACTTTTACGCCATACTCAGCCTTCAGCGAGAAACTCTTCATGTATTTAGTGACCAATCATTCCGAAAGCGCCTCTCTCCTTCTGCAGGTGTTCACAGAAGTGTCCACTTCTGTTGGGCCTCTTGGAATGACCTCAGTGTCATTTTAGGATGACATCAAGGCTATTTGTTGCTCTTATTACAAAATGAGGGTTATGATTGAGGGAAGTCTTATCTCAAGGCCAAGCAAAGAGCAAATGTTTGTGAATACTGTTCAACTGGAAATTTTTTCTTGTACTTGTATCAGCAAACTCAGAGGTAGTGCACCTGTTTGGTAAGAAGTGCTGAATTACTCATGGTAGCAAGGAAGAACTATTGCCAAGGGGGGAAGAGTGATTGTTACCAACTGTATAATATTGATATATAATACCGTTTCTTGGATCCGGCTCACCTCTTAACCCTTTTACCCCCAAATGACGTACTGGTACGTTTCACAAAACTCATCCCTTTACCCCCATGGATGTACCGGTACGTCCTTGCAAAAAACTGCTATCTACAGTTTTTTTTTTGCATATTTTTGATAATTTTTTGAAAAACTTCAGGCATTTTCCAAGAGAATGAGACCAACCTGACTTCTCTATGACGAAAATTAAGGCTGTTAGAGCAATTTGAAAAAAATATACTGCAAAATGTGCTTGAAAAAAAAAATAACCCCTGGGGGATAAGGGTTGGAAAGTTCCAAATAGCCTGGGGGTAAAAGGGTTAATATCACTCTTGAATGTTTTAGAAATATTTTTGGAATAAAATTTTAGCATCTAAAAATGTAAATAAACTGTTCTAAAACAAATCTTTACAAGCGTTCTTTTAAAATCATTATGATGTCTTGATAAGTGATCCGATTGTCTTCTTATGGTAAACCAGTCAGATTATGAGACACATTTATCTCCGCTGGAGAGATGTTGCAATTTGGGAAGCTGAATGTATTCCTTTTACCTGAACAGAGATGAAACAATAGAAGGATCAGAAGTGGAAAAACTAGAATCAACCTTGAAATCTGAACCCTTTAAGAAGTGAGGTTCTTATATGGGGCAATTGCATAAGCAGTGCTGTCAACCAGCTGCCAAGTTTGGTTTGGGAATCTGTAATAAAATTCTTAGTAAATTCATTGACCATACATGTGAACTAAATCATAAGTAATGCTATGTTGACAATTTTTTTTTCTTTTTAATCCTTACTGTACTGTACTATTTCATTTGCACAGAGACCTTTTGTATGCCCTGTGGAAGGATGTGGCCGTACGTATGTGCGTAAGCAGCACCTTCAGAGACATACAGCAACTGCACATGAGGAAAACAAACCTCAGGAATATTTTAAGTAAGTTTTTATGATTTTTATTTCAAACTAAATTCTTTTAAACCCATTTTATATTATTAGTCCTTTTTATGCCTCAACTAGACATTTCTGTCCCAGTTCAAAGAAAAAGAAACTAGCACCTATTCAGTGGTGTGTAAATAGGTGAAGATTCTTGGGGTTTCTAGCAGTCGTCAGGATAATTCTGCATTTTCCAATCTGTGAGCAGCAAGAAGTAAGCGGGATTGATAGGAAGGAAATAGGTTCGTTTATTTGTAAAGTAAGAATGAATAAATTACAAGTGGTAGTCTGAACTTTTGGCAGGTTGACATTCTCAGAAAGAATGATAGTTCACCATAATGCTTTTAAGCTAATATCGGGGTCCCTACTCTACTCTTATTTTATGTATTGCACTATACAAAAAAAGGCTTTACAGACTCTGACCAATCTATAGCCCTCAGGATTACTTATGGTCCTGCAATTTTGAGTAGATTAGCAATGCATTCTAAGTTTTCTAAGAGGATCCTTGGTCTCATTCAACTCTCTGTACTTCAAATGACTACCCTACCGGCTTATATTGATCTGCTATCTCTTGGTTTACAGCTTACTGATTTATCATCATTTAATCGTTCCTATGTGGCATACAAACCCTCGTTCTTTAATTAAGGAGATTCTTTTAGCACAAGCTGGAATTGGTCATTGAATTTGGATAAGGAGAAGTTATCCGACTGGTAAGGGTGCACAGCAAGAAGTCCCGCCGGCCCCTCTAGTTGGAGAAGACTCAAGTTTTATTTGGCCGTTGTTGAGTACAGATGTACAAAACAGCTCCTGAAAAGATTGTTAAATCTTTCTTATTTACAGTGTGTTGTTAAGAATGGAATGGAAGCAATAATTTTGTGTTTGCCGGGGGAATGGTGAATGTTGCAACTGCCTTATGGTGAAGCCGGCTGTATATCCTCACTCCCTCTGTGCTTCGTGTAAGGGGCATGTCTGTTCACAGGCATTCCCATGTTCCCGGTGTCAGTTGTGGCCTTTGGTGCAGTAGCAGTTGTATGCCCTAAAGAAGAAGAGGCGAACAAGGCATTTATCAGTGTCAGACTAGGCAATGCCCAGGAGCACACCAGCAAAGTCTAATGACGCTTCTGTCTCCTTAGGCTGCTGCCGCTGTAGTAATTAGTGGGGTCAGCCAAATATAACACGCATACTTACTATTGAGTTGCGACCTTGATCCTGCTAATCAACAGCTAAATAGATGGCTCCAGGAGTGTATCCTTTAGGAACATCGGGGCACCACCCCTTGTTTTAGTTCTGGGCAAGGGGACCCAACAAGTTATTGAACCTCAGGTGAGTTCTGTCTGTATGAGCATCTTTACAGTACTTTAAATGAAAATGTTTTCTTTTATACATGAACTCTATTATGTTAATACTGAGGAACTGAGTCAGGTTAATAAATGAGTAAACAAATTAAATTATGTAGAGTAAAATAATTTTTAAAGCAAAATTAAAAAGAAAGCTTAATATCCTTTAACAGGAAAAAATAAGGGGGCAAATACATTTGGCATGCAGATACAATTATAATTAAATTTTTTTACCTTTGTTCCTAATCTATGCCTATGTTAAGAATAATACTGACCAACTGTTGTAGAAATATAACAAAAAACTAAGCATTGCAGGGTAATATGAGCGTAATATGAGCTGTTGTTGAAATTACTATAAAAATATATAGGCTTTTCAACTTCAAAAACCGTGGGAAAAACCTATTAAGATATTTAGCATTCCAATTAAATTCTAATTTTTTTCCCAGAAAAATCTTTATACAGTTACATGCAAGTACTGACTCCTGTTTTCATTTCTGGTGAAAATAAATCTAAAAGATCCACCTTCAAATTAAAATTCAATTTGGAGATAACACCACAAATTAATTTCTCAAACTCAACTTTACACAGACTTGCACAACATACAGCATACTATAGTCAGCTTAGACACTATCACTTGAGGCAAAATAAGATTAATGACATTCTACTGAACTGTTCAATATTACCTGTTGTACTTTATTTCCTTGATAACGTTAAATCTTTGTCTCCCGAAGTCTTAATAATCTCACAATATGTAATATCTTGGCTCGCTTTAAGTTCTGTAACATTGTTGTTTCTTGAAGTTATTGACTCTGATGCTTCATTCAGAAAACAAGTTACGTCTCCTTAATAGCTGTTTCTTAGCTCTTTAGCAGTTAGGGAAGGAGTATTATCACTTCACAATGTGTAAATCTTGAATACCAATAACAACATTTCATGAGCTATAACCTCAACAATTATGACTTAAGAATAGCCCTTACTTTTAACATCTATATTTCTCAAAAGATTGAAACACTGTAGCCGGGTACAGCAACAGGGCTTGACTGCACTAATACAGTAACACAACAGCTTGATCTTGCCTGCAGCACTACTTTGTGAGCACGAGGAGTCACAAAGAAAGTGACCAAAAATACGATCTCGTTATTGGCCATACATATTTACCACCCTCAACTTCTGCCCCAAGTAGAGCTTGGGTTAGAACTCATGATGTCAGAGGGGTCAGCATAACCTTGGCATTCTGTAAGAAACTCTGTGTGGAACAGGTATTCCAGGCAAGTGTCTGGAAAATACAGACTACATTCAATGCCATTACGTGTTAGGCTTGGAGGAAAGTGGAGAATGACTGGCTGTTTCCTTTTCTTTTAATCTTCCCCTCTCTGGACACAGTATTGAAAACCCTGTCTGCTGGAATTGATTCATTTGCAGGTAAGCCTAACTCAGGCGTGACTTTTCTATTTATATAGCATAGAAGTGTCATTCCCCGCATTCCTTACGAGGGGGAGTGTAATGTAACTGGGCCTACCTGTTGATACTTATATGCCTCACTTTTACTGCACAGAGATATGTTGTAATGAGGCAAAACCATTAATATATATATATATATATATATATATATATATATATATATATATATATATATATATATATATATATATATATATATATATATATATATATATATATATATATATATATATATATATTCCTAATTGTTACTACACATAGATGTGCAGTAACCATACAAAGTCATTGAGATATAGGGTATATGCCCCAGTGTTACTACATAGCGATTTTCTGCTTCGCACCCTGTTTTGCACGGGCCGTGAACCCGATGGTATTACCAAACCACCGGTGTACAAGATGTAAGGAACCTTAACTCTGCACCACTTACAAGGGTCCAAGTTTTGGTATCCCAGGATAATTACCCAGCCAGTTGTAATATAGACTTCCTCCCACCTAAGGATAAGTCTCCCAAGTAAAGGACGAAAGTTTATGTTTGTGCTGGAACATGACAGATTTGGAGATAATTTGTATTTTTCCTAACCATATAAACCTGAGTCCTTCACTCATACTTTCCTACCATCACCTACCCCCGAGAAAGACCCGGCTGCAGTCGGAAGGAGTGATCAGTGAGTAATCAGTGGCATAGGGCTTTGCCTCTCCCAGACAGTATTTACTGGCCACCTGTTTGCACCTTGTGATAAAAGTTTAATAGCTGTATGCTCCACTTTTGCTGGTAATCTATCCCTATGTAAATGACTCGGCTTTATATAGTTAGGAAAAATGCAAATTATCTATAAATTTGTCATTCATATACCTACCCAATTTCATAGATATCTTCCTACATCCCCCATCTAATAGGCTCAGAAACTAACTGATTAAAAAATAAAACATTATATGCTATTATGCTCAAAATACTGGCATTTGGTGATGAGATGTCTACTCATGAGCAGGCTGTTTAAAATCCAGGTTAGACTCATTTTCATTTTATCTTGCTGACAGCTAGAGTTTGAAATGTAGGCAAATAAGTATTGAGTATTAAGATTATTGTCATTGGGAAAATATGTTTATTCCAATTTACAATTAAGCATTAAGGTAGATTTAATTTATAATTTGATAGTTTATTATTATTTCCATCTGTAGAGAGATTTGTACAGTTTTGGGAGGTGGCTCTCCCTTTTCCTCAATAGCCCCATCTGCCATGGGAGTAGAGGAGGAGGAGGAGGAGGTTACATGTGTGAAGCTATCCTTTCTCTCATGCTTAATTGCCATTGTGTTTTATTTCAAATAATTTTCATTTGATGGAAAGACTTATTTGGCATAGTTGTAATGTGGAAAACACGTAGTATCCTCTCTATACATTCAAATATTTTCTCAAATAATGCCCTCAAAGAAGGACAACCAAGTACAGTACTCTAGGAAGTAATAGTTTTCCTTTTTTTAAGAATTATCACCCAAAGGTCACTTAGTTTGATATGTATTATATGTCAGTACAAAATATGTTGGAATTCAACTCCTTGTAAGAATTCTTTACCATTTATCTTACAGGTGTGATGTCTGTAACAAGATGATGAAGAATAGGTATAGTTTTGCTAAACATTGGTATCGTGCGCACATAAGGCAGAACTATAAATGTGAAGAATGTGGACAGACTTTTCCAAAACAGCAGCAGTTAAAAAGCCACTCATTTGTACATACGGGTGTTGAACCATACTTGTAAGTTCAGAAGTTCTTTATAAGATGTTTGTTTTCTGGAAACTCTTAGTTATCTTGTGACACTTGATGATAAAACAGTTTATTAACTGAAACCTTTGATGAGGTAGGGTTTAAAAAAGTATAGCATCAGTGGGGCCTTAAAGGAGTTCCTCTTCATCTGAGTTTTTCCCTATCTGTAAACAAACCTTTCGTCCTTTTAATTAGTTAGATATCATCGGCGGCCCTTGAACGGCCATTGAATCATTAACAAGGTTATTGGTTGACAGTAGGGAGCCCGAGTAGGAAGCCTCGCCCAAGTTCCTGCACAGAATAGCCACTTTTGTTTTTGGCTGCAATAAGTACTGAGGTATAGTTGCCCTTTCTTGATTGTTGAGTCTTTTTTTTTTTTCTTTTTAAATTTGTTTGTGATTAATGCTGGGTTTTTATTTTATTTTTTTGTGAGCACTCACTTGCAGGTAGAATTGCACTGAAAGGTACGCATTTGGTGAAGTAAATTACATATACGTACTTCTGAAACCCCATGTCTAGTGTACCTTTCTGAGAGGTTCACTGTAAACAGCCATTCCTTTGGGATGTTCTCACTCCTCCGATCAAGAAAGCAATGAACTCATAGGTAAGTTGTCTCTCTTAGTGATAATTTTTCTGCCTCGGGATGGTTACTTGATTCAGACTGAGTGTCGCCTGTACCTGCATGCCCAATAGTGGAAATTATTCATCTGGCGTGCTCCCCTGGTAATGACAGTGTTCCCCGGAAGGGCATCCTTGTTTAACAGTCAGTTAGTGTTTCCAGTGCTCCTCTTGCGCCAAATCCCCAATGTAGTAGTTTGTGATGTGGCAGGAGAAGCTCTTGGAGTGCAGCATTAGCAACGAATAGTAGTTGGCAAGAGGAAGGAGTTTACTCTGTCTCTTCCTCCTTTACCAGTCTCTACTCCCTCCTCCATTCCCTTCATTGAATATTTCTTCCTTGAGAAAAAGAGTTGCATTGGAAGGCCTTTTGCTTAAAGTTCCTTGAAACTTAGAGCGATCAAGGTCGGGTATGATGGTACTCGCCTACTAACTAGTACCTTTGGCGTCAGTCAAGTGAGAGTGAGCCGATGTTAGTTACCATTGTTGCACTAGCAGCAGCTTAGCTGGTTTACTTGGACTGAACATCAGCATCATAGGCCAAAGGAGGGTGGGAAAGTACGTGCCCACCTTTCTTGTTCCTTCTGCACATTATATGTGAGGATTTTATGAATTGATAACAATGTAGCATGAGCCTATTGAACATTCCCTGCTAGATGTTGGCAACAGGAACAATACTCTTCACTGTGGACATAGCGGTTATGTTATTAGACCACCTCTGTAAATAGTGGTTATCAGTGGATGATGCGTTCAGCTTTTGGAAGTCTTTGTTCCATAGTATACAGTTTTAAATTCTATGCCTTGCAATCTAGTACAGTACAGTTATCAATTATGTATATCACTGTATCTTTAGCTTGACAAGACAACTGCAGTTTAATTCTGTCAAAGTTTAGAAATTATGATAGTTGATTAAAATCAAGAGAGATCAATGAAAATATTATAATCACATAGTTAATTGTTTTTTGTTCAACTATACAACAATGGATGCCTATACACAATATTAGTGAATTATAAGAAAGGTTGATTAGTCACGTGTTTTCAGAAGATTGTAATACTCCCAGGACTGGGGACAAGGAGAAGGAACACCCCTCTCATTTTCCCTTTCCATTAACCCTCTTCCCTACTCGGGGAAAGGGAAGGAAAAAGGTACCTTTATTGCATCTTTTCATGTATGTCCTAATTTACTATACTTTTCTCACTTACAGATGTGATTCCCCGGGTTGCGGAGCACGTTTTATGCTTCCAAGTAGATTGAGGCGGCATGCTTTAGTGCATGTGCAGAATCGTTATGCCTGTCCTAATGAAACTTGTGGCGAGACATTTAATGTGTACCATGATCTCCGAAAACATCTTGCTACCAGCCATCCTAAAGGTATTTACAATAGGAAATATGTTTTTCAGAGAGGGCTTTGTAACCCCTCAATATAACAGACTTTTTACTTATAAGTTCCTTATTAAAGATGAAGAGGATAATTTTGTGTCGATCGTCTTGAATACAAATGACCCAGTCATCAAAATATTTTTCAACAGTATTCAAAAGGGTAATTTTGATAGCTTTCATCCTAATTATTACCTTATCAAATCATATTATTACCATTATACCATTATATTGGAATCTCAATTTACAAGGCCACCATAGAACTATTTTCAACATGGTAAAGTTACCTTTTCAAAGTTGATATACTGCTTCATGAGTTCATTTTTTTTTTCATATCAAATTTACCCTTTACAGTAATAGTTATCATTGAAATTGTTTCATGGGGTAGATTTTTATGAAACATTTACAGTAGCTAAAAGGTACAGTATAATGATATAGATGTTCTCAGTTGATCTTTGTCTTTATAACTCAGTAAAATTCATCCTCAGTATTTCAAGTGCACTGATTGTATGTCATAAAATGGCGAGTGGAAATTCTAAAATCTATCTAGAATATATTCCCTGAACTAGCGCTGTATTGCAATGTCATCTTAATTCTGTGTAATTATTTAATCAGAGCAATAAGCTAAGATTATATACTGTACTCTTAAGATAACATATAGCCAGAAAGAAGCAGTGTATCACACTATGCAAGCAAGTGTATACAGTACAAGCAAAAGGGGGGTGCCAAAGAAATCCATATACAGTACACTGTATGTCTTTATATGATATGAAAATATTTTAGTTGAAGTGAGTACTCTGAGTCCTTGTCATCATACAGCAATGAAAAAATGTAATAAACTTTTCTTTTTTCCAGTGTGTAATATATGTGGGAAAGAATTTAAGCAGTTGCGTCAGCTTAAAATTCACCGTGAGACCCACGGTGATGTACACAACAGATTATTTAGTTCAGTCAGAGACTTAGATAGGTAAGTCTGTCGTAATTTTATTGGATTTTTTGGTAAGGTAAACACATCGAGGATTATTTAATTCTGTTTACTGTACTGGGCATATTTCAAAGGAATTTGTAACTCGGTTATAGTGTAATACTGTACATATAAATCAATTATTCTGCTTCAAAGGCAAGTGTACTTGGCCCAATCTTATTCTGCATCTATACTATTGGTCTATCGAAAATGCTACAAAGGCGTGGCGTGAAGTTTAAACTATTTGCAGATGACACACAATTTTACTTCTCCATAAATGAAATACATGACACTACTGAAACTTTAAACTGAATCCTTGATAGTGGTAGAAAATGGATGACATTTAAACAACTAAAATTAAATGAGAACAAAACTGAATTCATGGTGGTGGGCAAGAGGAGCAGCGTGAGAAACTTAGGTGATATTCAAATGAACATAAATAATGACTCGGTTCCGATATCTAGTAAAGTTCGAGATCTACAGTAGGTGTATTTCTTGACTGTAACCTGTTTCAAAATGCCCAAATAAATAATGTAAAAAAAACTGCTGGTTATCATCTAAGAAATATTGAATTTATAAAAAAGTACCTAGACAAAAATCCAACTGTATTCTCTAGGGCCTGTCACGACCCTCCCCTTTGATGAAGGGATTATCTAAATGGAAGACAGCCTGTGAATAGTGGTTTACACACGCCTTTGTTAAATACACGACACCAACAAGGTGTTCGCGCGAGGGTTGTAACCTCTGCATTCCATGCTTTTATCTTTCTCTAGTATATTTGGAAGATTTATATTAGAAAAGTGTAAAGAAGGACCCTTTTCACCAGCCGTCACAGATCGACCCAGAAATTGAATTTATAAAAAAAGCACCTAGATGAAAATTTTGTAAAGAAACTTGTGATAAACCGTGTTATTACCAGGATTGACTGCTGCAACTCTGTCTACTACAATTTACCAAAAGTGCAACTTAAGAAATTACAAAACATAATAAACAGAGGAGCAAGACTGATAAAAGGTGTCCCACCTAGAGAAAGGATCACCCCTATACTAATCGATTTACACTGGCTGCCGATTAAAGCGAGAATTGAATTTAAAATAGGTACAATAATCCACCAAGTTATCAGAACCGGGCATCCAAAATGCTTAAAAGAATTGCTACACATTGCTCAGCCAACAAGTCGTGTCAACACCAGAATAGTTACAGATGGCTTCAAACTATTGGAACCTAGATATATGTCTACTATATAATAAGCTCCCACGAAACATTTGAATGATTGAAGACCTTGAGGCTTTCAAGAAGAAACTGAAGACTCTTATTTCATGAGTCTTTTGACAGTGACGATTTGACAGTAAATGAACAATATATGATATGAAATGTTAATACTCTGAACGAACAAGGTAAAACGTCACTGGAGGTCCTGTAGAGAGTGGGGTTCCCCTGCTGTATGGGACCGGTAAAGCAGCCGTCAAAGTAAAAGTATCAAAGTAAAAGAAGTGATTTATGACAGTCAGAGATGTCTGACTTTTTATCCAAAGAGATTTAGTGTTTGTGAACTTTGAATTTCTTTTTAAATTAGTTGTGTTTGTGGTCCTGTTTGTTTAAGAAAGATCAGACTGTTTGGTATATTACAAATAAAATTGTAAACTTTTGGTCCTTTTACTTTTATTATATACTTAATTAAGACTTTTAAATTACTATAATTTTGTGGTGTACTATAAATATTTTCTGAAACTACATCTCTAATGTATAATACAATAACTTCATATAGAGAGAGGTAAAATATCTACCTTCAGTAAAACAGGAGGCTATAAGCCCAAGGATTACAACAAGGAAAAGCAGCCAGTGTGGAAATTAAATAGAGAAATAATTAATAAAATATATATGGGAAATAATGAAGACAAAAATGAAATATGTGTTCATATGCATTACAAACTGTCTTACCTATACCAAATAGTTGATTGAAGTAAAATAAGCAATAGGTTGGTGACATGTGAAACCTCCTTTCAAGGAGAAGTCCCCCATTTTAACTGCTGAGAGCTTTTTTTTTTTAAACTTTATTTTCTTTAGTTTTGTGTATTAATTTATTTTCATAGCCCTCCTCTTTGCATATTCATAATAGCTTCAGAAAGTACATATCGTCCAATTCTCTTTTGTTTCTGCATAATTTGTAATATAATGTCAATAAGTTGTATGGTCTTTAGGAGAAGCTGTTCAATTGAGTATGGTCAATACTATATAGAACTTGTCTTTTGCTTTGTGTTCGTTCCTACATGAATACAAACCATTGTCCTTTGATAGAAGTATAACTACAGCTAATCTGGATTGGTCTTTGAAATTTAACAAGGTAGTTATCCTGCAGGGGTTGGGGAAGCCTTCCCCACCTGGCGGTCATGTAGACACTTAATTTTGTCTTTGACTGCAAGCAGTACACATGTATTATTGCTGCCTCTTAATTTTGAGTTTTAATTTTGCTCCCTCTTTCTAGAATAAATAGATAAGTATGCAGACAGGCTATCATGCTTGAGGGATAAATTAAAGAAAGGATGCAAGGATATGACATTGTTTCCTGACAAAGCTGCAAATGTGTGACAGGTTTATATGCAAACATGCCTATAATTTTATCAGCCTTATTCCTGTTATGACTTGCATGACTTCCAAACCATCAATCTGCCTTGTATGTTGGTATGACAGTAACAGCCTAAACATGAAGTTGATCTTACTTGGACACCTCTGGTGTTTTGTCAACAGGAGAAGTTTTTGGGTGCCTCCAGGATTTCTAAGGTTGCCCCTGCAGTGTTTTCCCAATTCCTGCTACACCCATGGAGGTATAGAAGTACATTATACAATAGTACCTTAGTTTACAAGTTTAATTTGTTCAGGAATTGAGCTTGTACAGTATATAGAAATACACGTACGTATGTAGAAATACTCGTATGCCGAAGAAATTTTCTACATAAATACTCCAAAGCTCAATACTGTAATGTATTCCACCCCCCAGAAACTTTGAAATATACAGTACCATGAATATCTGGAAAATATATGTAAATAATTAATGAAGCATAAATAAATAATGATTTTTTTTAATATGTTACTTTACCTTGGAGACTGACGACTGGCGATTGGAGATGTAGGCTGTGATAGGTGGAGGAAGAGGGAGACTAGGAGGCTGAGCACGTACGTATGCCATACACAACACTTATAAAACTTATGAATTTAACAATCACCTTTAATTTTATTGTGTACAATAATATATTCTTACTTTTCTACAATTGTATTTTAGGAATATGAAAATTACGAAACACTTAACTCAGGGAATGTAATTTTTATACCCTGTAATGCATTTGCTGTTTTATATTTTTTTGTATTTTTTATTCTATTTTTATTTTCTTATGTAGATTTTGCACATATGCCATAAGGTTTACCAGGTTCACCTTCCCTTTTCAAAGACCTTTTTAGGAATCTATCCAAAGAGATTTGCTTCTGCCTACTCATTAGCATTCTACGAAAACGTGTAAGGTGTACGTCATTGAATTGGGCAATTACTTGATGGTTTTATTTACTTGATAATTTCTTTCTATTTTCAAATTAAGCAGATTGTAGAAGTACTACGCTCACGTTGGCGGGCAAGTCACTCACATGTACACCACAGTCATGCTTTTCTCTCCGAAACACAAAGGAATACCTGATGCGAAGCACGCAAACGAAAACAACATATAATGGCAGACAATAAAATACAATGAAATTCAATAAATCGGCATATTGAGAAAATGGGAGAAAAAGGAACATGGCGTAAAAGGAATAATAGCAAAACTTTCCAATTTCGGGTAGTTGCCGACTTGGAGAGGAAACTATACCATTTTAACAAAACTTAGTCCTCCAGAATCGGGTATAATACCGATCTTGACAGGCAGGACTAAAATTAATGAAAGCGCGTTCCAATTCCCCCTAAAAACTCAACAAACCAAGAATTCTCGCATGAAAGGCTACCGACCGAAGCCGCTAACTAACACTGTCCAAATAGCCTAAATAAAAGATAAAATCATGCCAAAACATTGAATTAGATGTCCATAACAAAAATAAGACTACAATTAGTAAAAGGAACTAATAGAAAGTCTTACAAAACAAAGAGATCCCGAGGAAGCGACACCAAAAGACCGCATACACACCCGTAATGGAGCGTCAACAAAGTGGCTGAGCTAAAACCCAACAAGGGTATAGAATGAACGTGTGTCGCTAACTAGAAATCCCAAACAGACAAATATAATACTGTACTCAATTTGGGAGCATGGATCTCCAAAACGCCTGACATCTTCACAAACAAAATAACACAGAGCTACGAAAAACACGTTCGAACGTTACGGGTGCTAACAAGGAATGATGGGAGAAAGATAGGTGGTGAGGGGGGGGGGGGGAGGTGCTGTAGTGAACGACACCTCGTAGTAATGGGGGATTTTGAGGAGGGAGAAGTCTAATTGGAGAGGGATCTCTGGTAGTGGTATCACTCGCCCCAGTTTTAATACCGACACCCTTTAGGGGTGAGCGAGCTGGATATATTCCTAGCATTCCATGCAACTTTTTTCTCTGGTATATATAGCAGTATTTATACCTTTGAAATGGTGCTTTAAGGAGCATTTCACTGGGCGACACAGGTTCCTCGCCCAGAAATAGATTTTTCCTTTGTCAAAATCCCTTTTCTATAATTTCCTTCCTAATCCCAATTGACATCATACATTTCTTCTTCTCATTACTACCCTTACCACTCAATTTATTTCCAATCATGGTGAATAATCACACAAATGTATAATTCTCAGAAAAATGTTAAAAATAACACAAGGAAATGCAGGAGATGCTTTCAGATGCTGACAAATACACGACTGGGGCCTATTTCCGTTTTTTCCTGTAGTGTGTAGTGTGGCGCTACGAGCCTGAGCTGTTCTCGTATCTTGGAGTTTTCCTCGTATGTCGAGCCGAATTTCCTCGCGAATTTTACCTTGTATCTTGAAAAACTTGTATGTTGATACACTCTTAAGTCGAGGTTCCATTGTACCTGCTGGTATTGCATCTGCTGCTGTGAAGAGTCCACTGTGTCCTCATACTCAGTGGAAGCATCATCATTGGTTTCCATAACCCCCGAAGAAGATGAGCAAGAAAAAGCATGTTGGATTCTGATCCTCTTCTAGTTCATCCTCCTGCTCTGCCTGCTTTTCATTAATTTCTTCAGATCCTTCTTCTTTTAAGAAGAAAATATCATCACTGAAGTCTAGGAAAATCTATCAAAAGGAGTCTTGTAAGACTACGACCAATCTCTCCCCCTCTTACAAGTGAGGGAGACCTTTTGGTATCAAGAAAAAACCCAGACCAAAAATGCAATAATCTTAATTTCCAAAATTCCAAGCTAGAGGTCCTTAAATTGCATTCCCACATCAACCACACCATAAGTTCTAGGTTTTAGGTCAAATGAGTTTTTAGCTAACCTGACATGTAAGTGGGGCTTCCCTGCTACCTACTGGTAGTTATAACTACCTCGTTAAATATTAACAGCCATTGCAGCTTTGCTGAAGTCATACTCTTATTAAAGGACTAAGGTTTGTACATAGGAAAAATACAAATTACCACTTTGAAAGATTTTGAATTTTTTTTTTGTTAGGCCTGAAGAAAGGAAACATTTATGCATGACAAATCATTTATACTTTAGTTGAAGTCCAGGATACAGATGATTCCATGACATCATCCTCCTTATTTTTACTCTTCATGTAATATGGCATTTTATAAGATGTATGTTTCTGGAAATATTGGTCTCTTTCTAACATCATGAAGAAGTGTTGATTACTCTTACTTTTTTGCAGTGTCAGGAAGGTTTCATTTGAGGTTGTTCCAAATATATATTGCAAAAAAAAACAGGTAAATGCTTATTTCCAGATACAAATAGCTTGGCTTGGCTTGGTATGGATAGGGAAGTGGGGAATAGGGGATAAGGATAAGGATGAGTACCCCTGGATACAATCCAGTTTATAACCCGAAGGCAGGAACTCGGGATGGGAAAGAGTAAGGAAAAAAGGGGGGAAAAAGAAGTATAGGAGGAGAGTAAAAGAGAGGGGCAGACCCTCTTGCAATGTTAGGTAGAATAAGGTAGAGTGGATAGGAAAGGAAAGGAAGGGTTTTTTGGTTCACGCATCTAGCCCTGCTGCAATAAGGATGTTAAATGGCCCCCTTCGAAGGCAAAAATGGTATGATGGCAAATTATTTATGAGTTATGAATACAAATAGCTTGTGTCTCTAACTACTGCAGGGTTTCTGCCATTTGTTTAGTTCCTTGCTTTTCTAGATCTTGGACACTTTTACTTTACCAATGCCAGATGCCCGAAGTCAGCTGTCTGTTGTTCTTAGTCTAGTTTGTTGGCTAGGTGCTTAATCTATCCCACCTAAGTGTCATTTCAAGCAATTATAGTAAATGGAAACATCATGAATCAGACATTCAGACATTCAAGTCAATTATAAGTACTTTACATGGGTTTTTTGTTAATCAGACGGGATTCTTTAAAATGATTATAAATTTTGTTACAATCCCATTATCTGACTTCTCAACCCCTACTTTACAAAGCAGTATATTATTTTTTCTTCATGAAAAATTACTTAGTTCTTTGCTGTACAATTTAAGGACCCTTGATTGCAGTCATGTATACACTTAAATGTATTTCTCTGGTATGCTTTTCCGTAGATGATACTATTTTCTTGAGCAAGATTTAAGGGTTTCTTGCAAAAAAATGACAATTTATGAAAATAAATTAACTTGATTCAAAAATTACCACTTTGGGAGTTGTGAAAGTAAATATTTTGTGTTGTATTTTATTTCATTAAAAAAATTTTAATTTATCAATGTTTTGAGCATCCTGCTATTATTATTTCTGGGCTCCGACCTGTGCCGCGCAGTGAAATACTCCTAGAGCACTTATTTCTAAGGAATATAACTGCTATATATTACCAGAGAAAAAAAAGCATAGGAATGCCAGGTTGAACCCGGCTCGCTCACCTATATAAGGTGTCGGTATAAAATACTGGGGCGTGATAATTCACAACCAGAGGTCTCGCACTATTTAGATATCTCCTCTTCAAAATCCCCGCCACAGCGAGGTGCCGTTCAACACTACTACCACTAACCCAACCCACGCCAGTGACTTCACTCCTTTATAGCACTTGTTGTTATTAAGTCCAACATGTTTTTTTCTCGTGTTTATCCTTGGATTTATCATTATTTTATATCGATGGCCGATTCCCATGATACCCCATCGAAGTTAAGTACTTTATCCATGTATGTTAGCGAGATTGGGCAGTGTAACCTCTGTTTTTATTAATGGAGAAGTGTTTATATATGAACGGCGTTCCCGTTCTTACCGTTCATGGTTCGGCTCTGCCCTTTTTTCTCGTTAGTTCGTCAGTCATTAATATTTGTTCGAACTTTTAGGAGTTTTTTCCTTACATTTATATAGTACACCGTCTTTATGCTTTCATCTAGCATTAATTTTATGTTATCCTATGATATCAGTGTTAGCGTTTCATCAAGGAGTAGGTTATGTTGGTATGCCTGCATTCGTGCATATTGGTGGATTGCGTCACCTTTGAGATTGTTTCGCTAGTTCTAGGAAGACGACCATCTCACTTATTATTATTAAACATTTTAGTTTTATTTCGTACGCTCCACCTAGTTTTACATTTGGTTCGAGTGGGACTCGCGTATTTTGTTGTTTTTACTGTTCGATCTACCGCTTCAGTAACTAGGTTGGTACCCCTGCTTTCCATCTGCTGATGGCGTCATGCTTCCTCCGTTACCACTCGCCCGAGTCCCTCTCTCGCCATATTATTTCTGCATGCCTAACCTTACTTACGTGATTTCGCTTTTAATTCATTAATTATTTTTATGTATTTGTACATTGATATTATATTTATTGCTTTACTCCGTTATGATCATATTTTTGGGATTTTCATGTCATGTTGAGGGGATCTCCAGTTGGTAGCCCTGTCTACCACTACGCACTGGTGATTCCCCGGTACCATACCCCCCCCCCCACAGGTTGGGGAGGCTATTCCATCCCCCCCTCCTCCAGTGTACACCCTTCCTCTCACTCGATGGTTGTTGGTTATGACATACGGGTCAAGTATGCTTGTTCCTCAGTCTTCCCTCAACGTTCCGACATATTGAGGACTGAGTGTACCCACGGGGTGTGACTTAGTCTCATTCATTCATACCGGGCTGTTTCGTCTCCTCCCCTCCCATCGCCCCGATTGGCCATCGGTCGGGGGAGGGGGAGGGCCGGGACCACCGGGGACTATCACACGTGATTAGTCGGTATGACTACACCTTGGTGTAACTTTTGCTTTTAGCTATGGTTGTAAGAATGAGCACTTAAATTAGGAGTGTCCCCACCTACGGTACCTCCTGCTATTATCGTCCGCATAGGACTTATTAATATCATTATATTATATTCTACATGAATCATTACCTTCGTCCCGGTACCTCTGGTTGGGTAGTGGGGGTTCCATTGGCTCCCCCGCGCTCTCCCGTGGTACCCTCCCGTCATCAGACATCGGAGCCTCCGAGCTCTTAAATACAAGATCTGTTGATACTGACACAGTTTTGATTAATATCCTCCCTTCGGGAGCCCTATTCAATTACAGACATTAGTTTTAGATCATAACTGGAGTTTTCTATTTATGTATTTTAAGGATGTATCTTAGGTTACTTTAAGTTTACTTTAAGTTACTTTTAAGTTTACTTTAAGTTACTTTAAGTTTACTTTACCAACCCTGTTCCCTTTTTATTTTATACCTCCCTGGTAATGACGGGATGGTATATTCCTCGCTATGACAATATTATTTCATTGATAATCTTATCTTATTACGGAATTGTTTCAACATTTCCCCGGTTACTATACCGGTTCGAAATTTTGTTCATAGCCTTTTGTCCCGATTTCATATCGGTCTATTTTAAGAATCCGGAACACCCGGATCTTTTTAGGTTATTAACCTATTATGGGATACTCACGTATCTGTATTTTATTCTATACTTCCCAAGTAGCGACGGGATAGTGTATTTCAAGCTATGACAATATTATTTCATTGATAACCTTAACTTATTACGGGATTGTTTTAACAATGTCAGTTTATTTATAAGTTATTCCCCGGTTACTAAACCGGTCCTAGAGTTGTTCATAGCCTTTTGTCCCGGTTTCATATCGGTCTACTTTAAGAACCCGGAACACCCGGATCCTTTTAGGTTACTAACCTATTATGGGACACTCACGTATCTTTCTTTTATTCTATACTTTCCAAGTAGCAACGGGATAGTATATTTCTCGCTATGACAATATTTTTTCATTGATAACCTTAACTTATTATGGAATTGTTTTAACAAAGTCAGTTAATTTATGATAAGTTTTTCCCCGGTTACTGTACCGGTCTGAACTTTGTTCATAGTCTTTTGTCCCGATTTCATATTGGTCTAATTCAAGAATTCGGAGCATCCGGATCTCTTTAGGTTACTGACCTGCTATGGGATACTTATGTATCTTTATGATATTCTATACTTTCCCAGTACCGACGGGATAGTATATTTCGCGCTATGACAATATTATTTCATTGATAATCTTCACCTTTTATGGAATTATTTTGACAATGTCAGTTAATTTATGAAAAGTTTTCTCCCCGGTTATTATACCGGTCCGAAATTTTGTTCATAGCCTTTTGTCCCGGTTTCATACCGGTCTATTTTAAGAATTCGGAACACCCGGATCTTTTTGGGTTACTACCCTACTATGGGACACTGTAGGTGCCCCTGTCGTTACTATCTATAATTATAACTTCGGATATATTATTTTGGGATTTTCATTTTATTTCCTTTGTGATTGATCGATTTAAACATTTATTCTCGATCTATTTATTTTACATTCCCAACGGAGTTACCTTGTTCATTAGTAACGATATACCCTCTTTCGGAGCTCGCAGTCTTCCATGACTTCTACCTTGGCGACTCTTTAGATCTGGGTTGGCGGGTTTGCCTGGAGTGTCAGGGCAAAGAGATCCTGTGTCTCTTCCTTTTAGGGTTTTCAAGGAAGCACGTGGCTGATGTCGGGCCACGTCCCGTTGTCCCTAAAGTTAAAGCTACCTGCCAGCCCTAGCAAAGACTCACAGGTCTTCCAAATCACCAAACCAGTTAAGACTTCTCTTGGGCCGAGAGCGAAGCCCGGCCTGAAACCTACGACCCCGGAGGCTCCCTTCGATCCGGCAGCCCTTTCAAGATTGATGCATGGCCTCTCGTGGCATGGTTAGTTTCAACCTGACCTTTCATTAGAAGAGGCCAGCGACCGATCCCAGGGATGAGGTAGAAATTTATTTCTATTTGAACACGATGTTGTGCTGATATTTATCCATATATATACATATATATATAATTTACGGACCTCTGTAGCTCACTGGCTCAAACCTCGTGTCACATACCGAGTCACCACGATTATAGGATGGAAGATTCCTGGTGCCTCTGTGAACTTGACAATTGAATGGAATTATTGCCCATTAGGGGGAAGTGAGTGCTAAACCAGATAGCCTCATACAGGGTCTCATTTGTTATGGGCTACCTCAACAGCACAATATATCATCCCGGATGCCTCTAGGCTCCCGGAATTCGTCGAAAGCAATCCGTGGAAGGGGGCCTTGCGCTCTCCCTTCAAAGATGGTATGTTAACCATCGAATGGTTTGGCACCCGGACTGTAGAAGATTTTGAATTCTACCCGCCGGGTCTACAGTTCCCTCTCTCTAGTTTCGCATGCCTTACCGAGGAGACACTCGTAAGGTTTGACAAGGTCCCCAAAGAAACCAAAATGTACCCAAAGGGGCAGGCTCAGTCCACCTGGGTCCGGCCCTTAAACGAGTGGGAGTGTGTTAACACTACGTTAACACCTCACAAGAGCCCGTACACGATGTTTCTAGTGGAGGAGTAAACCCCTACTCCGTGTGTCACTAAGATATCGGACCTTGCTCGGCAGGCAATAAACGAGGGTCAACCCCAACAGGGACAAGCCGTTACCGCAGCTGAAGGAAACGCATCCGACCTCCCTCCTGTCCCTGGGGGATCACGATTGCTGGGCTAACGCCCCGGCGACCTTCACATTGGGTAAATTAAGCGCTGACTGTGCTCCCATTCAGTTCAGTGAGTGGCTACCCAGGCTTCCGGAATCTCTGATATGCCTCGAGCTCGAAGCCTGTATGCGCCTGAGTGGACCTATCAACTCGGCTACAATGGCAGAAAAGACCTCTTTAATGTATGAAGAAGAACCACCTTTTAAGGTCTTGACAAAGTCATTACTTCAAACCTTACTGTCTGATTCCTACGACTTCTTTGCGGCCAGACGTCGTTGCTGTAGGCATGTCTTGTCTGAGGCCACTATCAGACATGAGCCTAACAAGCTCATTAAAGCCCCAGTCTGGAGCTGCTAGGGTCAATCAGAGCCTCAAGGTTCGATGGGCTTAGTCCCCAAGCACAAGTTCGAACCGGCCAGCAACCAATCTCGAGGTAGAAAGAGTCTGAGATCTTTCCATTCCTTCCAAACCGGCAGTCCCAACAGGTGGTTCACACCATCCCGGTGGCACAAGGGAGTCAACCTTTCACTTCGAAGGGTCAACCCCAACAGCAATACGTGCTGGTTCCTCAGTCCCAAGTAGCAACTACCTCCTATGCTACTTCCCCAGCCCTTAAGCCCACCTTTGAAACTCAGGGTGCTTTCCAGGGTTACCAGCGCCCCAGAGGCGCTAGCTCGAGAGGAACTTTTCGCAACAGCTACTCTCGAGGCCGGGGAGGTAAATCCGCAGCAAATCATTGGGGGTTCTCAGGTAGGGGTAGGACTTTACATCTTCCGGAACCGTTGAACGTTCAACATTTGGGCTTTCAGTATAATTTCCAAAGGTCTGGGGTGGAGTTGGATAGAATGGCCCCCTCCACCAACCAGTTTTCATCAACATCCAACGGAAGAGCTAGTCTTATATGAAAACGATTTATTGCAAAAGGAAGCAATAAAGAAAGTAAATCGTTTGTAATTTCAGGATCACTTGTTCAGCGGGCCAAAGAAAGACTCAGAATAGCGAAGAGTAATCCTAGACCTGTCGCTTCTGAATTCTTACATTTAATGCGACAAGTTTCACATGCTGACCATCTCTCAGGTGCGGACCTTGCTTCTCTGTGGGGCCGTCACCTCCCCTATGGATCTTGCAGACGTTTGCTATCATGTTCCGAAAGCAAGGCATTTTCGTCCGTTTCTAGGCTTCAACTAGGCAAACTGCCTCACAGCAACTACAGAGTGATAATCTCTTACAACAGTTTTGGTTCCAAATCAACTTCGAGAAATCTCGTTTAGTCCCGAGGACAAGTTTCAATGGTTAGGATTCAATGGGTTCTATGCTCCCACACTCTGTCTCCCAACAGCCAAGAGGAACGGTATAGCAAAACACAATAAGTTTTCTCAAAGACAAATTGTCTTCCAGAAGAAATCGAGAGAGAATCCTGGGTGCCCTCCAGTTTGCCTCAGTAACAGATATACTACTGAAGGCCAGACTGAAAGATATAAGCCGAGTATGGTGCTCCAGGAAAACGAGTAATATCGAGACAATGGGCTCGACTCCAACCAATTCTGAAGAAAAGACTTCAACCATGGACAAAGGTCAAAATCTGGCAAATCAGTTTCCTTACAATATCCACCCCCAAGCTCGTCAATTACACAGACGCCTCCCTAACAGGCGGGGGGGGGGGGGGGGGGGGATACTCTCAGTACACGGGAGTCCTGGGACTATGGTCGACAATATTCCGCCAACTTCATATCAATGTTTTAGAAGCCATGGCGGTATTTTTGACCTTAAGCAACCGGCTCCAGCCAAAAACCAACATATCAGGTTTCTTCTAGATAGATAGTGGCGGACGCACTTTCGAGGACAACTCCGCTGGAGTGGGAGTGGTCACTAGACCCAATGTCCTTCAGTTGGATTCTTTCTCAGGTTCCGGATCTCCAGATAGATCTGTTTGCAACAAAGTCCAACTACAACTAGAGTGCTACGTAGCTCCCAGCCCGGATCCTCGGGCTTACGCCACAGGCGCACTATCATTAGTCTGGAACACTTGGGAGAGAATTTACCTATTCCCACCAATAAATCTGTCGATGAAAGTGTTAGACAAGCTCGGGACTTTCAAAGGCCAAGTTGCTCTAGTAGTCCCCATCTGGCCCAAGCACAACGGGTTTCCCCTTCTGGTGGAACTGGTTCTCCACCTCGACAGATCCCCAATCCAATACAAACACAAGCAGTACAACTCGCTGTGTGTTAGCTTCCTTAAATTCAGAATGCCCTACCTTTCTGGACTTTAGGAAATTTGCAGCTCAAGAGGTGCAGATATTGATCCTCAAATACGTTATTTTTAGAATCAGATAAGAGGGGATCCACCCTTCGACAGTATGATTCGGCTGTTATGAAACTTGCCAGTTTTTAAGGGACTCAAAGGTTGAGACAATGACTATGAATCTGACAGTAACCTTCTTCAGAATTTTATTTGAATCAGACTTAGAGACTTGTACTATTACCACAAATTAAGTCACCCTTGAAGGTTTTACAATTGGCTTTAATATTGCCCTTACAGATTCATACTTCTCATCCATCCCGAGAACCTGCGCCAGATTGGAACCATCAACTCACCATAGCTCAGTTCCCTGGTTTCTGAATGAAGTAATTAAATTGGCTTCAGACACTCTTAACGAGACTTGCCATTATATTCCATTGGTTAGGAAATCCTTGTTCTTAATGAACCTGACTTCTGGCGCCAGAATATCAGAACTTTCAGCCTTGTCTAGAGATCCAGGTCATATTGAATTTTCTCTCGTCAGGGGAAGTACTCCTTTCCCCTGACAAAAGATTTTTAGCGAAAATGAGGACCCCCAGGACAGACGGTTCCCCTGGAAGATTGTCCCACTTCCGCAGGACCCATCTTTATGTCCAGTAAACACTCTGGAAGCCTACTTAAACATATCTCCCGTTCAGTCCTCGGGGCCCTTACCCATTAGAGAAGGTGAAGAACCATCATCCTGAAAGGACTCAGACAGAAGATTCTGCATTTCATTAACGGGCTACCTAGAATCATTCCCACATCACTCCCTTACGTCCATGATATATGAGCTGTAGCTACCTCAGTTAATTACTATGAACTTCACTGGACTTACTAAATATACAGGCCGGAAGTCTCCAACAGTATTTAAACGCCACTGCTTAAAACCTCTGGAAGCCTTATATTTGCTACAGTGGCAGCAGGGAATGTGATTCCTCCTGAACATAGTGAACCTTAATCAACTATGTCTTGCTATCCTCTTACCTGTTATTTTGGATTTTGTTACTTCCTCAGGTATTGTTCCAAGTTTTGGGACCATTTCTCTGGTACTATTTCACTGCGCGGCACAGGTCGGAGCCCAGAAAAGGGATTTTGACGAAGGAAAAATCTATTTCTGGGCGAGAGACCTGTGCCGCCCAGTGAACCCTCCCTTGACTTCCCTCCCAACATGGGCCCCAAACCTTGGGTGCTATGAGGAGTGACGTCACTGGCGTGGGTTGGGTTAGTGGTAGTAGTGTTGAACGGCACCTCGCTGTGGCGGGGATTTTGAAGAGGAGATATCTAAATAGTGCGAGACCTCTGGTTGTGAATTATCACGCCCCAGTATTTTATACCGACACCTTATATAGGTGAGCGAGCCGGGTTCAACCTGGCATTCCTATGCTTTTTTTTCTCTGGTAATATATAGCAGTTATATTCCTTAGAAATAAGTGCTCTAGGAGTATTTCACTGGGCGGCACAGGTCTCTCGCCCAGAAATAGATTTTTCCTTCGTCAAAATCCCTTTATTATTATTATCATCATTATTATTATTATGATGGGAGATGAGAATGAGAGAGATATTACAATAGATGAAGTGAGGAGAGCACTAGATGAAACGAGAGTAGGAAAAGCGTCTGGTATGGATGGTGTGAGAGCTGAGATGTTGAAGGAAGGGGGTGTGACTGTACTTGAATGGTTGGTGAGATTGTTTAATATGTGTTTTGTGTTGTCAATGGTACCAGTAGATTGGGTTTGTGCATGTATTGTACCACTATATAAGGGTAAGGGAGATGTGCATGAGTGTTGTAATTCAAGAGGTATTAGTTTGTTAAGCGTACAGTAGTTGGAAAAGTGTATGGTAGAGTAATGATTAATAGGATCAAGGATAAAACAGAGAATGCAATCTTAGGAATACAGGGTGGTTTTAGAAGAGGTAGGGGTTGTATGAATCAGATTTTTACAGTAAGGCAGATATGCGAGAAACATTTAGCAAAAGGTAAGGAGGTGTATGTTGCGTTTATGGATCTGGAGAAAGCGTATGATAGAGTTGATAGGGAAGCAATGTGGAATGTGATGAGGTTATATGGAGTTGGTGGAAGGTTGTTGCAAGCAGTGAAAAGTTTCTACAAAGGTAGTAAAGCATGTGTTAGGATAGGAAATGAAGTGAGTGATTGGTTTCCAGTGAGAGTGGGGCTGAGACAGGGATGTGTGATGTCGCCGTGGTTGTTTAACTTGTATGTTGATGGAGTGGTGAGAGAGGTGAATGCTCGAGTGCTTGGACGAGGATTAAAACTGGTAGACGAGAATGACCATGAATGGGAGGTAAATCAGTTGTTGTTTGCGGATGATACTGTACTGGTTGCAGACACAGAAGAGAAGCTTGGCCGATTAGTGACAGAATTTGGAAGAGTGTGTGAGAGAAGGAAGTTGAGAGTTAATGTGGGTAAGAGTAAGGTTATGAGATGTACGAGAAGGGAAGGTGGTGCAAGGTTGAATGTCATGTTGAATGGAGAGTTACTTGAGGAGGTGGATCAGTTTAAGTATTTAGGGTCTGTTGTTGCAGCAAATGGTGGAGTGGAAGCAGATGTACGTCAGAGAGTGAATGAAGGTTGCAAAGTGTTGGGGGCAGTTAAGGGAGTAGTAAAAAATAGAGGGTTGGGCATGAATGTAAAGAGAGTTCTATATGAGAAAGTGATTGTACCAACTGTGATGTATGGATCGGAGTTGTGGGGAATGAAAGTGATGGAGAGACAGAAATTGAATGTGTTTGAGATGAAGTGTCTAAGGAGTATGGCTGGTGTATCTCGAGTAGATAGCGTTAGAAACGAAGTGGTGAGAGTGAGAATGGGTGTAAGAAATGAGTTAGCAGCTAGAGTGGATATGAATGTGTTGAGGTGGTTTGGCCATGTTGAGAGAATGGAAAATGGCTGTCTGCTAAAGGTGATGAATGCAAGAGTTGATGGGAGAAGTACAAGAGTAAGGCCAAGGTTTGGGTGGATGGATGGATTGAAGGAAGCTCTGGGTGATAGGAGGATAGATGTGAGAGAGGCAAGAGAGCGTGCTAGAAATAGGAATGAATGGCGAGTGATTGTGACGCAGTTCCGGTAGGCCCTGCTGCTGCCTCCGATGCCTTAGATGACCACGGAGGTAGCAGCAGTAGGGGATTCAGCATTATGAAGCTTCATCTGTCGTGGATAATGTGGGAAAGTGGGCTGTGGCACCCTAGCAGTACCAGCTGAACTCAGTTGAGTCCCTTGTTAGGCTGGGAGGAACATAGAGAGTAGAGGTCCCCCTTTTTTTTTTTTTTTTTTCATTTGTTGATGTCGGCTACCCCCCAAAATTGGAGGAAGTGCCTTGGTATATGTATGTATGTATGTATTATTATTATTATTATTATTATTGGTAATTATTCAATTATATCTTGTACAGTAGATCCTTGTAATGGAGATAGGGTTACAATTTTTCAAAGTCATTGCTCCTTTTTGTGTTACTTGAGTTTGATTTTGAAAAGTAATTTATATTCCTAGATCAGTCATCATTTGTGGAAAATGCATATAGAGAAGTACAGTATGAGAGATAGAATGTTGAGTTTAGAGTAATTCTGTTTAATGAGAATGTTTACCCTCAATTTTTCATGGGGCATTTTATGTGATGAAATTTGATACTGTATTGTAACCCATTTTTTATGTGTTGTTGAGATGCAAAAAATGAATAGTAAAAGTGTGAATAATTTTGTCAGTTGTTTGATTAATGATAAATTTGTTCTGACACAAATACAAACCAAGTCCTTTACATAGGAAAGATAACAGCGAAGCTGTAGGACATGGTAGTTAAAACTTTTATAATGAATTGTAAACAAGCAGCCGGCAATTACCGGATGGGAAAGGGGAAGCACCACCCCTCTGTTTGCCTACTGAGTAGTCACTTTGATAGCAGTTGTCAGTGAGAACAGACTTTCTTCCACAGGCTAGACATTTTGTCGTTTAATCGCTTTCCAGCCTATTTTCTTCTTAACTCTTGGACACTTGTTCCCTTTGAGGTTGCCAACAGCATCTTGGGACATTATCCTTGGGTCTGAGACATGTTTAATGCTAGCATTGATATGATGATAGGATGTCTACTTAACAACCATGAGGTTTACCTGGAAATAGATGAAGAATTGTTAGTAATTATTCCTCAGCTGATCCCATCTCTGGTCGTCAATATTTTTGGTGGGATTTAATGATACGTTGGTATTCTTAAAATACAACTTTAGTAAATCTTCTGACTATAATGCTCTATGACAGCCAACTCTCAAGTGTGTGTGGAGCGTCCTAAACAATCTGACAAAACCAAAACATTGCTAAACAACAAAAGAGCATCGCTCTCAAAAGACTTAAATCCTACTCCAGTACAAAACTATAAAGAATCACATTCTGTCTTTGATGTACTGTAATTAACAAATGCTTGAATCCTAATATCAAAATAAATCATTTCACTTATATACAAAGCATAACATGTTTTATTCATGCAATATGATGCAATGTTGCGCAATACATGTAACACTTGAAATAATACAGTACATTATTACAATAATACATAACAAGCATGTCTCCCATGACTAGAACAGATACTCAATATGCTACCCATGAGTTAGACTTCTCCGAAGTTGAAAGGAAGCGGTATTGGGAGGAACAAGCTTCTTCACAAAGGAATACCTTATTCTTTGGATACATGTGCTTGCAAGCAATATAATATCTCCTCCAGTGAGCATTGTTGAATCAAAGTTCCCTGACTGGATTAGAATGGCAATCGCTTGACTTTGTGTGAGATCAGCTCGCTTTTTAACGAACTTGTGTGTGCTTAACATAACCACGCTCATCCTTGTGGATTAGATATGCTTAATGTTAGCATGTCTCTCATACACCTCTCTCTAGGATGTAAGCCCCACCAAAGGATTCCTGTGTTTGATGATCAACATGTCTGTCAACATGCACAACGCAAGTTCAAGCAAGAACGTGTGCTCTCACCTGAGCGCTCAATTTCCGATAGAGAGACTGAAAGTATTACTTCCTCTGTCTAACATGTTCTACCAATTACACACCCATAGACCTCACATCTCCATGGAATCACTAAAGCGTCACGTGAGAGAGGTTATCCAGTATCTCCTCTCAGAGACAGACTTTTTATGCAGAGTTGCACGAGAGGTGTCAAGATACACTCAGGAATCGTCAACTTCCTTATACCAAACCTAGTTGGCCATCCTCTATGGTTGGGGAAGGAGGAGCTTTCTCCTTTCTGAGCCTTTATGCCATGGTTAGTCAAATTTTTATTTTACCTCCGAAGATAAAAGCCCTGCTCGGTTTCGTCAATGTGAGGCCATCATACAGCATTAAAGTTAGTTTTTAGGCTGAAAGGTGTTGATACCATTATGGCAGAGCTCTCCATGCTCATACTGAGTTATGAACAGTACTGTCCTCCGAGAGAGGTAAGAGCACCACCCGTGGATATTAATAAGGTCCTGCAGTCAAATTGTTGAGGCTTCCTCAGACAGGAACCTTCCCTCAAACGGCATTCTTGCTTGCCTTAGCCTCTGACAAGTGAGTTAGCAAGCTTTATGGAATCTCCTTTAGTGTCACTCATATAGAGCGCTTGGGACAGGTCTTGTCCCCCTTAGTCCCTGAGCTTCTATCTAAAACCAAGTATTAGTCAATTCTCAATTCCAGGATTCCTTTGTCTCAGATTGCAAGCCTTAGAGATGTAGCTGACAATCTTGATCAGCTACTTTGGGTTCTGTAAGGGCACTTGTACCTTTACCTGAAACCTACAAAACAACTCGACCTCACCTGCAGCTTCTCTTCCTCAACATGATTAGAGTGAGGGAAGGTGACTAAATACGATCCTCTTTTGGCTTAGGGAAGTCATTGACTATACACATTAACCACCCTCACCTCCTGCTCCTTGTGGAGTTGGGGGTTAAACTTGTTCCGTAAGAATCTCTGTTGTATAAGTGCTGCAGGCTGGCGTTGGGAAACATCAGACAACGTTCACTGCCCTATTACATGTGGGAATCGACCTACAGGTCCCTAGACATCTTTTTACTACGACCTGTTGTAGCTACACAGCAGGTGGTATAGCTACCTCAGTTCCTTTCATAGGACTTTTTAGCTTCGCATCGAGGTTGGAAGTTGTGTGTTAGACTACGGTGAACGTGAAGATTCACTGGCCCTTACTTTTCCCTTTCATCTTCCCCCTATTGGGTACAGCATCAGAAACCCTGTCAGCTAGCTTTTCTATAACATGGTGTAGAAGTGTCATTCCACGTACAATACTCCTTACGTGGGGGAGCGTATACAGTAATGCCTCACAACACAAAATTAATTCGTTCTGGAGTGGCTTTCATAAAGGGTTTTTTTTGTTCTGTGAGTTGCATCTCCCATGCAAATTGCCTAATTTGTTCCAAACCCTACAAAACACCACATTAAATCTCATAATAAAGCTACAGTATAACCACAATGAAATACTGTACTGCCAAATACATTTGAACTATTCAATATACCTAAAATAACTGTTGATACCTGTAAATTAAGTAGTTATTACAACATAATGTAATAATAAATGTAAAATAATACAATACATACAGTACAATACTGTACATACATACATATACAAAGGCACTTCCCCCAATTTTGGGGGGTAGCCAACGTCAAACAAATAAAAAAAAAAGGGGACCTCTCCTCTCTACGATCCTCCCAGCCTGACAAGGGACTCAACCGAGTTCGGCTGGTACTGCTAGGGTATCACAGCCCACCCTCCCACATTATCCACCACAGATGAAGCTTCATAACGCTGAATCCCCTATTGCTGCTACCTCCGCAATACTGTACATGTACTAAATATACAGTTCCATATTTACTGTACTATTATAGTTACCCTTATTATAGACTGCAACTTCATTTTCTGTTGTCTGAACCCATTTTCTTCAACTCTTTGTGATGGGTGACTATTTTATTCTAGGCCTAGCTGGTAAATCTCTTTTCTTAAAATGAAAAATTTTTCGTAAAGTGAGTCATAAAAATATTGGCATCTCGTTTCGCAGCTTGAAAATTTCGTAAGAAGATTTGGAGCCTTTGTAGGGTGACGGCCAGATCCGTTTTCATTCATAGAAAATGGGAATATTAAAAAGTGGGGTGGACTGTGGCCGTCGTTCTAAAATCGAATTCGTAGAACTGTGGCCGTCGTTCTAAAAACGATTTTGCCGGGAGAAGCTAACTTAAAAAACCCACCTAACCTATGCTAAAAGCCGTATCCTTACCCAGGGGGGCTTCGCCCCCCCGGACTCCCCCCCCCCCCCCATCTTACACAGCAGTTTCCTTACCTACGAGTACGACAGGAGAAGCTAACTTAAAAAACCCACCTAACCTATGCTAAAAGCCGTGTCCTTACCCAGGGGGGCTGCGACCCCCCCCCCCCCCCCCCGACTCCCCTTTCACAACAATATAATTAACTACATAGTTGAATACTGAAATCCATGTGTACTTACATGATTAATATTCAAAATCGCTGAATTCCGAATCTTCGGGAAGCGCGCTGACGATCTTCTTTCTGACTTTCGCTGGGCGGGATGGAGCGGGAGTTATGGATGGTCCAGGAAAAGCGTGTGTAGCGGCCGTTGTTGCTGGGGTTTGGTAAGTTTTGAGAGGGTAAACACGATTGATTAATTTCAAGAATGCCTTCAGTTTACACTCTGATCCCTCTAGATATCCCTGACAAGGGACTCAACCGAGTTCGGCTGGTACTGCTAGGGTACCACAGCCCACCCTCCCACATTATCCACCACAGATGAAGCTTCATAACGCTGAATCCCCCTATTGCTGCTACCTCCGCAATACTGTACATGTACTAAATATACAGTTCCATATTTACTGTACTATTATAGTTACCCCTATTATAGACTGCAACTTCATTTTCTGTTGTCTGAACCCATTTTCTTCAACTCTTTGTGATGGGTGACTATATTTTATTCTAGGCCTAGCTGGTAAATCTCTTTTCTTAAAATGAAACATTTTTCGTAAAGTGAGTCATAAAAATATTGGCATCTCGTTTCGCAGCTTGAAAATTTCGTAAGAAGATTTGGAGCCTTTGTAGGGTGACGGCCAGATCCGTTTCCATTCATAGAAAATGGGAATATTATAAAGTGGGGTGGACTGTGGCCGTCGTTCTAAAATCGAGTTCGTAGAACTGTGGCCGTCGTTCTGAAAACGATTTTGGCGGGATAAGCTAACTTTAAAAAACCCACCTAACCTATGCTAAAAGCCGTGTCCTTACCCAGGGGGGCTTTGCCCCCCCCGGACCCCCCCCGCCTTACACAGCAGTTTCCTTACCTACGAGTACGACGGGAGAAGCTAACTTAAAAAACCCACCTAACCTATGCTAAAAGCCGTGTCCTTACCCAGGGGGCTGCGCCCCCCCGGACCCCCCTTACACAACAATATAATTAACTACATAGTTAAATACTGAAATCCATGTGTACTTACATGATTAATATTCGAAATCGCTGAATTCCGAATCTTCGGGAAGCGCGCTGACGGTCTTCTTTCTGACTTTCGCTGGGCGGGATGGAGCGGGAGTTATGGATGGTCCAGGAGAAGCGTGTGTAGCGGCCGTTGTTGCTGGGGTTTGGCAAGTTTTGAGAGGGTAAACACGATTGATTAATTTCAAGAATGCCTTCAGTTTACACTCTGATCCCTCTAGATATCCCTGACAAGGGACTCAACCGAGTTCAGCTGGTACTGCTAGGGTACCACAGCCCACCCTCCCACATTATCCACCACAGATGAAGCTTCATAACGCTGAATCCCCTATTGCTGCTACCTCCGCAATACTGTACATGTACTAAATATACAGTTCCATATTTACTGTACTATTATAGTTACCCCTATTATAGACTGCAACTTCATTTTCTGTTGTCTGAACCCATTTTCTTCATCTCTTTGTGATGGGTGACTATATTTTATTCTAGGCCTAGCTGGTAAATCTCTTTTCTTAAAATGAAACATTTTTCGTAAAGTGAGTCATAAAAATATTGGCATCTCGTTTCGCAGCTTGAAAATTTCGTAAGAAGATTTGGAGCCTTTGTAGGGTGACGGCCAGATCCGTTTCCATTCATAGAAAATGGGAATAATATAAAGTGGGGTGGACTGTGGCCGTCGTTCTAAAATCGAGTTCGTAGAACTGTGGCCGTCGTTCTGAAAACGATTTTGGCGGGATAAGCTAACTTAAAAAACCCACCTAACCTATGCTAAAAGCCGTGTCCTTACCCAGGGGGGCTTTGCCCCCCCCGGACCCCCCCGCCTTACACAGCAGTTTCCTTACCTACGAGTACGACGGGAGAAGCTAACTTAAAAAACCCACCTAACCTATGCTAAAAGCCGTGTCCTTACCCAGGGGGCTGCGCCCCCCCCGGACCCCCCTTACACAACAATATAATTAACTACATAGTTAAATACTGAAATCCATGTGTACTTACATGATTAATATTCGAAATCGCTGAATTCCGAATCTTCGGGAAGCGCGCTGACGGTCTTCTTTCTGACTTTCGCTGGGCGGGATGGAGCGGTTGTTATGGATGGTCCAGGAGAAGCGTGTGTAGCGGCCGTTGTTGCTGGGGTTTGGCAAGTTTTGAGAGGGTAAACACGATTGATTAATTTCAAGAATGCCTTCAGTTTACACTCTGATCCCTCTAGATATCCCTGACAAGGGACTCAACCGAGTTCGGCTGGTACTGCTAGGGTACCACAGCCCACCCTCCCACATTATCCACCACAGATGAAGCTTCATAACGCTGAATCCCCTATTGCTGCTACCTCCGCAATACTGTACATGTACTAAATATACAGTTCCATATTTACTGTACTATTATAGTTACCCCTATTATAGACTGCAACTTCATTTTCTGTTGTCTGAACCCATTTTCTTCAACTCTTTGTGATGGGTGACTATTTTATTCTAGGCCTAGCTGGTAAATCTCTTTTCTTAAAATGAAAAATTTTTCGTAAAGTGAGTCATAAAAATATTGGCATCTCGTTTCGCAGCTTGAAAATTTTGTAAGAAGATTTGGAGCCTTTGTAGGGTGACGGCCAGATCCGTTTCCATTCATAGAAAATGGGAATATTATAAAGTGGGGTGGACTGTGGCCGTCGTTCTAAAATTGAGTTCGTAGAACTGTGGCCGTCGTTCTAAAAACAATTTTGGCGGGAGAAGCTAACTTGAAAAACCCACCTAACCTATGCTAGTAGCCGTGTCCTTACCCAGGGGGGCTTTGCCCCCCCCCCCCCCCGGACCCCCCCGCCTTACACAGCAGTTTCCTTACCTACGAGTACGACGGGAGAAGCTAACTTAAAAAACCCACCTAACCTATGCTAAAAGCCGTGTCCTTACCCAGGGGGGCTGCGCCCCCCCGGACCCCCCTTACACAACAATATAATTAACTACATAGTTAAATACTGAAATCCATGTGTATTTACACGATTAATATTCGAAATCGCTGAATTCCGAATCTTCGGGAAGCGCGCTGACGATCTTCTTTCTGACTTTCGCTGGGCGGGATGGAGCGGGAGTTATGGATGGTCCAGGAGAAGCGTGTGTAGCGGCCGTTGTTGCTGGGGTTTGGCAAGTTTTGAGAGGGTAAACACGATTGATTAATTTCAAGAATGCCTTCAGTTTACACTCTGATCCCTCTAGATATCGCTGGCAAACACAGTAATTTGCAAAAAACTGTCATACATGTGTTTCTGTGTGCCGAAAGCAGGTATGACAGTCCTTTTCAAAATGTGCCACTGCGATTCTATAGAGTTAGTGTGTACACTGCGATCGTCCAGGCTCACAAACTTAATGCTATGATTAACTGTGTGATGTTGAAAAAAATGATTCTTTATATTATTATAAGCCTTCCAACAATCCGAAATAATAGTAGTTTCGGGATGGACGAATTCTAATAATATAGGAATCAACATCTTAGCCGAACGATCATCGACAACCTTGAAAAACGTCTCGCGTGTTTCCCGATCAATCCCTCCAAACACCCAAGCACCGTCGACCCTACTACCCCGGTTATACTTCCGTGTGCCAAACTTGCTCTCGTCGATCTCCACCACGTGACCAGGTCCGCCAATCTTCTTACTGTCGATCACAAGAATATCGACACACACGTTGTACCAATCCACGAGAGTATGCGAGGCAAACTTTTTATACGTCTGGCGAATGGTGTATTGGGGAAATTTGTAAACAAAATCACAGATGAGGATAAAAATATCCTGGCACGACAGTTGAGATTTTTAAAAAAAACTGCCTCTTTTCAAACTAATCTTTTTCCGGCACGGGATAATTACACCGCCAAAAGTACGTGTTTTCACCGGTTCTTGATTTGCCGTCGTACTTTTTAGTGACTTTGCCGATATTGCAAGTAGAACGCACACCGGAAAAATCACCTAACAGGCCTTTAAAATACAAATAATCACTGAAATTGTTAGTGGCCATGAAACTGAACACGAAAAAAAGTAGGGTCGTTAATTTGGTCGAAATTAATGATATCTTCAGAAACACGAGATGTAGCACCGGACGCCATGGTGTCTGCGCTAGAAAGAACGAGCGTGCTTCATGTGAGGTATGGTATGATCGAGATTTTTGAATTCTTGAATTCTGATTGGGCAAAAAAAGGCCCGTAGGCTAATTCGCAGGTCAAGTGGGGTCTCATTGGGTCGTTTCAAAAGTACCGCGGCCGTGATGAGTTCGGTAGTTTGACACTACAGCGGTGCTATCGCTATCGTAACGCCATCTACAGCTAGTTTTTTTAACTACGGGAGCGAGAAGATTCGTGGCCGAGTAAGAACTCGAGCCACATATAAATTTTCAGGTAATTTAGGGTTTTCGGCAAAAAACATAAAAGTGTGCGTTTAAGCACATATTTAAGATCCGTAGACTATTTCCAAACGTTTTTATTCTATACAAGATAACAGTCGGAGCGATAATAAGCAAATTAGGACTTTAACCATGCCACATGGTGTGAACCAAGCAAACCCATTGGATACTACTGCTACTTGTTTGGAACCAGGCAAACTTATTAGTATACATATGTCTCAGTGTTACCACAGAGATTTTTTGCTCAGTGTCCTTTATTGCACGGCCCATGTACCCGCTGGTAATCACACCACTGGCACACAAATGTAAGGAATCCTAACTCTTGCTACCTACAAGGTCCAAATTTAGAAATCCTAGGATTAGTTTTCCAACCAGTTGAAACAGAAATTTCTTCCCACCTAAGGATGAGTCTTCTATGTAAAGGATGAAAGTTTGTGTAGTATTTGTGGCGGAACAATTTACAAATTTAGAGATCATTTCTATTTTTCCTAACTATACAAACCATAGACCTTTACTTATACTTTCCCTCCATCGCCTATCACCTAGGAAGTCCCAGCTACAATCAAAGTGACTACTCAGTGAGCAAGCAGAGAGGTGGTACTTCCCCGCTCACCTGTTTATATCTACAGTAGTTGCAAAAGTTTTAACTTTCGTGTTCTCCAGCTTCACTGTTACTTCTCCTATGTGAAGGACTCAGGTTTGTATAGTTAGGAAAAATACAAATTATTTCCAAATTTGTTCTATTGATAACAGGATAGCCAAGGCTGCAGTTGCGTCTTATTCAGGACAACTGAATAACGAACCTGATTCAACTACAATAGAAGATACAGGAAATACGAATCAAGGAATTGTAGAAAATATTAAAGTAGAATCTACAGATGGTAAGCATAGCAAATTTCTCTCTCTCTCTCTCTCTCTCTCTCTCTCTCTCTCTCTCTCTCTCTCTCTCTCTCTCTCTCTCTCTCTCTCTCTCATTGAAAGTAGAGGCATTCAGAGTCAAACTATCTAATTTTCTATAGTCATTATGAATTTTATAGTAAAAGATTGTCTTTATCCAACCTTATTGACCTTTTCACATCAATTATAATATTTTTTCCTATGTGAATGTAAACCTTCATCCTTTACTAGGGGTAAGATTCTGGCAAAACCTGGAAACAGCAAATGAAGAATTATTGAGGTTCTGGCAGCCATCGCCCTGTAGCCACTGGTGGTACGTGTCTGATAGTTCTCAGACCCTTCATTCCCATTCTGTCCGTCAAACTGTAAAGACGTGTTCTCGATGCTCGCCAACTGGCTTGAAGTTTTTCTAATTTTCTCTCTTTTTCTCATTTCAGTATGTGTGTGAAAGAACTTAGCAGAACACGGACGTGTCCAGAACTATCAGATCGACGCTGTGGCACCTTTATAAGTAAGGTTTAGATTGATCCTCACCCTCTATGTTCTTCGTGTAGAGGGCAGCCCTGCACTTTGGATTTCCCTTGTGATGTGTGCAGGGATTTATCTTCCTCCCAACGGACGAGGTTTCTGAGTAGGAAGAAGAGATCTAAACACAATTGTTCTCCTTTGGATTCGTGCTTGAGGTCAGGAAAGTCGGCGAGATTCCGACTGCTAACTACAGAAACTCATCCATCTAGCCCTTCTTCAGTTAACTCTTTGGAGACCAAACCTGAGAAGACTGACGACTTTATGATGGCAGAGGTAACTCCCAAGGCAGTAGACTTCCCTGCATCCCATAGAGAAACAGGGAGACCATCCCTTGTAAAGGAGCTCCAGTCTTCAGTTTTGGAAATCTTGGTCATCAAGCTTTCTCCACCCCCCATAAGCATCAACTCTTATAATAGAGACATTGTCTCCGAGTTCTCTGCCTACTCCTCTGGAAGTGCTGTAAGCAAGTTTTCAGACTATAGCCCAGTTGAGCTTAGTGGCACCAAGCAGCGAGCGACGAAGAGGTGGGCCATCTACTATTGCGTACACTATCCAATTATGATCAGTTTTGTTTTTCCTCACAAGAGCAGACACCTCCACAAGTAATAGCACTAGCTAAGAAAAGGGGGCATCTGGAGGACACGCCTCTCAAAGTTCTCTACAGGCAAAAGACCCAAAAGCGAAAAGTCCCGTCAGGTGACTGGCCAGTTTCTTTTCCCTCTTTTGATCATAAGAGGGAGCGCATCAGAGTAGTCAGAGCTACTTGTTCCTCTGGATGTTAAGAAAGGAGTTTCATGTCATACAGACCTTAGGTTGTGTCAGTCAAAGTTAATCGGTTAATATAGGCTCTCTCCTATTGAGATTGTATATCGAAGAGGGTCAATACCAAAGCAAGTGATATCACAGTTATGTCTGGATCCAGAGTCCCCAGATGAGATAAAAGCCCCTCTTTCCAAACATTACGGTTCATCTTACATCTATCTCTTTTCCAGAAGATAGAAAGTCGGGGAGAAGAAGAATGTCACTTCCAAGAAAAATAGATGGGCGTCATCCGCAAGTGACTCCGTGGAGTCCCATGATCAGATGACTCCACCTAAAAGAGAAAGACTTGATTTCCCGAGCACGTCGACTCACCCGGTCCAGCCAATGAGAGACCCTTGGAGTTCATCTTTACTGAACTTAAGGAGGAGTCTTCTTTCCTGAGGGTCTTAGGACTTATCAGGAAAAGGAATAATCCAGGTGATGTTCTGAAAGCCCCCTTCTCTGGAAGGCAGACCTCCATTGATTCCTTCTTCAGGAAGAAACATACATCGAAGCAACACCTTGAGTTGCCTTGGTCAGGACAGAGAGAAGACTATCTAGGTACTGAAAGCACAGGTCTGTGCTACTAAAGTCTCTCTGCAAGCAGCTCGCTCCTCTAAGTTGATTCCTCTTGTATTTTGGAAACAAAGGAAATTCTACGTGACAGAGGAAGCCCATCCATCCCTTTTTCCCTTAGACCTTAAGGTATCAACCCTTCCCACCTTTTGTCTCATAAGGATGGTGATCAGCAGAGCCTTAATTACACTCAATCTCCAAATGACTGGTAGAACTGAAATAGCCACACGCAGAATGGTACCCAGACCTAAGCCTTCTAAAGAAGTTCTGAGAGGTCTCGACCCAGTACGACCTTTTATGTCAGCCGCACGTGAAGAAATACCACAGTGCAGTGAACTGGCTGTTACTTCATGGTTAGAGGTTATCAAACATCTCCTCAAAGTGAAAACTAAAATTTAATAGGACCAGCTCTGTAAGAGGCAGGCTTAATTCACTGGGCTGGAAAATCACTTCCCTTTTAATAATAATCCTCAGAGAGAAAAGCTTTTTTTCATGTTCAACTACAAAGCAATGCTCTAAATACCTCCAAAGTCTTCAACAGTAGTCTATCTAGCAAAGTGGGTACTCTTCTGTGCTTGGTGTCATAGGAGGAACCCTTCTCCACTCGCAACTGTTACATTAGTTGCAGATTTTTTTGTGTACCTGAAGGGTGAGAAACTCTTCTTAGTATCGGGGATTAAAGGCTATCGCTCAGCCTTGAGCCAAGTTTTCAGACTAGGAGGAGTAGAGCTGTTTTTCTTGTGGGAATTATTAGCTTTGGCTTGGAGTTTTGAACAATCTTGTCCCCCTCGGGAAATCAAATCCCCAGCTTGGAATGTGACCAGAGTCCTTAGATTACTCTGGAAGGCTCCATACAAACCAGAGCCTCAGATGGACCTCACAATTGAAACAGTGTTTTTATTAGCCTTATATTTGACCAAAAGAGTGGGAGAGCTTCATGATCTATCATACGTAGTCTCACATTCCTAGTGGTGGAGGCAGATCTCGTTCTCATTCATTCCTGAATTTGTGGAAAAGACCCAAAACTCACTGATCAGTAACTCTATGTTTGATTATTTCAATCATATTGCTCAAGGAGATGACCGATAATCCTGATGACTTGCATCTGTGTTGTGTGCAGGCAGTGAAGCTCGACATAAAATGGACAAGCTCATGTAGACCCCCCTTACAGAATCTCTTTACTAGTATAGGGATGACAAAGTAGAAAATCTCAAGAAATACCATCTCCTTCTGGTTTTGTGAAGTCATTAGTTGAACCTACAAGGAGCAATGGGATACAGCCTTGGCCTTAGCCCCTCCTACAGCTCGTGATGTCAGGGGGGTTGGTACCACTTTAGCCTTCAGAAAGAACCCTTCAGTTGCCCAAGTGTTGAAGGCAGGTGTCTGGAAGAAACAGACCACCTTTAAAGCACACTATCTTTGGGATTGCATCTGCATGTCCATGAATACATCCTCCATAGGACCTGTGGTAGCTGCCCAGCAAGTGGTGTACCATGCCTCACTCCTGTTGGTACAAAAAAGGCATCATGTCTAAGATAGGTTTTACATCATAAGTCAGGTTTAAGAGTGAGAATGTCTGACCTTCTTTCCTTTTTTCCTTCCTTTTCTCTCTTTGGATCAGCCGGTGTGATGTTATGGAGTTGGAACGGACACTGATGCATGTGAGCACGCTAATGATGGGTAGTTATTATATTAAAATAGTAGAAGTTTAGAATCCCTACACTCTTTTTGATGAGGTTGTGACAGTTACTTTTGTACTTTTCCTAGCTATGCAAACCTAAGTCTTTTAGGTTTCAATTCCCACAGCATTCATCCCACAATTCCCAGACAGAATTAAAATGAAGGCTCGTAGTGCTGTCAGACCCATAACACCACTGGATACTGGGTGATGGTTGCCAAAACCTTAATAATTCTTCATTGGCCATTTCCAGATTTCACCAGAATCTTACCTTTACTAAAGGACTTAGGTTTGTATTGCCATGAAAAATACAAATTACTGCATTTTTTACATTTGTGATATTCTGCAGTTTATGATAAAAGTAGTTCATCTGATGCACTATCAATATCCAGAAAGCAATTGACATGCTTCCCCGTAAACAGTTAATGTTATGAGTAAAGAGTTTAGGTATCTTGGAGGGAGCAGGGAACTGGTTAGAAGATTGACCAAGAAATGTGAAAAAATTATTATTGGTAGATCATTTTTTTTTTTTTTTTTTTTTTGGTAAAAATTCACAAGTGGTGCGCCTCCATTGTGCTTCATTATAAACTTGAGTGACTTGGATTTTAAGTTTGTTAGCTAAAAAAGACTTGTTTGGTGTTAATGTAAAAATAGTTAATATTATATGGTAGTTATAAAGCAGTTGCAGGAATACTGAAAAAAATAGGTGACCGGCCCTTGAAATGAGAGATGATATTCAGCTTAGACTCTTATGGAATTTACTCATAAAAAAAAATGCCAATTATGGACTACTTGGCCAAGAGATAGAGTCATCATCAAGGGGTAAACCTAAGCGCTATTATTAGTAGTGACTTACAACCTTCTAGGCAGTATATAAAAGTTGGAAATACATGAAGGAATAAGTGTCAATTCACCGCAAGGTGAAAGGGGACACTACTGACTTTATACAATGCACCAATTACTAATAAAAGACAAGTTATAGAGTTTACCATCTAATTTGGGGTTCCATCACATAGGAGGAAGTTAGAAAGGCTAGAAATAGTAGAGGGAAGAGTAACCAAATTAATACCATGAGATACTTTGGGTATTAAATGAAGTTAGAATGCCTTAACTTGTATTTTCTAGAGAAGCATTGATTAAGAAATTGGTTGATGGAAACACTTAGTACTCAAATGTAATATTAAAAGATACTGCAAGTATCTAACATAATTACCAGCCAAACTAGATCCAATTCATAGATACTGTACAGGCTTTACTGTATACAGATTCAAAACCAACTAGTACCGGTATAGGGTTTTCTTTATACATAAGATAACACCAACTTAGGTTAGAAGCAGTATCCTTACCATGGATATTTTGAACTATTGATTACTAAAAATGAGAGAAAGGAGCTGAGAGAAGCACAAAGGTTGGAGTAAAATGAAAAATGGTAAAGCACCTGGTTCATCAGAGTTTCAAATTGAAATGGTCAGGATATTGGCTGCAATATGGGAAAAGGAAATAATGCATAAAGAGTGGGAGGAGAGTTTAATGGTATCTGTGTTTAAGCAAAAGAGTGTTGTCATCACATGTGGTAACTACATGGAAATTGAACTAACAGAGGGGGATTTGAAAGTTTTGAGAGGGTACTAGATGAGAGATTGTAGAGATTGTGAAACAGCAATATGGATTCATGAGGGGAAGATGAATGTGAATGCCATCTTTGTTGTAAGACAGCTACAAGAAAAGAAGCTAGAAGCAAACCAGAAGTTTTTCTGTTCTTTGGTAGATCTAGAGAAGGCTTATGACTGAATCCCAAAAGAAATTATGTTTTGGTGCTTTAGGAAGAGGAAAGTGACAGAGAAGTTGGTTAAAATGGTTGAGACGATGTGCAAAAGAATGAGGACAAAAGCATTAACAGCAGTTGGGGAAACTGAAACCTTTGGATTTATTGATGGATTACACCGGGGGTCAGCATTAAACCCCTTTTTATATGTTCCATTCATGGACGTGAAGAAATTAGAAATTAAGAGTTGTGGGAGTTTCTGTATGCAGATAGTTTAGTGTTTACTACGGAAAATGAGGAACCAAAGCTTGAGAGAATAGAAATGAGAATGCTGAGATGGATTATGGGAATATCACTATTTGAAAGACTTGGAAATGGTGATATAAAAAGAATGACAGGTTTAGAAAAGATTACAAAGGTGATAAGAGTGTCACGACGGATATGGGTTGGACACGTGTTGAGGATGGATGGTGAGGAGGGCATAGGTAGAACCTGTTAGGGAGGGAAGATCAAGAGGGGGCCAAAGAATTAGATGGCAAGATAAGGTGAAGGAAGGTATGGAGAGAAGCAGTTTGGTGGAAGAGGATGTTTTTAATAGAGGGCAAATCAGGAAGAGGATGTTTTTAATAGAGGGCAAATCAGGAAGAGGATGTTTTTAATACAGGGCAAATCAGGAAGAGGATGTTTTTAATAGAGGGCAAATCAGGTAACCGACCCCTTAATGTAAGGGTTAAGGTGGGAAAATGATGATCATTCCTCACTTTGAAATGGATCTATGCAACATTGTCAAAAGCTTTTATGGTATAAGAGTGTTAACCCATTTACCCCCAAAGGACGTACTGGTACGTTTCACAAAAGCCATCCCTTTACCCCCATGGACGTACCGGTACGTCCTTGCAAAAAAATGCTATAAAAATTTGTTTGTTCCGTAACCAAAATACAAACCACGCTATTTACAAAGGGTATTACTTTTAGCGCAGCTGAAATGACGAGCCAATAGTTTTTAACGAGGGTTAATTACCCCCGCGCTAGTTAGCGGGGGGTGGGGAAGGGTAGCTTGCTACCCCTCCCCCCTCCACACACCGGTGACTTGCTTCACTTCACTTTTGGCTCGGCGGTGATCAGACGTGTCTGTTCATCGCCTTCGTGACAGCCTTTAATTTTCTGCTTTTTCTTTTCAGCTTGTGTGATTGGTTGGAAGTTGACCTTCAGTTATTTTCTTTTATTTACTATGCGTACATGCCCTGGAGTTGCCGGCCGTCCTTGTGGGACTTTCATGTCGGACGTTATTACGGGTCCTCACACCCTCTGCCCTCAATGTCGGGGCCGACGGTGCGACCAGGATAACATGTGCCGTGAGTGCAGGGAGTGGTCTGCCTCCCAGTGGGAGAGGTTTGGCCGTCGGCGTAAGAAGAAGTCCAAGAGAGACCGTTCTCCTCCGGGGTTAGCCTTGAAGGAGGAAGGTTCTCGGGACTCTTCTTCCGCCGCCCAAACCTCCTCCGAAGCTCCCCCTCGTCCGCCTCCTAAGGAGAGTCGTCCGAGTGGGAGCGCAGGCCCTTGTTCTGTTTCCCTACCTTCGGTGGGGGGAGAGGGCGTCGCCTCCCATAGCGAGGCGGTTCCCCCTCCTCCTCCGGGGGAGGTTATTGATAATAATGCCTTATCCAGTGATGATCTTTTACAGATTTGGTCGTCCCTGGGGCTTAAGGGCTTGCCCTCCAGGGTTGCTCTTATTGACCTTGTCTCGTTGGGGGCCGCTGTTAAACAGTCGCCGGTGGTAGCGGAGGTAGACCCTCTGTCTATTGTCGACGTCGTGGTGACAGAGGCCTCCGACGTGGCTGGGCCTTCCGACGCAGGTGCTGTTGCTGGTGATGGTGCTCAAGGCTCTCCTCCTCCTTCCGTGCATCCTTCGAAGGGGGAAGTGAGTCCTTTGGTCTCGACTGCTGCCCAGCTTCCTTCTGAGGGAAGTGTTTTGACGGAGACTCCCCTTCGGAGGACCGATGGTCCCGACGATCTCCCCCGAGGCCACCTCCGCCGTAAGGCTCACCGCCCTCTACGCCACAAGGGCCTCCCTTCCCCTTATAGGGGGACTAAGAGGCGCCTTTTTGGGTCTTCGTCCTCCGGGGGGGACTCTCCTCGTCAGCCTCAACCGACTGCTCCGCCCTCTTTGAACCTCTCTGCAGACCGCTCACCATCTCCTGCCGGATCTTCGCCTTCTGGAGAACTCGTCACCCGACGGGCAACGGTCCCTTCGGGGCTAAGGGATTCTTCCCTTACGCGAGCAGGGCTAGCGCACAAGCGCTCTCCTGCTCGCCAGCGATCTCCTGCTCGCCAGCAATCTCCTGCTCGCCAGCGATCTCCTGCTCACCAGCGATCTCCTGCTCGTCGACGATCTCCTGCTCGCCAAGACTCTCCTGCTCGCCGACACTCACCTGCTCGTCGGCTCTCCTGATGTTCGCCCCCCTCGCCAGCGCTCTCCTGCTCGTCAGCTCTCTTCCGAGCGTCAGCGCTCATTTGAGGACCATCGCCCTGCGGTCTCTGACCACCCTTTAGTTCCTGCTGAACTCCCTGCTCACCATCCACCTGGTCCTGTGGCTACGCAACATCGTGCTGCGCGTGTGTCAGAAACACATGTTCGCCAACGTGCCAGTGATCTTCCCGTTCCTGCTCGTGAACGCGCCGCACCACCTGTCCTCTCACAGGACACGCGTCGACCTTCTGCTTGCCAGCGATCACCAGCTCGCCAGCGATCACCTACACATGCTGCTCGCCATCGCACGACCCTGCATGATTGCCCGCTTACGCATGCTGCTCCTCATCGCACAACCCTGAACGATCGCCCTCCTGCGGATGCTGATCACCATCGCACCCTTTCACGCGATCATTCACCTGAGCATGCTGCTCGCCATCGCACAACCCTGCACGATCGCCCGCTTACGCATGCTGCTCCTCATCGCACAACCCTGAACGATCGCCCTCCTGCGGATGCTGATCACCATCGCACCCTTTCACGCGATCATTCACCTGCGCATGCTCCTCGCCATCGCACAACCCTGCACGATCGCCCGCTTACGCATGCTGCTCCTCATCGCACAACCCTGAACGATCGCCCTCCTGCGGATGCTGATCACCATCGCACCCTTTTTCGCGATCATTCACCTGCGCATGCTGCTCGCCATCGCACAACCCTGCACGATCGCCCGCTTACGCATGCTGCTGCTCATCGCACAACCCTGAACGCTCGCCCTCTTGCGGATGCTGATCACCATCGCACCCTATCACGCGATCATTATCGCCAGCGATCTTCTTCACCTACGCGGCAGCACGATCCCTCGCCGTCGCGCCATCGCTTGCGTTCGTCGCCTCGGACACGTGTTCATTTACCTGCCCACCCTCACGCCCACTCGCCTGCGCGCCCGCTCGCCTGCGCGCCCGCGCGATCACCCGCGCGACCATTCGCCTTTGCGCGACCGTTCGCCCTCGCGCGACCATAGTTCGCGGCGAATTCCACAGCCGGTGGTAGCAGCAGGGACGCGTGCTCCTAGACGGCACTCGGGATCACTTCCATCCAAGCACAGGTTGGTAGTGCAGGACGAAGACAGGTCAGTACAGTATTCTTCCCCACCTTCTTTTCAGGCAGGTACCGTCGTGTCCACTCCAAAGGATCGCCCGATCCCTTTCACCTTAGCGAGGATTTCGGACTCTGTGTCCTTGGAGCAGCAGACTTGGTTTGGTCCGCTGGCACGGGCGTTAGTGAGGGTTATGAAACCAGCACTCGCCGGCCAGGGTAACAAACCAGCGGCTGTCTCTCCTACGCTGAAGAGAAAGAGAGGAGTGGACTTCGTGGTGACTTCCCCCAGGGCGAAGTTGGTTCCCAAGAGGTCGGTCTCGAGGGTCCCCTCTCCTGCACGAGTACTCTCTCCTTCTCCCATGGATGAAGCCTTTCCGTCCTCAGGTGAGTCCAGTGGGGCGGTAGTCTTCCCCTCGGCACCAGGGGGGGAGACTTCGCTTCAGGCAGGAGAATCGTCTCGTGAGGAAGGGGCCCCTCGAACCTCGTTGTTGGGATCCTGTATCCCTCCCTGGAGGGAACCCAAGGATTCCAAGACCATCCCTAAATCCTCTGCAAGGATTCGTCAGGAACCCACGACTACCCAGGGGAATGTCCACGTATCACCCCAGGAAGAGATTCCTGGGGCAGGAGACTTAGCTGCCAGCCCGCAGTGAGGAGAACAGCAAGAGTCCGAACATGCCTTCTGGCAGGTCCTAAGCCTGATAAGGCAACTTAACAGTCTTACGGATCCAGTCATCCCCCCCCGTGAAGGCAAAGACACGATTCTGGATGAAGTGTTTGACGTTCGGAAGGCCCCTAAGACCAGTGCAGCTCTGCCCTGGTCTCGGGGGCTGAAGAGTGCCAGAGCTAGAGCCAATGCTCAGCTCGCACTTCTTGCCTCCTCCAGTCGTTCCACTGCCGGGAACAAACTCATCCCTCCTCCTCGCCTTCAGCAGAGGAGGTATTTCGAGATCCTGGGTGAGCACAACCTCGCTCTTCCTCTTCATCACTCTGTGGAGGAGCTGGCGAAGGGAGTTCCCTTGGAGAAACTCTCTGCCCGGCAGGTGTCGTTCTCGGCGGCAGAGATCCTTAACCACGAGAAGGTCGCTAAGTGTGCCATGCAGGCCACTTCGTGGCTGGACTTCTGGTTAGGATCTCTGGGCATCCTATTGCGATCGGAGGACTTGTCCAAGGAGACCAATAGGAAGGCCCTAGAGACCTTCTTGCTCTCGGGCACCCGCTCCATCGAGTTTTTGGCGCACCAGGTTACCACCCTGTGGGCCAACTCGGTGTTGAAGCGTCGCGATGCTGTGTCCGAGAGATTCCATCCGAAGGTCCCCGCCGTAGATGTGTGTGTAGGCTCCGACATGCCTCCCTCCTGGGGGAGAGCCTGTTTGAGCCTCAAGACTTGGAGCGAACGGCTGAGAGGTGGAGGAAATCCAGCACGGACTCCCTCCTCCACAGGGCCCTTACAACTCGGCCCTATAAGCCTCCAGCCCCGCCACAACAGCAGCAACAGCCTCGTAAGGCTCCCAAACAGGCACCGGCAGCTAAGAAAGTGGTGTCTAAGCCTCAGCCCTTTCCAGCCAAGGTCAAGAGGGGCGGTAAGTCCTCCAGGGGAGGCAAGACTTCTAGGGGTGGCGGCCGCGGCCGCAAGCCCTAGGGGTGGCAGTCCCCCTGCGTGTCCACCTGTGGGGGAATGCCTTCAGCGTTGCGTCCGCAGGTGGCAACATCACGGGGCCGATGCTTGGACGGTCTCAGTGATCGGCCAAGGTTATCGCGTCCCGTTCACGTCATCTCAACCTCCCCTGACAGCGAATCCAGTGTCGTTGAGCTCCTATGCCATGGGATCGGCAAAGGGGCTGGCCCTTCAGGCCGAAGTCGAGACCATGTTCGAGAAGGGTGCTCTCCAGGAGGTCATGGACGGCTCTCCAGGCTTCTTCAGTCGACTCTTTCTTGTAAAGAAGGCTACTGGAGGCTGGAGACCCGTCATCGATCTCTCGGCTCTGAACAGGTTTGTCAAACAAACCCGGTTCAGCATGGAGACAGCAGACACGGTCAGACTTGCGGTGAGACCACAAGACTTCATGTGTACACTGGATCTAAAGGATGCGTACTTCCAGATCCCAATCCATCCGTCTTCCAGGAAGTACCTGAGATTCTGCCTAGACAACAAGATCTACCAGTTCAAGGTGCTGTGTTTCGGTCTCTCCACAGCTCCTCAGGTGTTCACCCTGATTTCGACTTGGGCGCACAGGAACGGCATTCGTCTCCTTCATTACCTAGACGATTGGCTGATCCTAGCAGACTCGGAGTCGACCCTTCTTCGACACCGAGACAGGCTTCTAGATCTTTGCCAGGATCTGGGGATCGTGGTAAACCTCGAGAAGTCCTCTCTGCAGCCGTCCAACGACTGGTTTATCTAGGCATGCTAATAGACACCAATCTCCACAAAGCCTTTCCATCAGACGACCGGATAGCAAGGCTGAGGAGGGTGGCGGAACCTTTCCTCAGGCAAAAAGAACTCCCCGCCCAATCGTGGTTGCGCCTCTTAGGCCACCTATCCTCCCTGGCCCGTCTGGTTCCAAACAGCCGCCTCAGGATGAGATCCCTTCAATGGCGGCTCAAGTCCCGGTGGAATCAAGGATCCGATTCCCCGGACATTCTGATCCCAATGGGGTCTCTGGAACAGACGGACTTGCGGTGGTGGCTGGCCAAACAGAAACCTGCGAAAGGGAGTGAGTCTTCTCGTCCTCCCCCCGGAATTGACTCTGTTTTCGGACGCGTCAAAAGAAGGGTGGGGGGCGTACGTTCTGAACCAGAGGGCCTCAGGCCTTTGGTCAGAATCAGAAAAGTGCCTACACATCAACCTGCTAGAATTGAAGGCCGTCTTTCTGGCCCTTCAACAGTTCCAACGGTTCCTGGCGGGTCACTCCGTGGTGGTGATGAGCGACAACACCACGGTAGTGGCTTATATCAACAAGCAGGGAGGCACTTTTTCGCAACAGCTATCCCATCTTGCAGTAGAGACTCTGAGGTGGACCGAAACCCACTCGATAACACTACTGTATCAGCTCGCTTCATTCCTGGCAAGAGGAATGTGCTCGCCGACAGTCAGAGCAGGGCTTCGCAGATAGTGAGTTCCGAGTGGTCTTTGGATCCTCAGATAGCCAACAAAGTCCTGACTTTGTGGGGTTCCCCGACGGTGGACTTGTTCGCGACAGCCTTGAACTTCAAGCTGCCCCTGTACTGCTCACCAGTCCCGGACCCCAAGGCACTCTGGCAAGATGCTTTCCAGCAACGGTGGGACAACATCGACGTGTACGCCTTCCCACCATTCTGTCTGATGAGAAGGGTGCTCAACAGGACCAGACTATCGGTCAACTGTTCCATGACTCTAGTAGCTCCGCTATGGCATCACGCGGAATGGTTTCCGGACCTTCTGCAACTCCTGACGGAACTCCCAAGGGAGCTTCCTCCACGACACGAGCTTCTCAGACAACCCCACTCCGGTGTCCCTCACAGGGCCGTAGCCTCGCTTCGGCTTCACGCCTGGAGACTATCCAGCGTTTCCTCGTGGAGAGAGGCTTTTCGCAACAGGTTGCGGAGAGAATGTCTCGGCACCTGCGAAGGTCCTCTGAGGGAGTCTACCAAGCGAAGTGGAGAGTCTTTTGTGGTTGGTGTCGTGGAAGGGGTATCTCTCCACTCGATGCCACTATTCCAGCAATAGCGGACTTCCTTGTGTATCTGCGAGAAGAAATGCGCCTTTCTGTCTCGGCAGTGAAAGGCTATCGCTCAGCCTTAAGCTTGGCCTTCAGATTGAAGGGCGTGGATATTTCTTCATCGCTAGAACTCTCTTTACTCATACGTAGCTATGAGCTTACCTGCCCCCAGTCGGAAGTGAGACCCCCTCCTTGGAACGTGGTTCGAGTCCTCAGGTCTCTCAAGAGACCTCCCTTCGAGCCATTACGCCAGGCCTCCGATCGCCACCTGTCTTGGAAGACGGCTTTCCTACTCGCCTTGGCCTCGGCCAAGCGAGTTAGTGAACTTCATGGTCTCTCGTACGACATCGCCCATTCAAGGGGATGGGGGGAGGTAACGTTCAGGTTCGTCCCTGAGTTTGTGGCCAAGACTCAGAATCCTGGAGTGCCGGATCCTCGGTTCGACTCTTTCAGGATCGCGAGTCTCCGTTCTGTAACAAACGACCCAGACCAGCTGCTACTATGCCCAGTGAGGTGTCTGAGGTACTACTTGAAGAGAACGGCTGCAGTCCGTCCTCATGTGCAAGCTTTGTTTGTGAGCACAGGCAGGACAAAGAGGAGGGTCACCAGGAACACCATCTCTGCTTGGATTCGAAGGGTTATCCACCATGCCCTGAATCCTGACCCTCCTCCGTCACGTCGCCCTCGGGCCCACGATGTCGGGTATTGCTACATCCCTGTCCTTCAAGAGAAACTTCTCTGTGACGCAGGTACTTCAAGCTGGGGTCTGGAAGCGTCAAACGACCTTCACAGCCCACTACCTGCAAGACGTGACCCACAGGAGCCTCGATACGTTCTCTATCGGCCCTGTGGTGGCTGCACAACAGCTGGTCTAACCTCAGGCTCCTTTTTGGACAAGTAGCAGTAGGTTGAGGGCGTGGTTACCCGGTCTTAGTCTGTGTGAATGAAAGAGTATGTCTGACCCTTACTTCTTTCTTCATTCTCCCCTCTCTTGGGGAAACAGCATCCTGGTCCTCGCATAGCTGACCTCGACCTCTGCAGGTAACCCATGCTTCTTTGTGCTCCTAGTATTAAGCTTAATACTGTTGCGTCTCCCATACCCTGACGAGGTGGTATGGGGAACGTCCTATCCTAGAATTCCTATCTGAAGGTCTCAAGGTCAACTTCATAGGACGAGTCACACTCTCCTCCTCACACTACTTATGTAGGCCACTCGTTCCTAGCGATGCTAGGAACCTGTGAGGTACAGGGGCTCCCTCTCTCTAGTGCTGCTCACTGAGGGATCGAGCCCCCGGGCAAGCCGAAGTCAGTAAGGCTGGGGACTTTCCACCCTTCCTAAGGGGTAAGTCACCCTTTGTAAATAGCGGGGTTTGTATTTCGGTTACGGAACAAAAGACAAATTCGAAGATAATTTGTATTTTTCCTAACCATACAAACCTTAGCTATTTACACATATGTGCCCGCCATCCCTGACCCCCAAGTCAAGTCCTACCTCTAAGTGAAGTGAAGCAAGTCACCGGTGTGTGGAGGGGGGAGGGGTAGCAAGCTACCCTTCCCCACCCCCCGCTAACTAGCGCGGGGGTAATTAACCCTCGTTAAAAACTATTGGCTCGTCATTTCAGCTGCGCTAAAAGTAATACCCTTTGTAAATAGCTAAGGTTTGTATGGTTAGGAAAAATACAAATTATCTTCGAATTTGTCATTTTACATATTTTTTGATAATTTTTTGAGAAAATTCAGGCATTTTTCAAGAGAATGAGACCAACCTGACCTCTCTATGACAAAAATTAAGGCTGTTAGAGCAATTTAAAAAAAAATATACTGCAAAATGTGCTAGGAAAAAAATAACCCCTTGGGGGTTAAGGGTTGGAAATTTCCAAATACCCCGGGGGTAAAAGGGTTAATAGAGATACAAACTAATTTAAAGATAAGAAATTACTGTGCTAGCAATGAAGTCTTAAATTGGGTTTTAATTATGACTTTTTATCAAATTTCAGATCTGGATATTATGGTTTATGAAGGTCTTTGTTAAGCATAAATAATATCATCTTGTGCAATCTCCCAGAAAAAGAGTATTCGCTGATTTTAGAAAAAGGTGAGTTAGAACTGAATTATATATCTTTTTTTTTTTTATTTTTCATTTTTCATGTACGTGAATATCTTTATGTGTAACATATGAGAACTTTTATATTACTTTTCTATACTGTAAAAATCAATCCTCAATGAAGAAAAGTTATATCTTAAAATTTCATTAAAGGTTTTTCATGCCAGATCAGTTTTACAATGTTTCTCGAAGATAAGAAGACAGTATAGTAAAGTACAGTAATCTCTCGCGTATCATCTCTTGCCCATAACCACATACTCTTTAGTGCGAACTAGGGATTGTTTTTTCCTGCAGAGAGTGGCGAAAGTGTGAATAATAGATTGAGTGCAAATAAATAATTGAACTCTCCAAAAGAAAGCAAAAATTAACCCTACTTAACTGGGCAAAGTAGCCAAACACTGTGCATGAGCTTTGATTGGCTTGGGTGTTGTATGCTAGTTGGTTTACTCGATGGTGATGAGGGTGTTGACGTGTGTTGCCATGCACTCTTGCCGTTGGCCAGGTGTTGGAGGAGCATTGGTGCCCTCCAGCTTCTCTACCTGGACAGGGAAGTACTACATTTTATTATGGATACATTAATATTCCAAACTGATAAGAGGGCACCTATTAAGGACTTTGTTTCTTGTTTGCAGCCATCATTCACAGGTTGGTGGTTGAGGTGACATGGCCCAGTGCTCATTAGCATTGTGCCCCTGATTACTCTCCACCAAGGTCAACAGAGAGAAGGTTACTTTGTACCTCTTCTGTGTCTGGTTTGATTAGTGGCAAGATCATTATCTCCTTCGCCCCTCGATTACGTTGCTGGTTTTATCCTTGGAACTGAATGCTCATTTGTTTCTACATAAATACAAACCACAGTATCATCTCTAATAGGAGTATGACGTCAGTGAAGCTGGGACGACCTTTTAGACTTTTAACGAGGTAAATATAGTTGCTGGCAAGTGGAGTAACCCTCACTCTTTGAGAGTGCTTGTCTTTGCTTGTGTTTGATGATAAACGCGATCGGAATTTAGGCCGGTACATGACCAAGCTAGCTATCTGACCTGGAAGCATGTGTAGGAATAGTCATGAAAACTGTGGCGGGGACCAATGAGACTGACATGTCCAACGAATTTGTCAGCCTCCATGACCTGAGAATTATTTTGCACTGACCAGGAAACTGAGCCAGACCGTTCTGAAACCCCTTTCGAGCTGTCCTTCTCCACTCCCAAATTAGGTCTTTCAACCTATTCTTTAACACTGGATCAATTATCGAGGTAAACTGAAGAAGGCTCTAAATCTTCTCCAGTTGCCACCTGAAAGAGAAGCAGCTTCAAACAAATGATCTGACCCCACTTAGAATTCTTAGCTGAGATGCTTTTGTAAGGCTTAATGTGTCTTTCACCATATTCCAATGAAGACTTAGCCTCTGAAATATCCATCTCGGAATTAGTCTTGACTTTGCGAAGTTGATATGGAGACCTAAGTCCTGAAGAACCCATTAAACCTGATGTGTGTATTTGTGGCATAATTCTTTTGTCTCCACCCAAATCAGCCAATTGTCTAGATAAGCTATGATCTGAACTCCCTGCAACTGTGGGAGTTTGATCATTACTTTTACTAGCTTTGTAAACACTCTTGGGGCAATGTTGAGGCCAATGGCATGGCTTTGAGTCTGTACACCCCCCTCTTGAGCTGAAACCCTAGGTAAGATCGTAAGTGATGGGCATTAAGGGCATGTCAACGTGCATCTTTTAGATCTATAGTACATGTCCAAGCCCCTCATTATAGTAATTGGCTGACATGCCAGAGGGTCATTTTGGATGAATGGCACCTGATGTGTTTGTTGAGATGAGACAGATTGAGGCTCACTCTTCTCTTTCCTGGGAGTCTTTCTTCGGTACTGCACACTGAATATTCTGCCCTAGAATTTTAGAAACCTGCACTTTTCTATGACCCCTTTCTTCAGCATCTTGTTTACAAAGGAGTTGAGTCCAGGGTCCTGGCCTGATGAAAACTTATGGTGTGAAGTTGTTGTTAACCACCAACCGAAACCTTTTGAGACTACAGTATACTCTGGAAAGATTTAACATCCCCGAAGACAATAGAGATGACCCCTTAACTCTAAGATCCTCTGCCTTTATTTGGTTTGCTAGCTCTTCTCTTTCTTTTGAATGATCTCCAAGAGAAGGCAGTAGGCTGGCCTGGTCACCAACCACCCATAGAGATACTACCGCTAAAGAGTCATTGGGTCCTTTGACTGGTCTGACAGTACTACACTGGATCCCTCTCTCAGGTTATGGTTCATTTTTCCTTTGCCTACACATTTACTGAGTAGTCTGGCCTATTCTATTCACATTCTCCTCTGTCTTCATGCACCTGACAACAGTAAGATTAACAAACAATTCTTCTTCACTCAAGAGGATAACTAGTGCACTGTAATTGTTCAGTGGCTACTTTAATCTTGATAAGGTTAGAAGACTCTTCAGTTATAGTAAGCAGCTCTTCTAGGAAAATTACATTAAAAATCAAACCATTGTTCTCTAGTCTTATGCCTCATTTTTCCTTTGCCTACACATACATTGAATTTTATGGCCTATTCTATATACATTCCTTTGTCCTCATGCACTTGACAATACTGGGATTACGAAAAAATTCTTTTGCACTCGAGAGGTTAACTTCTGCACTGTAATTGTTCAGTGTCTACTTTCCTCTTGATAAGGGTAGAAGAGACTCTTTAGCTATGGTAAGCTGCACTTCTAGGAGAGGGGCACTCCAAAATTAAACACTTGTTCTCTAGTCTTTGGTAGTGCTTCATTATAGCATTCTTTGCTTTTATTTTCAATTTTGGGTGCATTCCAACTATCAATTATTAGTTAGTATTTTACTCTACAGTATCGGATTGTTGTTAGATACGAACAGATATTTTTTTGTTACTTATACATAGCGTGGTGTGGCAATGACTTTCGTATTAGGAGTTGTTTTTACCTTGTGCCGAAGCTGCAGTTATAATGTTCAGTTACCTCTGAAAAGTTGTATGAACTAAAATACCATGATAGGAAGCATGTGAAAAGAATGTACTGTAGTGCCGTACAGTGGTTTACATATTTTGTTAGTCAACTGCTGGTATGCAATGATCAGTGAGTTGGTAGATTATAAGTTGACCCACCATAGGGCAGCAAGCATTCGTGGATTCTCGATCTTTACGCCTGTCTCTGTTACCTAACCCCTGTGAATAAGAAGGACCAACTGTATATCATTATGGGACTTTTATAGGCATTTAATCATTACTGGACTTTTATTATCCTTTTAATCATTACAGGATTTTTATAGTCACCACCAATACTGGACTTGTATGGTCATTTAATCAGTATCAACAGCTTCATTTGTAGGTAACAAGGCAAATGACTTTAAGTTCAACATAATCATCTTCATCAGCCATTACTAGTCCACTGCAGAATAAAGGCCTAAGACATGTCCTTCTACTTGCATTTGTTTATGGCCTTTCTGTGCCAGTCCATGCCCAAAAACTTTCTTAATTTGTCAACCCATCGTCTTTGCTTCCTTCCCCTGTTTCTTTTACAATCTCTAGGGTCCCATTCTGTTATTCTTAATCTTAAGTTAGCAAATTATAAAACCTTACTAAGATCCATATTTTTTAAAGACCCAGATAGATTCCTTCCCTTATTAGTTCAGGCGTTAAGGGTTTGCTGTACAAGATGTTTTGTACTGATTGGTTTTTCCTCTGACTTTGTTGTCATTACTATTGGTTGTTTCAATAAACAGGTAGACTTTCTTAAGCCTTCCTCATCTGTCATGGATTAATTATAAATTCTTGTTATTTCGTGCACAGGGCTTTTTTTCATTCCCTTTTTAAGTACTGTATATATGTCCTTTTTTCTCCAACTACTGCAGATGTCTAACCACCAGACTGAGAGGGATGGGTGGTGTTGTTCATGAATTGCCATAATGATTGCTTTTGTTATTTTATAATTAATCTCTTTTTCCTTGATATTTTTTGCTTGTTTCAGGTAAACTTCCATAGAATCAATCAGGATATCGGCGTCAGATTATATCAAACCAAAACTATAGCTGGAAAGGATTAAACACTTTTTCTAAAGGTAACTGTGTAGAAAAATATATTCCTGAGTATTTTATGCCTTACACGTTTATGGGGACTTTGGTTCTTGAAGGAAAATAAATCTGGTTAAAGGTAGTTTCATATGAGAAATAGCGTAATATTGAAAATGTTTTATGCTGCTTGAAGTAAACACACGCACACAGATATTTGATATTCAGTACAGTAATCCCTTGCCATATTGTGCCCTCAGTGCATTGTGGATTGTTTCATTTATCTTATGTAAATACATATCAGAGCTTTCTGCGGGCAGATACATTTTATATTTCATTCAGATTTCAATTACTTTTGTGTTAAAAGTAGTCACATTTGGGCCCAAACATTTAATACAGCAAATTGATCTATAAAAATACAGTAAAGTATTGCATATTGTAGTACATTAACCCCTTCTACTGTACAGTACTGTGAATACCGGAAATTTGTTTGATCAGCCATATGAAGAAGCAAAACAAACATTATTTCTGGCTATTTGGATTCAGACTTTTGGATGTATGTACAGTGTAGGCTCTGAGGGTTTATTTATGGAGGGTTGGATAGAGGTTATCGTCAATGTGATGTTTCCTAGTTTGTCACTCTGGTATCTCATCAGAATCATTTCCACTGTGATTGCAATATCCTCATTGTTGATGAAGCCATCTAATAGACAGTCATTATTTGATGTTGAGCTGGTCTTCCTCATCCATATAATCTCTGAACTATTGGACTAAAATTATAGCTATCTTAATACTGTCAATTTACATATACTGTATATATACAGATATATATATATATATATATATATATATATATATATATATATATATATATGTATATATATATATATATATATATATATATATATATATATATATATATATATATATATATATATACACATATATATATATATATATATATATATATATATATATATATATATATATATACATATATATATATATATATATATATATATATATATATATATATATATATATATATACATATATATATATATATATATATATATATATATATATATATATATATATGTATATATATATATATATATATATATATATATATATATATATATATATATATATATATATATATATATATGTGTGTGTGTGTGTGTGTATATATACAGTATATATATATATATACAGTATATACAGTATATATATATATATATATATATATATATATATATATATACAGTATATACAGTATATATATATATATATATATATATATATATATATACTATATATATATATATATATATATATATATATATATATATATATATATATGTGTGTGTGTGTGTGTGTATATATATATATATTTATATATATATATATATATAATTAATGGCATTTTCGCTTCTAGAAAGCTTGAGGTTTAGCAGAAAGGCGAAGGAAAGCAGATACTTCAGCATTTGGACAGTTTATTGGCTAAGCTTTCGGGAACAACATTTCCCATCATCGGAGCTAAAAAAGGAATGTAAAACACATATCAATAGACATTACGTTAGTCAATGAAATTCTGTTAAAAAGGCAAGAATTATAACAAATACATCGAAATACTTAAAAAATGAATTGGAGGAAATATACTAAAAAATTAAACCATATAAATCAAATTAAAAATTAAAACATTAAAACATTAAATGAATGCTATAGGAAAAGAGCAATATCAAAATCAGAACAAATACACAGAAAACTTTAACGAAGAATTCACAAAACATCATAAATATGGGAATCAAAACAATAATACACAGAAATAACCTGGAATAAAAGAAAATGAAAAAAAAAATAAAATAAACTCTGGATAAGAAAGAAACACACCTAGTATGGAAAAATATCCAAGACTGAGACATGGAAGGACGGGGAGGTTTAGATGTTAGAGCGTGTAAGTAATGGTTTGAAGATTAAGTGGTTAAGTTGTTAGGCAATATGTAAAGGAACAGAGGTTGTTGAGTGATTGAGAGTAGGGGATAGCTGTTTAATGAAAAGTGATTCTAGGGTAGGTAGAGAATAGCTATTGGGTGATTGGGCTAGTATTTTGAAATTAGAATAGTTAATTAATTGCTTGCATTGTTGAGCGTGATTACGTATGGAAGAAAATTCTTTTTTATTTAAAATACAACCTGTACGGTGACTGACTCCTCTATGAGAGTCGATGCGGATCCTCAAGAGACGGTTGGAACAACCAACATAGGTTCCTAAATTACATTTAGGACAATTGTATAAGTAAACAATTGAGGACCGCATCAAATCTGGTAGAGTGTCTTTGAATGTAAATATGCTGCCTATGGATAGTGGATTTTTGAATACAAACTTAAAATCAACATAAGGATACAAATTAGAAAGGGCTTTATCAAGTTTACATTTAACATTTTTATAGTTATATATAAATGGTAGAGACACATACATTTGTTTCTTTGGTACGTTTAGTACGGTGGCTTTCGGAATAAAAAAGTTATCTAAAAACTGTTTTGTAAATTTATCAAACACGTCACATGGATAACAGTTCCTAATAAAATATGATTTTAAAAATTTAATTTCCTCGTGGAATCTACCCCAATCTGAAGAAAGATTAAAAGCTCTAAAAATTAATGTTTTACACGAGTTTACCTTAAATGAAATCGGACAGTGACTAAAAAAGTTTAACCCAAGTCCAGTAAAAGTTTGTTTTCTAAAAATGCCAGTACTAAATGCACCATTACAACGTGAAATCTTAATATCTAAAAAGGAAAGTTGATCATTATGTTCGGAGTCCAACGTGAACTTAATATTTGAATGAAATGAGTTTATGTACTCTAAAAACAAAGTGGCATGATGTCTATCTTTAAAAAGAACAAATGTATCATCAACATAACGTCTATAAAAGGGATTTTGACGAAGGAAAAATCTATTTCTGGGCGAGAGACCTGTGCCGCCCAGTGAAATACTCCTAGAGAGCACTATTTCTAAGGAATATAACTGCTATATATTACCAGAGAAAAAAAGCATAGGAATGCCAGGTTGAACCCAGCTCGCTCACCTATATAAGGTGTCGGTATAAAATACTGGGGCGTGATAATTCACAACCAGAGGTCTCGCACTATTTAGATATCTCCTCTTCAAAATCCCCGCCACAGCGAGGTGCCGTTCAACACTACTACCACTAACCCAACCCACACCAGTGACGTCACTCCTCATAGCACCCAAGGTTTGGGGCCCATGTTGGGAGGGAAGTCAAGGGAGGGTTCACTGGGCGGCACAGGTCTCTCGCCCAGAAATAGATTTTTCCTTCGTCAAAATCCCTTTTCTGGGCTCCGACCTGTGCCGCGCAGTGAAATAGTACCAGAGAAATTCATAGTAATTAACTGAGGTAGCTACATCTCATATATCATGGACGTGAGGGAGTGATGTGGGAATGATTCTAGGTAGCCCGTTAATGAAATGCAGAATCTTCTGTCTGAGTCCTTTCAGGATGATGGTTCTTCACCTTCTCTAATGGGTAAGGGCCCCGAGGACTGAACGGGAGATATGTTTAAGTAGGCTTCCAGAGTGTTTACTGGACATAAAGATGGGTCCTGCGGAAGTGGGACAATCTTCCAGGGGAACCGGCTGTCCTGGGGGTCCTCATTTTCGCTAAAAATCTTTTGTCAGGGGAAAGGAGTACTTCCCCTGACGAGAGAAATTCAATATGACCTGGATCTCTAGACAAGGCTGAAAGTTCTGATATTCTGGCGCCAGAAGTCAGGTTCATTAAGAACAAGGATTTCCTAACCAATGGAATATAATGGCAAGTCTCGTTAAGAGTGTCTGAAGCCAACTTAAGTACGTCATTCAGAAACCAGGAAACTGAGCTATGGTGAGTTGATGGTTTCAATCTGGCGCAGGTTCTCGGGATGGATGAGAAGTATGAATCTGTAAGGGCAATATTAAAGCCAATTGTAAAACCTTCAAGGCTGACTTAATTTGTGGTAATAGTACAAGTCGCTAAGTCTGATTCAAATAAAATTCTGAAGAAGGTTACTGTCAGATTCATAGTCATTGTCTCAACCTTTGAGTCCCTTAAAAACTGGCAAGTTTCATAACAGCCGAATCATACTGTCGAAGGGTGGATCTCCTCTTTTCGATTCTAAAAATAACGTATTTGAGGATCAATATCTGCACCTCTTGAGCTGCAAATTTCATAAAGTCCAGAAAGGTAGGGCATTCTGAATTTGAGGAAGCTAACACACAGCGAGTTGTACTGCTTGTGTTAGTATTGGATTGGGGATCTGTCGAGGTGGAGACCCAGTTCCACCAGAAGGGGAAACCCGTTGTGCTTGGGCCAGATGGGGACTACTAGAGCAACTTGGCCTTTGAAAGTCCTGAGCTTGTCTAACACTTTCACCGACAGATTTATTGGTGGGAATAGGTAAATTCTCTCCCAAGTGTTCCAGACTAATGATAGTGCGCCTGTGGCGTAAGCCCGAGGATCCGGGCTGGGAGCTACGTAGCACTCTAGTTGTAGTTGGACTTTGTTGCAAACAGATCTATCTGGAGATCCGGAACCTGAGAAAGAATCCAACTGAAGGACATTGGGTCTAGTGACCACTCCGACTCCAGCGGAGTTGTCCTCGAAAGTGCGTCCGCCACTATCTATCTAGAAGAAACCTGATATGTTGGTTTTTGGCTGGAGCCGGTTGCTTAAGGTCAAAATACCGCCGTGGCCTCTAAAACATTGATATGAAGTTGGCGGAATATTGTCGACCACAGTCCCAGGACTTTCGTGTACTGAGAGTATCCCCCCCCCCCCCCCGGCCTGTTAGGGAGGCGTCTGTGTAAATGACGAGCTTGGGGGTGGATATTGTAAGGAAACTGATTTGCCAGATTTTGACCTTTGTCCATGGTTGAAGTCTTTTCTTCAGAATTGGTTGAAGTCGAGCCCTTTGTCTCGATATTACTCGTTTTCCTGGAGCACCATACTCGGCTTATATCTTTCAGTCTGGCCTTCAGTAGTATATCTGTTACTGAGGCAAACTGGAGGGCACCCAGGATTCTCTCTTGATTTCTTCTGGAAGACAATTTGTCTTTGAGAAAACGTATTGTGTTTTGCTATACCGTTCCTCTTGGCTGTTGGGAGACAGAGTGTGGGAGCATAGAACCCATTGAATCCTAACCATTGAAACTTGTCTTCGGGACCAAACGAGATTTCTCGAAGTTGATTTGGAACCAAAACTGTTGTAAGAGATTATCACTCTGTAGTTGCTGTGAGGCAGTTTGCCTAGTTGAAGCCTAGAAACGGACGAAAATGCCTTGCTTTCGGAACATGATAGCAAACGTCTGCAAGATCCATAGGGGAGGTGACGGCCCCACAGAGAAGCAAGGTCCGCACCTGAGAGATGGTCAGCATGTGAAACTTGTCGCATTAAATGTAAGAATTCAGAAGCGACAGGTCTAGGATTACTCTTCGCTATTCTGAGTCTTTCTTTGGCCCGCTGAACAAGTGATCCTGAAATTACAAACGATTTACTTTCTTTATTGCTTCCTTTTGCAATAAATCGTTTTCATATAAGACTAGCTCTTCCGTTGGATGTTGATGAAAACTGGTTGGTGGAGGGGGCCATTCTATCCAACTCCACCCCAGACCTTTGGATATTATACTGAAAGCCCAAATGTTGAACGTTCAACGGTTCCGGAAGATGTAAAGTCCTACCCCTACCTGAGAACTCCCAATGATTTGCTGCGGATTTACCTCCTCGGCCTCGAGAGTAGCTGTTGCGAAAAGTTCCTCTCGAGCTAGCGCCTCTGGGGCGCTGGTAACCCTGGAAAGCACCCTGAGTTTCAAAGGTGGGCCTAAGGGCTGGGGAAGTAGCATAGGAGGTAGTTGCTACTTGGGACTGAGGAACAAGCACGTATTGCTGTTGGGGTTGACCCTTCGAAGTGAAAGGTTGACTCCCTTGTGCCACCGGGTTGGTTTGAACCACCTGTTGGGACTGCCGGTTTGGAAGGAATGGAAAGATCTCAGACTCTTTCTACCTCGAGATTGGTTGCTGGCCGGTTCGAACTTGTGCTTGGGGACTAAGCCCATCGAACCTTGAGGCTCTGATTGACCCTAGCAGCTCCAGACTGGGGCTTTAATGACCTTGTTAGGCTCATGTCTGATAGTGGCCTCAGACAAGACATGCCTACAGCAACGACGTCTGGCCGCAAAGAAGTCGTAGGAATCAGACAGTAAGGTTTGAAGAAATGACTTTGTCAAGACCTTAAAAGGTGGTTCTTCTTCATACATTAAAGAGGTCTTTTCTGCCATTGTAGCCGAGTTGATAGGTCTACTCAGGCGCATACAGGCTTCGAGCTCGAGGCATATCAGAGATTCCGGAAGCCTGGGTAGCCACTCACTGAACTGAATGGGAGCACAGTCAGCGCTTAATTTACCCAATGTGAAGGTCGCCGGGGCGTTAGCCCAGCAATCGTGATCCCCCAGGGACAGGAGGGAGGTCGGATGCGTTTCCTTCAGCTGCGGTAACGGCTTGTCCTCGTTTATTGCCTGCCGAGCAAGGTCCGATATCTTAGTGACACACGGAGTAGGGGTTTACTCCTCCACTAGAAACATCGTGTACGGGCTCTTGTGAGGTGTTAACACACTCCCACTCGTTTAAGGGCCGGACCCAGGTGGACTGAGCCTGCCCCTTTGGGTACATTTTGGTTTCTTTGGGGATCTTGTCAAACCTTACGAGTGTCTCCTCGGTAAGGCATGCGAAACTATAGAGAGGGAACTGTAGACCCGGCGGGTAGAATTCAAAATCTTCTACAGTCCGGGTGCTAAACCCTTTGATGGTTAACATACCATCTTTGAAGGGAGAGCGCAAGGCCCCCTTCCACGGATTGCTTTCGACGAATTCCGGGAGCCTAGAGGCATCCGGGATGATATATTGTGCTGTTGAGGTAGCCCATAACAAATGAGACCCTGTATGAGGCTATCTGGTTTAGCGCTCACTTCCCCCTAATGGGCAATAATTCCATTCAATTGTCAAGTTCACAGAGGCACCAGGAATCTTCCATCCTATAATCGTGGTGACTCGGTATGTGACACGAGGTTTGAGCCAGTGAGCTACAGAGGTCCGTAAATTATATATATATGTATATATATGGATAAATATCAGCACAACATCGTGTTCAAATAGAAATAAATTTCTACCAAACTAACCATGCCACGAGAGGCCATGCACCAATCTTGAAAGGGCTGTCGGATCGAAGGGAGCCTCCGGGGTCGTAGGTTTCAGGCCGGGCTTCGCTCTCGGCCCAAGAGAAGTCTTAACTGGTTTGGTGATTTGGAAGACCTGTGAGTCTTTGGTAGGGCTGGCAGGTAGCTTTAACTTTAGGGACAACGGGACGTGGCCCGACATCAGCCACGTGCTTCCTTGAAAACCCTAAAAGGAAGAGACACAGGGTCTCTTTGCCCTGACACTCCAGGCAAACCCGCCAACCCAAATCTAAAGAGTCGCCAAGGTAGAAGTCATGGAAGACTGCGAGCTCCGAAAGAGGGTATATCGTTACTAATGAACAAGGTAACTCCGTTGGGAATGTAAAATAAATAGATCGAGAATAAATGTTTAAATCGATCAATCACAAAGGAAATAAAATGAAAATCCCAAAATAATATATCCGAAGTTATAATTATAGATAGTAACGACAGGGGCACCTACAGTGTCCCATAGTAGGGTAGTAACCCAAAAATATCCGGGTGTTCCGAATTCTTAAAATAGACCGGTATGAAACCGGGACAAAAGGCTATGAACAAAATTTCGGACCGGTATAATAACCGGGGAGAAAACTTTCATAAATTAACTGACATTGTCAAAATAATTCCATAAAAGGTGAAGATTATCAATGAAATAATATTGTCATAGCGCGAAATATACTATCCCGTCGGTACTGGGGAAGTATAGAATAACATAAAGATACATAAGTATCCCATAGCAGGTCAGTAACCTAAAGAGATCCGGATGCTCCGAATTCTTGAATTAGACCAATATGAAATCGGGACAAAAGACTATGAACAAAATTCAGATCGGTACAGTAACCGGGGAAAAACTTATCATAAATTAACTGACTTTGTTAAAACAATTCCATAATAAGTTAAGGTTATCAATGAAAAAATATTGTCATAGCGAGAAATATACTATCCCGTTGCTACTTGGGAAGTATAGAATAAAATAAAGATACGTGAGTGTCCCATAATAGGTTAGTAACCTAAAAGGATCCGGGTGTTCCGGGTTCTTAAAGTAGACCGATATGAAACCGGGACAAAAGGCTATGAACAACTCTAGGACCGGTTTAGTAACCGGGGAAAAACTTATAAATAAACTGACATTGTTAAAACAATCCCGTAATAAGTTAAGGTTATCAATGAAATAATATTGTCATAGCTTGAAATACACTATCCCGTCGCTACTTGGGAAGTATAGAATAAAATACAGATACGTGAGTATCCCATAATAGGTTAATAACCTAAAAAGATCCGGGTGTTCCGGATTCTTAAAATAGACCGATATGAAATCGGGACAAAAGGCTATGAACAAAATTTCGAACCGGTATAGTAACCGGGGAAAAAATTATAAAAATTAACAGACATTGTTGAAACAATTCCGTAATAAGTTAAGATTATCAATGAAATAATATTGTCATAGCGAGGAATATACCATCCCGTCATTACCAGGGAGGTATAAAATAAAAAGGGATGCAAAAAACAGTGATGAATAAATATAATCAAAACTAGTTCCGGGGCCGGGGAACAGGGTTGGTAAAGTAAACTTAAAGTAACTTAAAGTAAACTTAAAAGTAACTTAAAGTAAACTTAAAGTAACCTAAGATACATCCTTAAAATACATAAATAGAAAACTCCAGTTATGATCTAAAACTAATGTCTGTAATTGAATAGGGCTCCCGGAGGGAGGATATTAATCAAAACTGTGTCAGTGTCAACAGATCCTGTATTTAAGAGCTCGGAGGCTCCGATGTCTGATGACGGGAGGGTACCACGGGAGAGCGCGGGGGAGCCAATGGAACCCCCACTACCCAACCAGAGGTACCGAGACGAAGGTAATGATTCATGTAGAATATAATATAATGATATGGGATATTAATAAGTCCTATGCGGACGATAATAGCAGGAGGTACCGTAGGTGGGGACACTCCTAATATAAGTGCTCATTCTTACAACCATAGCTAAAAGCAAAAGTTACACCAAGGTGCAGTCATACCGACTAATCACGTGTGATAGTCCCCGGTGGTCCCGGCCCTCCCCCTCCCCCGACCGATGGCCAATCGGGGCGACGGGAGGGGAGGAGACGAAACCGCCCGGTATGAATGAATGAGACTAAGTCACACCCCGTGGGTACACTCAGTCCTCAATATGTCGGAACGTTGAGGGAAGACTGAGGAACAAGCATACTTGACCCGTATGTCATAACCAACAACCATCGAGTGAGAGGAAGGGTGTACACTGGAGGAGGGGGGGATGGAATAGCCTCCCCAACCTGTGGGGGGGGGGTATGGTACCGGGGAATCACCAGTGCGTAGTGGTAGACAGGGCTACCAACTGGAGATCCCCTCAACATGACATGAAAATCCCAAAAATATGATCATAACGGAGTAAAGCAATAAATATAATATCAATGCACAAATACATAAAAATAATTAATGAATTAAAAGCGAAATCACGTAAGTAAGGTTAGGCATGCAGAAATAATATGGCGAGAGAGGGACTCGGGCGAGTGGTAAGGGAGGAGCATGACACCATCAGCAGATGGAAAGCAGGGGTACCAACCTAGTTACTGAAGCGGTAGATCGAACAGTAAAAACAACAAAATACGCGAGAGTCCCACTCGAACCAAATGTAAAACTAGGTGGAGCGTACGAAATAAAACTAAAATGTTTAATAATAATAAGTGAGATGGTCGTCTTCCTAGAACTAGCGAAACAATCTCAAAGGTGACGCAATCCACCAACATGCACGAATGCAGGCATACCAACATAACCTACTCCTTGATGAAACGCTAACTCTGATATCATAGGATAACATAAAATTAATGCTAGATGAAAGCATAAAGAGGTGTACTATATAAATGTAAGGAAAAAACTCCTAAAAGTTCGAACAAATATTAATGACTGACGAACTAACGAGAAAAAAGGGCAGAACCGAACCATGAACGGTAAGAACGGGGACGCCGTTCATATATAAACACTTCTCCATTAATAAAAACAGAGGTTACACTGCCCAATCTCGCTAACATTCATGGATAAAGTACTTAACTTCGATGGGGTATCATGGGAATCGGCCATCGATTATAAAATAATGATAAATCCAAGGATAAACACAAGAAAAAAACATTTTGGACTTAATAACAACAAGTGCTATAAAGGAGTGACGTCACTGGTGTGGGTTGGGTTAGTGGTAGTAGTGTTGAACGGCACCTCGCTGTGGCGGGGATTTTGAAGAGGAGATATCTAAATAGTGCGAGACCTCTGGTTGTGAATTATCACGCCCCAGTATTTTATACCGACACCTTATATAGGTGAGCGAGCTGGGTTCAACCTGGCATTCCTATGCTTTTTTTCTCTGGTAATATATAGCAGTTATATTCCTTAGAAATAGTGCTCTCTAGGAGTATTTCACTGCGCGGCACAGGTCGGAGCCCAGAAAATAGGGGTTTAAAGGACACAGGGCACTGATCAATGAACAACTTTTCTAGGTGGCACATAAATATATTAGCAAAGGTAGGGCCCAAAGGAGAACCCATTGCCATACCATCGACCTGTTTGTAGACTGTGTTATTGAAAATAAAGAAAGTTTCTGTTACGGCAAGTTCAAGTAATTTTCTAAAAGAGTTAACATTAAAACCATGAAATGAGGAAGTCGGGTTGGGAAATAGTCTAGTTAAAATAATGTCTATTGTTTCTGATAGTGGAATATTAGTAAATAAAGAGGTAACATCATAACTGACCATAAAACTATTGGGATCTTGCTGGAGAATATGAGGTACAAACTGAGATGAGTTTTGCAAGGTGTAAGCATTGGAAGTGAGATCACTGAGTAAAGGGACTAAAAATTTAGCTATACTAAAATTAGCGGAGTTGTAAGCAGCCAGAATGGGACGCAAAGGTATGTCAGCTTTGTGAACCTTGGGTAAACCATATAAAACGCTGAAGGATGAACCAGTGCTGTACAAGGAACGGTATATATATATATATATATACATACATGCATATATATATATCTATATCTATATCTATATATATATATATATATATATATATATATATATATATATATATATATATATATATATATATATATATATATATACTGTATGTATATATATATATATATATATATATATATATATATATATATATATATATATATATATATATATATATATATATCATTTGGGTACGCTAGGTTACTTTCCCCTTGTTTCCTGAGTTTCGTTTTTCCATAAAATTTTGCGGTTCTTTTTATCACCTATGGCACACTACCCATTTTCTCTTCTTTCTGACAAGCTTAACAAGCCATAAACATTGCATACATACATACATACATACATCCCAACCTCCTTATCCAAAACCCACTAAATCACTTTTGCACAGTTAACCATTTGGTACCAGTTTAGAAAACTGTGCACAAAAACTCACTTAAACTTGGCCCGAAAAAACAAAAGTTGGCAAAAAATAAAAGAAAAAAACAGTTCTTACTGGGATTAGGATTACTGTTCATTCTCCCAGAGCCAAAGAAAAGTCGAGGACCCTTGTGAGACTTCTGGTTGTAAAGGCAAGGAAAATTATTTAATTGATAAACTTTTTGAATAGTTTCTAGTGTACAGTATCTAATATCCTTTTTATGATATATTTAAAGATTTTTCATCCTAAAAAAGTATACAATTGTAAACTAGCAAATCGAGTTATCAGATAATAATAAATTTTATATAAATGATAACTTTTTTATCTTTTAATCTAGAATAACACTTTAATGAAGGAGTGTTAGAATATGATAAAATAAGAACAATTATATTTTAAATAACATTTCTTGTGCAAGTGTTAATGTTTGTCTGGTCAGTTATGGTCAGCAGTCGAGTTCCATTGTGCGAACTTTGCTTATAAAAGACATTGGTATATTTTGTTTTAAATCTATTTAAGATATAAAAAAGATAATGTCGAGTAGAGTTGAACATATCTTATGTTATTAGGTTTTGATATTCAAAAATTTTTTTTTTGAAAAAAATGCTTTTTTTTTTCAAACAAAGCAAAGCTATCAGCTTGTCAGAAATTTTATATACATTCCAACTTCATTATTATTCTATCCGGAATAACATACTTAATTTAAATATAATAGCTATCCAAGCTTATAAAATTAAGAACAGTTAAATCTTACAAATTTTAGGTACCTGTATTTTATATAGAACTTTGAAATCTTTTCATATCCGTGGTCACATATTAGGCTATTTTTATCATAAATTTTAAGTCATAAATATTACATAAGCATATAGTACAGTACATATTTAGAGCCTTTTTTTTAATCATTTTCATTGGTGATATCTTTGTCTATATGACCTGAATGCCAATTTAAGAATGGAGGGCCAAAAGAAATGATGCAGCAGGAATTAAGACTGTATTTTACTTAAAAAGACATTTAATAGTCAGAAATATGGGATATAAAAATGGTAAAAGGTGAAGGGATGTATCTGAGTATTTTGATGCGGTTAAGTCATGCTGAAAGAATTGACGGCAATAAGATATTTAAATGTTTATGTAAATATATATATATTATTTATGTGTTTGTAAATACAATTTATATGTATATTGATGATAGGGGCATGTGATAACCCTTTGAGATATTTAAACTTATGACAGGTATAAGTGTGTTATATGTAATAAGTATGACTTTTGTCACTGACATGTGAATTTGCTTAAAAGTATACAGTATACCTTTTAATGAAATATTATTGCATCTTATTTTCCTTTGACAGATTCAGATGCCTAATCCTATGTGATCAAATTGAATAAATAATGATTTAAATTGAGATTCTGTATAGACAAACTTTTGTGCAATTACTATCACATTACAATACTAAATTTTATTATTTTTATCTTTTGAAATCTTCAGGGCTTTAAAATGAGGTTAATAAAACTTCTGTTAGCTCCTAACCATAGACATCTTTGAAATGACAAATCTCTCCATGCCATCAAATGCCTTTTCTAAATGAATTTGGCTCACTTTATTTTGCTTTGATGCAATTACTTCACATATTTAAGGTTTCTTGTGAACTAACATATCTGCTGTGCTGTTCAATGCATGTTTCTGAAGCGTCACAATTTTCAAAATGTTGCAATACGCATCATATGAATCTAACTAATTGTAATGACAATGAGATCCAAATATAAGTCAATTACGGTATAAATGGGATACATTGGTAAAACAAGTAAAAATTATCAATAGATTTTTATAGAGATGTATTCCTTTGGTTCAACAGTTAACAGATTCACTGAGTAGCAATTTATCTCCTTTGTAATCAATCACAAGTACAGTAATCCATCTAAAAGTCATGTCTGATTATCATAAAGGTGTAAAAGTGTAAATTTTTTTCAAATATTTCATTTGTATATCAGTCTTGAGGTACATCTTATGCCAATAGTTACACACTACCAAGAAAATCTAGCAAGTTTCTGTTATCCCAACTTAGGTAAAGTTTACAAATATCTTACCTTTTCAAAAGTGTGTGTTATTAAGATTCATATTTTGATAACATACAGTACAGTTGTATTTAAATCATGCCTTAATGAAAGATGAAGCCAAATTTTTTCTCTCTTTATTGTGATATTAACAAATATATTATAATAGCTTCTTGGGTATAATAGGAAATGGTGCAGTCTAACTATATTATTAAAATTAGATTGATATGATGACTTGCTAAGGATTCTTTTATCTTCCAAGAGAGTACTCCAAAAACTATATTAGCAAACAAAAGTATTTCTAAAATTTTCCCTAATTTATCTATTATGTCTGAAACCTCTCTAGTCTGCTGTGATGTAGGCTATACAGTTTGTATAGCCTGTTTCAAGGTGGCTACTTGTTACTGGTTCTGTTTTAAGTTCTAACAAACAGAACTGTTTCAGAGAAACTGTGAAAATGGCAACTGATCAGTAAAATAGATATACCTTTGAAGATGTAATTGTGAGATTTTGGTATGGTAAAAGTAAGTGACTGGCCAAATTGTAGTACGGTACAGTATGGAATTAAATCTATTTTCCACTCCCTATCATGGTAAAACTTTGTATTTATCTCTACAATATATATATAGTATATATTGCATACAAAATCATAAGCCCCATAATTCTTTTAAAGGTATGGATGTAGTATATTTGGACCATATGTTCCAGTACTGGAGACAGGGTAGGTAATTCATCATCCAGGTGACCCTGGGAAAAAAAGCCTGTAATTCCTGTGAAATAAAAGTTAGAAAGGGGCTGCCAGAAAGTAGGAACAGAGGTAAGCTAGTCTGCTAAAAAATGGGTGCAGCTAGAAGGCCAAAGGAATGCTGCAAAAACTTAGTAATGCCTAAGCTCGCTGGCTGAACTACCTTTTTATCAGGGTGAAGTCATTATCTGGCTATTGGTTACATGTTTTATTCCTGATCTGGATATATTAATTGCTGGCACCTTTGTTCATTTAGTTATTTATGTAAGTTGTATGAGATTTTTTATAATTCTGACCACCTTTATCATCATCACCATCTCCTAGACTCCTACGCCTACTGATGCAAAGGACCTCAGTTAGATTTCGCCAGTTGTCTCTAAACTTGAGCTTTTAATTGTCATACCACGACTCAGGCCCATACAGTAACACCAATTTCACTAAACTAATATATAGCCTGGTTTTTATATGTAATTTCAGGCCATTTGATTTCCAAATTTTACTTGAGCTAGCCATTATCTGATTTGCTTTTTTCAATCTTTCATTAAACTCCAATTATAAAGACCCTGTATTAGAGATCATAGTTCCTAAATATTTAATAGATTCCACCTCATTAATCCTTTCTCCTTCCAATGATATTTCATCTTCCATTGCATATTCCGTTCTCATCACCACCTTTATGCTGCTAATTCTAACAGTCATGTCTTCCCCATCATAAGGATTAACACTACATAGTGTTCCAGAATTTTTATTCCAGCTGTGACCAGATTGTGAAATTATCTTCCTAATCAGGCAGTTGAATCGTTGGAACTTCAGAAGTTCAAACTTACAGTGAATGTTTTTTTTTTCTTTTGTGAACAGTCAAACAGAAGTCTCTCTTCATAGTTTATTCATGGCAGATCTATTGTAACGTTGTTACTGATCTCAAATTATATCATATTTTTTATCCCTTACTTCTTATATGTAGTTTATTTACATCCTTTCCTCACTGGGCTATTTTCCCTGTTGGGGTCTTAAAGCTTGAAACATCCTGCTTTTCCAACTAGGGTTGTAGTTTAGCTATAAATATTATTGCAGTAATATTATGAACTGTTTATGGACTAAGTTTATTCAAATATATCAATCAGGTAAAAAACTAAGACTAACTGGTGATATAGACATAGATACCAAGTTACGTGAGGTGAAGTTTGATGAACCAGAATAAGCTAAGCCAGTGATGCTTAAATCTAATTTCAAAAGTGTTCAGCTGACATTTGCTCCTTCCCTTTCACGTTAGAATAACTTCTATCCTTAGATCATATCTAAATTTTTTCAATGTTTGACCAAGATCTGTTATGTCCTGCATTGGAACCTGCTGGTCTTGCTTAAAAATTCAGACATTCAATACCATGAAATTAGTTAGGGCACACTTCATTTAGTCTAAGGATATGAAATCTTAATCTTAGAGACCTGTCTACATTGTGCTATGCAAGACAAAGCAGCATTTCATGAATCCAAAGAATCCCTGTTATATTAAGATTTACCATAGTTTTGGAGAAATTTGTGTCCTACAAGTGGCTATATCATCCTATGCCATGGTTGGTGGTTATCTGCTGTAACTGCTGACAATATAAAATATACATTTTTATAAATTAGCACACCTGACTAGGCATACTGATAAATTATTAGTACAGAATATATTTTTAGTTAGTATATTTCATTCAGTATATCTGTGTGTTATTACTATATAGAATAAATAGCTTCTCTAACATTAAATAAATGTCTCTTTGACAAATTTAATTATTATCCATTGTTGAAAAAACCTCTGTTGATACTAAATCAACTAATAAAATATATAAAGCCACTCATTTTTTTTTTATGTAAACATCAATGATTAAGCAAAATAAAGTCAATGATGGCACAGAAACCATCCTTGTCTTTCCTTGGTAGGTAATTTTTGTCCTTTGATTACTTCCATCCTCTTAAATAATTTTTGGTTGTTCACAATTAACTAGTCATTCTGTTAACGATCCAACGCAATGATTAACTGCTGCTGTGTTAAACAATCACCTTTTAGGAAATAATACAATGGAGGGACTGAAGTCTACAGCAAAGTGCAGATTTTTTAAGGGTAGCCCATCTCTTATGTTGGGTTGTGTCAGAAAGGGTTTCTATTATGGTTAAATTATAAAGAGAGCTATAAGAAATTAAATAAGATTCTCCGTACAGCTGTGTATTAAAAAGGGTGGAAACACGGGTAGTGGATTGAATAAGATACTACACTTGCACATGTAGCTTATTATTTGGTGCTAAAAGATTTTGATGCTTTTGTGGAAAACAATATTGTGAAGTATTCTTGTTTATTAGATTTATATGGTCATATTTGCCAGTGGAATAAGACTTTCTACTATGAATTAAAACCATCTTGTAGTATTATTACAGAAAAACATATCATATGATACATGTTATAGTTATATCCAATTCTATTTGTTCTTATTAGTTGTAACTAATTAATTATATTTATTGGAATTATAATCAGTGTTATGAATTAGTTTAGTTGGTTTAGGTAAATATCTTTTTTTATAATTTTGACTGTTGAATGTTTTTTATTGAATACTTGATGGCATAGAATTATTGCTGAAATACAAAGGTTTAGTAGGGTTCAGATTAATATTCTACGTAAAATAGGAATGTGTGTGTTGTATGTGTTCATGTAGATAGTGAATAAAGTAAAATGTAAGCAGAAGTACATTTGATCCTGTTGTATGCTAGGTTACCAAAAGACCCACAACAATATAAAGTAGTGGAAACCCTAAGGAAATGCGTGTGGAAGAGCTTGAGAAATTTACTTTTTAGCACCAACCTTAAGAAGTCAGTAATTTTAGTTACAAGATAGAAAAAGAAGTAAGAAAATTTAAAGGGGTGCTTATGAATAGAAAGATTTAAAGAGCACAACAGTATGAATACTTGAGAGAATAGCACTCGGAAAAAGGGAACCATAGTTTTGGCATAAGCCAAAGAAGAAAAAAAAATAGAATATGTGGTGCAAGTATGGAGACATTTGGGTTTACTACAACATTGTAATTGGTCAGTGAATACTCTCCCCTTGTTAAGGGTAGTAGAGACTCCTTTGCTATGGTAAGTATCTCTTTTAGGAGATGGACACTCCAAAACCCAACCATTGTTCTCTAGTCTTGGGTAGTGCCATATCTTTCTTGCAATTTATTTATTTCCTTTCCTTACTGGGCTATTTTTCCTCTGTGGAGCCTTGGGGCTTATAGCATCTTGTTTTTCCAACTAGGGGCATAACATTATTACATTTGTTTTACAAATATAGGAAAAATATTATATAGACATTGAAGAGGAAATATAGAAAGTAAGGACCTAAGAAAGAGATAAAAGGTAATGTGGGAAATTAAATTAAAAGAAAAAACTAGAAGAAAACATAAATGACAAAGTTGAGGTTTGTAAATGGTAATGGCAAACGGGATACATAGGTGTACTTAACACCAAGAAAACTGCCTTACAATTGAAGTCAAAGTTGAATATAATATAATTTAAAAACTTATGGAAAGGGGAAAGAAAATAATAGGCTTTGTGAGTTGTGGAGAGAGGCAGATGATACAACAGAGCATTTAGTTGCTTACCACAAATATTTTTATTTTGAACATACATAAGTTTTTTTTATAGTTTATATATGAAAGATCTGTTTATAATGATAATAATGTGTAAACTGCTCCAGTTCTCAAATGCACAATGGAACCTTGACGACCCACAACTATTGTTTGCCATATCCATTATTCAAGCATACATTAAAAAATTCATACTAATCAATTACACTTGAAATAAAAAAAATTTTACAACCCCATTATCACGAAAAAATATTTTATAAATTTTTCGAAATTATTCCTATTTGTTAATCTAACACATATATCACATCTACGGCTGTAACATTTGCTGAGTGCGGTAGAGTTGCCAGACGGAGGAAAATTTCCCAGTTTTAGGAAAATTTTGGGTCCAAAAGGGAAAAGACTTCAAAATCAAGAGGAAAACGGAAATTCTGCTGGAAGATTTCATATATATGAAATGCAGGATAGATGGTAGAAAAAAAATTGGGAAAGTCGTGAAATCTAAAGTAAAAAGGCAAGGGATACCTTCAGTTTAGGATTAAGGAAGCTTTCAATCCAACCCAAAGAATTCTCATCTTCCTGTACTTTATGAAAATGGTTCAGAACACTAAAAGTAATAAAAATTTATTTTACCTTCATTATTTTTTTTTCTTTAGTTTTCTTTAGTCTGAAGGAAGAAAAATAACACTTTATAAAGAGCAGGGATGAATATTTTAGAGAATACCATATATAAAATCATGAAAAAATATTTTGTCAAAGCCATATAAAAACAGTATTTCTTTTAGTAAATTTTTATTATATATATATATATATATATATATATATATATATATATATATATATATATATATACTGTATATATATATATATATATATATATATATATATATATATATATATATATATATATATATTATATATATATATATATATATATATATATATATATCTATATATATATATATATATATATATATATATATATATATATATATATATATATATATTATATATATATATATATATATATATATATATATATATATATATATATATATATATATATATATATATATATATATTATATATATATATATATATATATATATATATATATATATATATATATATATATATATATATATATATATATATATATATATATATATATATATATATATCTTACAAAACAGGGAAATTTGCTTGAAAAAGGGAATTTTTGAAGACAAAAACAGGGAAATTTAGTCTAACACATCTGGAGACTGGTACACGTGATTGCAATTTGCTGCCGTTTCTTAAATTCTGTAAACAAGTAAACAAGACCTAAGCGTGAGTAAGACTATGTAGAAAACACTAGAAACACCTCGATTTATGTTTTGATTAAAAAAAGTATTTCTGGAATTTTAATGTAATTGTAAGTATAAATCAGTGAAGTGGTTCTAGATAAATGTTATTTGGTACTTTTATATTACTATCAAGATATTCGGTAGTATCCTTCGTCAGCATTTGTGGGGTCAAAGGTAAGATGGAATTTGTTTCTTTTCCAAAGAATTTGTTTCTTTTCCAAAGAATTTGTTTCTTTTCCAAAGAATTTGTTTCTTTTCCAAAAATATTCACATTTTAAGACATTTTTGAAATTTGCAGCAAACAAAATGTTTTAATTTCTGACTGTGCATGAATGATGAACCGTACAGTTTCTAACTAGTTTTGATGTTATTGCTTGTACAAGTCACGGTAATTAATAGCTAAGCTACAACCTTAGTTGGAAAACCCGCATGCTATTAGGACAAGGACTCCAACACGGGAAAATAGCCTAGTGAGGAAAAGAAGTAAACTACAAAAAGAGTATACGCAATTGAAATATGTTCAAATCAGTAACAACATTAAAAAGTTTTTTCATATATAATCTATTAAAACCTTAAAAAACAAATAGAGAAATAAGATAGAGTAGTGTGTATGTAGGTATGGACATGTCTAGTAGGTTAGATTAGCTGGCAAGGTTTAGGTTAGGTTAGTTGATGTTCATTTTCTGTGCACCTGGGAAGAACTGCCTGCCGATATACAAAGGCTCTGTAATTTCAGTGTTGTCAGGTGTATAAGGACAGAGAATGTGGATAGAATAGGCCAGACTATATGGTTTATATTTAGGCAAAGGAAAAAGGGGAGTATATGTATAATAGCGGCCACCTGTATGTATGATGATGGCCGACTCAGAATTCGGCAGTATAAGTGGGGTCGCAAGGGGGGTTGTTCGCCCCTGTTAGGCAAAGACATGGTTTGTAAGTTAAGTTAGGGGGCGGGGTTGTGGGAGATTAAGTTAGTTGGGTGTCCATTTTCCATGTACAGGGAGGAATTGGCCGCTGGTATACAAAGGCTCCGAAAAGTGAGCCCTAGCCAAAGAGATGGATCCAGCGTAGTACTGGGGGTATTTTTGTTGTGAATTACAGGGCAATGTAACCTAGGAAAAAAACTACTGTTTCTTATAGAAAAAATTACGCTCTTCAAAAATGACACTCGTTTCCGTCGCAAATGAATAGTTTCAGAAATATATATACATCTATATCCTACGATAATGGGGGACCCCCAGTGGGAACTCGGGGTTTTGGGTGGGGAAAACATACTGGGGAAATGATATATAATTGTTTTCTTATAGTAAATAACGTGAATTAACCGAATTTGATGTTCATTTCAATCGGAAACAAACAGATCAACCAATTCGGATAACTTTTGAGTTGCACGGTGTCACTTCTCTTACGAACGAACGATAACATTAGCAACGTTACCAATAATACACAGTGTTACCAACGTTGACGTATGGTACACAGAGTTACCAACGGCACGCTGACATTACTAAAGATAGTAATGATAGATATTTCCATATGTATTTTAAATAATTTCTCCATATAAGTTTTACTCAATATATAAAAAGTACAAAAAGGGCACAGAACCTAACAAACCCACCTAACCTAGCCTAGTAGTATGACAGGTCACAAAATACCATTTGATCTACATCGGACGTTGGCAGCACTGGTTACTGTATTTTTTCATGACACAATCTTTGTAAAGGCGCCTCCAAAGTTTATCCAGATATACTGTTTTGTATTTTCCTCTGGTTATTATAATTTCAAGAAGGTAATGTATAGAGAAGAAAAGGCTTGTTTTACGTATATATATCGATTCCCCAGTACGTTTTCCCCACCCAAAACCCCGAGTTCCCACTGGGGGTCCCCCATTATTGGAGGATATAGATGTATATATATTTCTGAAACTATTCATTTGCGATGGGAACGAGTGTCATTTTCGAAGAGAGCGTAATTTTTTCTATAAGAAAAAGTTGTTGCTTTCCTAGGTTACATTGCCCTGTAATACACTACAATGAAACCGTACTGGGGGTGTATGTATGATAGCGGCCACCTGTATGTATTATTATGTCTAACTTAGAATATTGCAGTGTAAGGGGGGTCGCCAGGGGCCGTTAGTCCCCCCGTTAGGTAAGTAGGTAAGGACACGGCTTGTAGGTTAGGTTAGGGGGGAAAGTTTATGTTAGTTGATGTTCATTTTCAATGAACGCTTTAGGAACTGGCCGCTGATATACAAAGGCTCCTAGTACTGCCTGGCCAATCAAAGGACCCAATAACTCTAAAGTGGTAGTATCACAAATGACCCCACAGCAAAACAAGTATCTGCAGTTACAAGTAAAAAAAAATATTTTTCTCGTAATGAGCCCTTTCCCCCTCTGCACTAATGGCTGATTTTCAGAAATCAGGTCAATACCAGAAACAGCTTAGTTCATGTGAAAACAGTTGTTAGGTTTTTTTTTGTTTTGAGGTGGGAAAATATAATTACATCACATCGACTTCCAGTTTGCTCATATATTGACCACAGCTTTTACTAGAATTGTAGGGACACAACAGCATGTCTGACCATGAAGCTGACATCAAACAAAACGGACAAAAGCAATTGAAAAAGAGAGAGCAAAACGTATTAATAATTCAGCTAAGCGCTTGAAATTATGTCTGTACTCTTTGGCGGTCAAAGTGAAGGTTAGCGCTATCTGTCGGGTGGGTGGGATTTCTTCACCATTGTGCATCCTGGTGTGTTTACCTCGTTTAAAGCTTAATGGTTGGTTACAGCTTAGCTGAAGTCATTCTCATATTAAAGGTCGAAATTCTTTTACAGGTATTACGTATAGGAACAAATATACTATAGTTCTTGTGTTTCGCAAGAAATTAAAGTATCTTACCATTATTATTATTGTTACTATTACTTGCTAAGCTACAACCCTAGTTTGGAAACCAGGATTCTATTAGCCCAAGGGCTCCAATAGGGAAAATAGCCCAGTGTAGAAAGAAAATAAGGAAATAAATAAACTACAGGAGAAGTAATTAACAATTAAAATAAAATATTTCAAGTGCAGTAAAAACAATGAAAGGAATCTTTTTTTACGTAAACTATAAAAACTTAAAAAAAAAAACAAGGGGAAAAGAAATAAGATAGAATAGTGTGATTGAGCGTACCCTCAACCAAGAGATTCTTCCCCAAGACAGTAGAAGACCATGGTACAAAGGCTATTGCACTACCCCAGACTAGAGAACAATGGTTTGATTTTGGAGTGTCTTTCTCCTAGAAGTGCAGCTTACAGTAGCTAAAGAGTCTCTTGAGTCCCATCCCAGTTTGAGTTCATAAGTTGGGTATCAGATCTGTCATAACCTTCAAGAAGAACCTGTCAGTGGCGCTAATCCAGAATGTAGGAGTGTGGTATGACAGACATGTTTCACTGCCGTCTAACCTCAGGAGTTTATCTATAGGTCTCTGGATAACCTTATCCTGGTCCTGCAGTAGCCGCTCATCAAGTCATGTTGCAAACCTAGCTCCCTCACAGGGCAAGTACCACCTTGTCTAAGATAGCAGTTACGACATAAGTCTAGGAGAGGTAGAATGCCTGACTATTTTCCTCTTCTTTATTCCCTTTTTTGGAGTGAAGCAGTTGCTGTGTTGTATGCTTGATTGCACACCAAATGCAGGGAAGCCTCATAACCAAGTAACTTTTACTTACAGAAGTGTCTTCCCCATCCTCCCTAAGTGGGAGAAAGGTAGATGAAAAATATCCAACCCATTTCTCATAATGACCATTCATTCTAGCACCATATCCTTAGGTTCTTTCATGGCCCCCTAGTATAACACCTGCAACATCTTGCTCAGGTTGTTAGAAGGTTGACAGGAGTCCTTACTTTCACCAGATTGGTTTCAGGGACTTTCTTCCTCCTAAGGAAGAGTATCCAATTAAAGGTTGAAGGTTTTTATTATGTGTACGAAAAAAATCAAAAATTTTTTAATCAATTTGTATTTTTCTTACCCATACAAACAAGAGACCCTCAAGTTACAGTGCCCGCATCAGCCACCGCATAAGTCATTAAAGTGAAGGTAATGCAACCGTGTAGGGCCTATCCCGTCACCTTTCAGCTGCTACTACTACTGTACTATCTCATTAATAGTTTAAGCTGCTATTCTTGCTTTATTGAAATCCTAGTGAAGGTCTCTTGGTTATTTGGTTAAAAAAAATACAAATAACTTAAAATTTATGATTCTTTTTATCTATTTCTGAAGTCTGACTACTAAGGATTCTTGTTGAATTTGTTCTTGTAAATTTTAAGTTTCTGTAGAAGTTAGCACAAGTTAGATTACAAATTTGTTCTTGTAAATTTTAAGTTTTCAATATTAAACTTACCCGATAATCATGTAGCTGTCAACTCCGTTGCCCGACAGAATTCTACGGGAGGGATACGCCAGCTATCACAATACTAGAAGGGGGTGTACTCACCAGCGCCACCTGTGGCCAGGTACTACAGTACTTCTTGTTGACACCTCCTCAATTTTTCCTCTGTCGTGCTTCCGGCAAGACGTTCTGGGATACGCTTATGATCTTGGAGTATTTTCACGGCTTTTGGTGAAGTATTTCTCTCAGATTTCGGCTGTCGCTTTACTGGAAAACTTCTATATTAGCTTAGATAGCTATTATTTAGACTGATTAATGGTTAACGATCTTTTTGCTTGATTTGGAATCCCCACTTGGCTAACTCTTTGATTCAAGATGTCTGACATTTCACAAGCCCCACCCCATAGACGATGTAGGTCTTGTAATAGGCGTATTCCGAAGGCCTCGGTAGATCCTCACACCGCTTGTTCTGACTGTAGGGAAAGACCCTGTCAGTTGGAAGATCGATGTGAGGAATGCGCCGGACTTTCGGAACTTGATTTTGTCCGATTTCTTAAGTATTCAACCAAGTTAGAGAGAGAGAGAGTTAGGAGAAGTTCTTCTCGCTCTTCACTTTTTTCCTCACCTCATGATCCCCTACCTTTTCCTCCCCCTGTAGTGGCTACCCCCGAACCTACTATTTGCCCTCAACCTGATATGTCTGTTGTTTTGCGTGCCATTCAGGCTTTAGGTGACAAAGTGGAGTCGGTGGTTAGTGATCATAAGTCTCTTTTGGCCGAAGTCAAGGAACTTAAGGTCAAGAGTGCAGTGGGTGGTAATAGTGCCAGTGCTGTGACGAGTGCTAGTGTCAGTGCAGTGCCAAGTGCTAGTGTCAGTGTCAGTGTGGTGCGTGAGGGTACTTCTGTGCGTGCCAGTCGTCCTCCCAGTCCGGGACCTCTTGCAAGCTCCCAAGCCCAGGGGAGAAGCAATGTCGAAGGGCAAAAGGGTTCGGCAGGCCTTGATCGGCACACAGAAGTATCCTCGGTGGTTGCGGGCGTGTCTTCCAGAGACCGTCACTCCCACCCGCAGACGATTGAGCCCGTCTTTTACTCGTCTGCTGAAGAATTGTCAGGGAGGAAACGTTGGACTCAGGTCTCAAGACCTCTCAAACGCAGAGTCCAGACCTCAAGAGCTCTACAACCTGGCTGCAGTCATTGGATCAGCTCTGACTCGCCGCAGTCATCAGTTGAAGGCACTCCTCCTAAGAGGAGTAAGGTGCTGCCGCAACAGATCTCTTATGTTAAGGCTTTGCCTCAGCAGACCTTAGTGTCTGCCGACCCCAAGTTGACTCTACTGCAGTCCATGCAGTCACAACTTGCGGTCTTGATGCGTGAGTGTCAGGCTGAGAAGGTTACACCTCCTCCTGCGATCGCTCCGCCTAACCGCAGTCCTGCCTGCCAGGCGTACGATGTTGAGGCTCCTCAGGATACCTTACCACGTACTGAGTTACCAGTTTCCAGTGGTGTGCAGCTACCTCCGCCTTCCTTAAGGCAACCTCAGCAATGGGAACAGGAAGCTTATACCCTACTTCCTCCGCTTCCACTTGCGGTTCCACCAGTGAGGCAACACTCTCTTGAGGTACAACAACCTCTCCCATCCATGAGGCAGACACCTCAGCTCTCGCTGCAGCGACCTCAACCCTCCTCAAGGCGAGAGCCTCAACACCTTAGCCTTGCGCCTCAGGAACCTCAACTCGCGAGACAAGTTATGCGTTCTGCGCAGCCTCTACCCCAACTCTCGCAGCTCACACCTCAGGAACCTCAACTCGTTCCTCAGGAACTTGCTACTGCGCATCCGCTCACCTTACAGCAAGCGCAACCCTTGAGGCAAGACACTCATGCCAGGAGTCAGCCTCCTCCACCCATGCGCCTACCTTCTGCTACTTCTTTTGACCAGCCTTTGCAGCCTGAGCCTCAGGTGTTGCCTCAGCAGCAGAGACTTGAGGATGAAACCACAAGCGTTTTTGCTCCCGCTCGTGCTGACTCTGCTGTTCAGCATACCTTACCTCTCACTTCGCTACACTCTGGTGATGAGGTTTCTGATGATGAGGTTGCACACCTGGATCCCTCATCAGACGTGGATGAATCCAAGTCTTCTCCGCCTCCTATTGACTTTCGTAAGGTCTTGGCTCTTTTCAGAGAGGTATACCCAGACCATTTTGTCTCTGCTACCCCCCGCTCTCCGCCATCTGAGTTTTCGCTGGGCATGCAGCCAGCCAAGTCATCTTATACTAAGCTCGTCTTTGCAAGGTCCTCTAAGAGAGCGTTAAGAATTTTAGGGGAGTGGTTGCAGTCTAAGCAACAACTAGGAAAGACTTCCTTTATGTTTCCTCCGACTAAGCTCACTTCTAAAGCGGGCGTTTGGTATGCCACAGGAGAGGAACCAGGCTTGGGAGTACCTGCCTCTGCCCAGGCCGACTTCTCAAGCTTGGTAGACTCTCCTCGTAGAACAGCAATGAGGCGCTCTAAGGTTTGCTGGACCTTCTCCGATCTAGATCACTTCCTAAAGGGTGTATTTAGAGCCTTTGAGATGTTCAATTTCCTAGACTGGTGCCTGGGGGCCCTTAGCAAGAAGACCTCCCCTGCGGACAAGGACTCAGCCATGCTCTTAATGTCCTGCATGGATAAGGCTATTAGGGATGGATCTGGCGAGCTTGCTTCGATGTTTGTGTCAGGAGTGCTTAAGAAAAGGGAGCAGCTTTGTTCATTCCTTTCCTCCAGCATCACACCTTGTCAAAGGTCTCAACTCCTTTTCGCTCCGCTCTCTAAGTTCCTGTTTCCTGAAGAGCTTGTTAAGGACTTGTCTGCGGCCCTGATACAAAAGGACACCCATGATCTTGTGGCCTCATCGGCTCGTAAGACTAAGGTTGCTACCTCAGTCCCCAGGACTTATCGCACCCCAGTGGCTGATACTCCTGCTACGAGGTTTATTCCGCCCTTTCGTGGTAGAGCCCCCAGCCGTGGAAGCTCCCGTCCAGACTCTTCCAGGAGCAAGTCTAGGAAAGGTTCCAAGGCTTCTAAAGGCAAAAACTGACTCTCCTCCTCTCCAGACAGCAGTAGGCGCCAGACTCAAGATCTTCTGGCAAGCCTGGGAAAAGAGAGGTGCAGACGCCCAGTCTGTCAGTTGGCTGAGGGAGGGTTACAGGATACCATTCTGCCGCAAACCCCCTCTGACCACATCTCCCATCAACCTCTCTCCCAACTACAAAGAAAAGGACAAGAGGCTAGCGTTGCACCAGGAGGTGTCGCTCCTGTTACAGAAGAAGGCAGTGGTTATAGTCCGGGACCATCAATCCCCGGGCTTCTACAACCGTCTCTTTCTGGTGGCCAAAAAGACAGGAGGTTGGAGACCGGTGCTGGACGTCAGCGCGCTCAATGCTTATGTCACCAAGCAGACGTTCACGATGGAGACGACGAAGTCGGTCCTAGCAGCGGTCAGGCAGGAGGACTGGATGGTCTCGTTGGACCTGAAAGATGCTTACTTTCACGTTCCTATTCATCCAGACTCCCAACCTTTCCTGAGATTCGTTTTTGGAAAGGTTGTCTACCAATTCCAAGCCCTGTGTTTTGGCCTAAGCACAGCTCCTATGGTGTTTACGCATCTGATGAGGAATATAGCAAAATTCCTCCACTTATCGGACATCAGAGCCTCCCTTTACTTAGACGACTGGCTGTTGAGAGCCTCCACGAGTCGTCGCTGTCTGGAGAGTCTCAACTGGACTTTAGACTTGATCAAAGAACTGGGTCTGTTAGTCAATCTAGAAAAGTCCCAGCTCATTCCCTCCCAATCCATTGTGTACCTGGGAATGGAGATTCGGAGTCAGGATTTTCGGGCTTTTCCATCGGCCCCAAGGATAAGCCAAGCCCTAGATTGCATCCTGAGCATGCTGAAGAGGAGCAGTTGCTCGGTGAGACAGTGGATGAGTCTCACAGGGACCCTTTCATCGTTGGCCCTGTTCGTCGAGCTAGGGAGACTCCACCTCCGCCCTCTTCAATTCCATCTTGCAGCTCATTGGGACAAGGGTTTGACTCTCGAAGCAGTCTCTATCCCAGTCACCAAAGAGATGAAGACCACTCTCTTGTGGTGGAAGACCAATCTCCTTCTCAGGGAGGGCCTATCGTTGGCGATTCAGACCCCCAATCTTCATCTCTTCTCGGATGCATCGGACTCGGGCTGGGGCGCGACCTTGAACGGACGGGAGTGCTCGGGAACGTGGAACGAGGAACAGGAAACGCTCCACATCAACTGCAAGGAGCTACTAGCAGTTCATTTAGCCCTATTGAACTTCAAGTCCCTCCTGCTAGGCAAGGTGGTGGAGGTGAACTCCGACAACACCACAGCCTTGGCTTACATCTCCAAGCAAGGAGGGACCCATTCGAGGAGCCTATACGAGATAGCAAGGGACCTCCTCATTTGGTCAAGAGGTCTAAACCTCACCCTAGTTACGAGGTTCATTCAGGGCAACATGAACGTCTCAGCAGATCGCCTAAGCAGAAGGGATCAGGTCATCCCCACGGAATGGACCCTCCACAAGAGCGTGTGCAACAGACTTTGGACCTTGTGGGGTCAGCCGACAATAGATCTGTTTGCCACCTCCATGACCAAGAGACTTCCTTTGTACTGTTCCCCAGTTCCAGACCCAGCAGCAGTTCATGTGGATGCTTTTCTGCTGAACTGGTCCCATCTCGACCTTTACGCATTCCCACCGTTCAAGATCATAAACAAAGTCCTTCAGAAGTTCATCTCGCACGAAGGGACACGGCTGACGCTGGTTGCTCCCCTTTGGCCTGCAAGAGAATGGTTCACAGAGGTACTACAATGGCTGGTCGACGTCCCCAGGACTCTCCCTCTAAGAGTGGACCTTCTACGTCAACCTCACGTAGACAGGTTGCACCCAAACCTCCACGCTCTTCGGCTGACTGCCTTCAGACTGTCGAAAGATTCGCTAGAGCTAGAGGCTTTTCGAAGGAGGCAGCCAGTGCGATTGCCAGAGCAAGGAGGGTATCCACTCGTAGAGTCTACCAATCCAAGTGGGAAGTCTTCCGGAGCTGGTGTAGAGCCAATGCAGTTTCCTCTACCAATACCTCTGTGACCCAAATAGCTGACTTCCTATTACATCTTAGGAATGAGAGATCCCTTTCAGCTCCTACGATTAAAAGGTACAGGAGTATGTTGGCTTCAGTTCTCCGCCACAGAGGTTTGGACCTTTCTTCCAACAAGGACCTTCAAGACATCCTTAAGTCTTTTGAGACTACTAAAGAACGTCGTCTACCCACTCCAGGCTGGAATCTAGACGTAGTCTTAAGGTTCCTTATGTCACCTAGGTTCGAACCTCTCCAGTCAGCTTCCTTCAAGGACCTTACCCTCAAGACTCTTTTTCTCGTCTGCCTTGCAACAGCTAAGAGAGTCAGTGAGGTTCATGCCTTCAGCAAGAACATTGGGTTCACATCCGAATCTGCAACATGTTCTTTACAGCTTGGATTCTTAGCTAAGAATGAACTTCCTTCACGTCCTTGGCCTAGATCGTTTGAGATACCTAGCCTCTCCAACATGGTAGGTAACGAGCTAGAAAGAGTTCTTTGCCCTGTCAGAGCTCTGAAATTTTATCTTAATAGGTCAAAACCTATTCGAGGACAATCAGAAGCCTTATGGTGTGCAATCAAGAACCCTTCGAGGCCCATGTCCAAGAACGGGGTTTCGTATTATATAAGGCTTCTGATTAGAGAAGCCCATTCTCACTTAAAGGAGGAAGACCTTGCTTTGCTGAAGGTAAGGACCCACGAAGTGAGAGCCGTAGCTACTTCGATGGCCTTTAATAAAAACCGTTCTCTGCAGAGCATAATGGATGCAACCTATTGGAGGAGCAAGTCAGTGTTTGCATCATTTTATCTTAAAGATGTCCAGTCTCTTTACGAGAACTGCTACACCCTGGGACCATTCGTAGCAGCGAGTGCAGTAGTAGGTGAGGGCTCAGCCACTACATTCCCTTAATCCCATAACCTTTTTTAACCTTTCTCTTGAATGCTTTTATTGTTGTTTTTATGGTTGTTACGGTAGGCTAAGAAGCCTTCCGCATCCTTTTGATTTGGCGGGTGGTCAATTCATTCTTGAGAAGCGCCTGGGTTAGAGGTTGTGTAGAGGTCCTTTAGTAGGGGTTGCAGCCCTATATACTTTAGCACCTTTGAGTTGATTCAGCCTCCTAAGAGGAACGCTGCGCTCAGTAAGGAAGACGAACTTAAAAAAAGGCAGAGTAACGGTTCAAGTCGACTTCCTTACCAGGTACTTATTATTTCATTGTTATTTTGAGATAACTGATTATATGAAATACGGGATACTTAGCTATCCTTTAATCTTGTACACTGGTTTTCACCCACCCCCCTGGGTGTGAATCAGCTACATGATTATCGGGTAAGTTTAATATTGAAAAATGTTATTTTTATTAGTAAAATAAATTTTTGAATATACTTACCCGATAATCATGATTTAATTGACCCTCCCTTCCTCCCCATAGAGAACCAGTGGACCGAGGAAAAATTGAGGAGGTGTCAACAAGAAGTACTGTAGTACCTGGCCACAGGTGGCGCTGGTGAGTACACCCCCTTCTAGTATTGTGATAGCTGGCGTATCCCTCCCGTAGAATTCTGTCGGGCAACGGAGTTGACAGCTACATGATTATCGGGTAAGTATATTCAAAAATTTATTTTACTAATAAAAATAACATTTTTTGTTGAAGTTAGCACAAGTTAGATTACAAATTTGTTCTTGTAAATTTTAAGTTTCTGTAGAAGTTAGCACAAGTTAGATTACAAATTTGTTCTTGTAAATTTTTAGTTTCTGTAGAAGTTAGCACAAGTTAGATGACAAATTTATTCTTGTAAATTTTTAGTTTCTGTAGAAGTTAGCACAAGTTAGATGACAAATTTTTTCTTGTAAATTTTTAGTTTCTGTAGAAGTTAGCACAAGTTAGATGACAAATTTTTTCTTGCAAATTTCTAGCTTCTATAGAAGTTAGCACATGTTAGATGACATGTCAGTTGAGGTTATGCATGCTAGGAGTTGATCTTTAGTCAACTCTCTTTTATTCCAGCATTAAGATCAAAGAACCAGGTACCTTGTTACCGAGCTAATGGTAGTACTAAACTGTATAATAAATGTCCACTATTCTAATCCTCTCATTATTATTAAGTATTATTTTGTCACTGGCAATGATTAAACGTTCTTTTGGTAAAGTGTAATGCCATTTGAAAGGTACCTTTCACAGATTAGAAAGCAGAGCTAAAAAATGTTAGTAAACAAGAATGCTGTACTTCAATATCTAGAGTATTGTATTGTCTGGAAAGCAGTTCTTGAGGTATTGGGTATAAAGAAGGAAAATTTTTTGTACAGTATTGGGAAGTTTTCCAATAAGGCACCTTAACAGAATGCCGATGCTATGCACCGTAGTTGTCCTAAGGGAACTAGTCATTCATAGTACATATCTTTGATTTAATTTCTTCATGGTATGTAGATTAACAATAATTTATCTTTGCTCTAGGCTTAAGTTTTCTCAAATGACTTCTTCATACACAAATATAATTCACAGTCCTTTAATAGGAATATGACTTTAGCAAAGCAGGAACAATCATTAAAACTTAGCTAGGTAAAGTACAGTTGTTAACTACTAATATGTGGTGTGGGTGAGAGCTCTGCTTACCTTTCAGTCAGCAAGAAGTGTGTCAGGTTTAGGTCTAATCCTGCTGATGATCCTCATCATCTGGGTTTTTTTGGTAGAGGTTATGGCTTGGAACTATCATCCCCTTGTAATGAGTGCAGGTTGAGGCCTCCTCTGCAGCTCTGCAGTGTAGAAATCTTCATGGAAAGGGGAAGTATTAACTTTTCTTCAGTAAAGGTAATACTCCTCCATCCTTCCATTTTGGTTTGCCTGGTGAGGTTCAGACTAGTGATGAGCTGAACCTTGTGAAGGTTAGGCCTTCCTTGGGTACCAATGGTGCTCCATCAGCTGGGAAGCTATTGGAAGTCTTGGCTGCCTCTAGGATTTCTAAGTGCCCTTACTGAGACTGGCCTGCCTCCTGTTTCACCGTTGAAGCATTGTAAGGTGTAGCACTCTCTGGTGTGGTCTTCAATACTGTTTAAGAAGACCCTGTTGCCTTTTCTTCTGTATTAACATCTTTGATGTCCTCCAAGACCTCAGCCCGAAGAAGGCTGGTAAGAGGAAGAAGTGTGTTTTTCCAGTTGTTTTGCCTCCTTGTTTTCATCAGAATCTTCAGATGCTGCTGATTTCAAGTAGCAGTAGTCTTGGAAGATTGATCGTTAGGAGTCTTGTGGTGGAGAAGTTTGTAAACTTCGTTCACCATATGCTGTAGATGGCAAGTATTTTGCGATCTGCCATCCATGAGGAAGACTTCATGCTTTCAGTGGATCTGAAGGATGCAGTTTTTCCAATAGCCATCCATTACTCTAGAAAGTATTTCCATTTAATCCTGGGGGAAACGGTGTACCAGTTCAAAACCGAGTGATTTGGACTTCTTGGGTAGTGCCATAACCTCTGTACTATGGTCTTCCGCTGTCTTGGAGTAGAGTTCTCTTGCTTGTGGGTACACATGGACACACTATTCTATCTTATTTCTCTTCCTCTTGTTTTTTAAAGGTTTATGGTTTGTGTATGAAAAATTTTCTTTGATATTGTTACTGTTGTTAAAATATATTATTATTAATTACTACTCTTGTAGTTTATCTGTTTCCTCACTTACTTATTTTCTCTATTGAAGTTCTTGCTTAGCAAGTAATAATAATAATATTATGTATGCAAACTCATTTCTCATGATTACAGTATTGTGCATTTACATAACATATCTGTTGCATGGATGTAGGCTGTTCCATGCACCAGTTACCTGTAAGGGCCTACCTTAACACTTACTATACTGTATTGTCATGCTTATGATGTTAGGAGGTAGACCGGAGTATTCCCCTCCTCTTTATATGACCATGGGCTCTGACATTTCCCATGAAGGTAAACACAGCCAGTTAGGTTTATCGGGACTTCCTCTCTCCTGAGAACATTTCTTTTAGCAAAGGGCATTGTTTTGTATTCATATAGAAAGAAATCACAAATTCTTAAAGTAATTTCTATCTGTCCTAGCTATACAAACCTGAGTTTGTTATACTTCCCAGGCCTAAGGTTAAAAGTGAGTGTAGACCTGACTGTCAGGTGTGAGGAGCTTATCCTCCACCCACTATAGTCAATTTTTTTTAGTGCGGCAGTTTTGCACCGACTCGCAGCGGTTCCCTTTTAGCTCGGAAAAGTTTCCTGCTATTTGATTGGTTAGAATTATCTTGTCTAACCAATCAGAATTCAGGAAACTTTTCCGAGCTAAAAGGGCACCCCTGCGAGTCGGTGTAAATATGCCTCGCTAAAAAGAACATACTATAGTAAGTATTATTACCTCGTTTAAAGTTTAACGTCCGTTTCCTGCTAAGTTGAAATCATACTCCATTTAAATGACTGGTTTTATAGTTGGGAAAAATAAAATTCATGATTTTCACTGTGAAAAATTAATAGTTTTCAACAAACGTTTTTTTGTAGTTGTATTCAAAATCAAACACTGTCCACCTAGTACTGTATTTACAATATCTTTTTTCTGTTTATTATATTTGATTTTATTATCTTCATCATCTAATCTTTAATCCTAATTGGAAAAGCTGAATGCTACAAGAACAAGGGTTTATGTACAGAAGCAATCTGGAAATCTATTTGTAAAATATTTATATTGGTTTTCATATGGTTTTTATATGCTTTAAGAGAAAATTATATACTGTAGTGGTATTCTGTATTTTAGATTTTTAGCTATTGTCATCAGCACTGTACCCTGTACATGTAAAATCACGATATTTACTGTAATATCAAATACTTTAAATATGTATCACAAGGTGTTCTTAACGTCAATACTGTACATTAATTAGTTCTTTTTAAGTAAACGCTATACAGTAATAAGTTTTAAGTAAGCAATGAAAAATTATGTATTTTATTCTTAAGATAGTCATGATCAGAATAGAAATTGACCATTTAGTCTAATGCAATGTTATATTCTTTATTGTAATTTCAAGGCTAAATTGTTTTGGGGTATTGCTACAGGTATTGAATGTTTCTGTTTTGTACTTTTGTTTTTAGGAAAGTTACTTTTTTCAATATTAAACTTACCCGATAATCATGTAGCTGTCAACTCCGTTGCCCGACAGAATTCTACGGGAGGGATACGCCAGCTATCACTATACTAGAAGGGGGTGTACTCACAAGCGCCACCTGTGGCCAGGTACTACAGTACTTGTTGTTGACCGTTGACGCCACCTCACTTTTTCCTCTGTCGTGCTTCCGGCAAGACGTTCTTGGATACGCTTATGATTTTGGAGTATTGTTCACGGTTTGGTGAAGTATTTCTCTAAAATTTGCAGCTATTCGCTATACTAGAAACTTCTATATTAGCTTAGTTAGCTTTTGGAATTAATTTAATTATGGTGACGAAGAGAGTATGAACTCTCTTTCACCTTTAAATGGCCGACCCTTCCCTTAGACGGAAGTGTTGGTGTCTAAGAGAGTATAGACTCTCTTTCTTAATTTTGCTTAACAAAAGTTATAGATTTATTTTATATCTCTCCGTCTTTTATAGGCCTCTTCGATTAACTTCCTTTTATTATAAAATTATTAAAATTAATTTTTATATTTGTTTATATTCGACCTTTCCTAATGGTAGGCGGTCTTTTCTTGTACCGAAGTTAATTAACATTGAGCCCGTCATTTCGGTTTTACCTGTTAACATATTATGCTATTTTAATGTTTTTGAAAGAATTTCTTTGATAGTCTCGTACTGTTTTCAAAGTTGAACTAACGTTTTGTTTTGTCTCTGCAGTTGTTGACGTTTCAGAACGTTCAACTTGCGCTCTATCGTTACGATAGAGAGAGAATTTTCACGGTGTCACGTTGCAGTAAGAGTAACCGTGTCTAGCGTTTTGTTCATTCTTTCTTAACTTAATGGTTTTAATTCTACAAAGGAACTTTTCATTTTGGGAAATATTTTCCTTTAACAATAATATGTTTTAACGATATATATGATTGGGCTCTTCTCTCAGGTTCTAAGTCAAGAGAGAGAGAGAGAGAGAGAGAGAGAGATAGAGACGGAGGGAGAAAGAGGAGGATAAACGTTTCGTTCAAGCGAGTAACGTTGTTATCGTTTTTGCTCTTCTCCCTAGTCTCTTTAGGGGAAGAAGGTAAACGTTTCTAGAGTTTTTTCTTGTTCTCAAGCTTTATGCGGTGAGAGATTTTAAACGTAGTTTATTTGATCTAGTGTTTAGTCTCTTTCCAGCCACTGAATTATTTATCTTTCATTAGATTTTTCTGTTACATTGTAATTCTGTTTTCGCAATTACTAACTTTTGAGAAAGGATAGAATTGCGTGTTTCAGGTACAAACCACTTAAAGTTTCGAGTTCAGTGAAATAAGTGCAAACAGAAAATCAAAAGTGATAAGTGATTAGCGCAAAGTGTGTCAGTGTTGTGCGTGAGGGTACTTCTGTGCGTGCCAGTCGTCCTCCCAGTCCGGGACCTCTTGCAAGCTCCCAAGCCCAGGGGAGAAGCAATGTCGAAGGGCAAAAGGGTTCGGCAGGCCTTGATCGGCGCACAGAAGTATCCTCGGTGGTTGCGGGCGTGTCTTAAGAGACCGTCACTCCCACCCGCAGACGATTGAGCCCTTATTTTGCTCGTCTGCAGAAGAAATTTCGGGGAGAAAACGCTGGTCTCAGGTCTCAAGACCTCTTAAACGTAAAGTCCAGACCTATGCCAGACGTACGAAGTTAGAGTTCAACAACCCGGATGCAGTCATTGGGTTAGCTCTGACTCTCCTCAGTCTCAGGTGACTGCACACCTCCTAAGAGAGGTAAGGCGATGCCACAACAGACCTTATCGTCTGTTGATCCCAAGACGACTTTGCTGCAGTCCATGCAGTCGCAGCTTGGGGTCTTAATGCGTGAGTTTCAGGCTGAGAAGGTTACACCTCCTCCTGCGAACGCTCCGCCTCTCCGCAGTCCAGTCTGCCAGGCGTACGAAGTTGAGGTTCCTCAGGCTACCTTACCGCGTTCTGAGTTGCCAGTTACCAGCGGTGTGCAGCAACCTCCGCCTCCTCCTGCGAGAGCTCCGCCTCACCGCAGTCCAGTCTGCCAGGCGTACGAAGTTGAGGTTCCTCAGGCTACCTTACCGCGTTCTGAGTTGCCAGTTACCAGCGTTGTGCAGCAACCTTAACCTTCCTTAAGGCAACCTCAGCAATGGGAGCAGGAGTCTTATGCCTTACTTCCTCCGCTTCCGCTTGCGGTTCCACCAGCAAGGCAACAATCTCTTGAGGTACGACAACCTCTTCCATCAATGAGGCAGCCACCTCAGCACTCGCTGCAGCTTAGGCTAGCTCCTCAGGAACCTCAACTCGCGAGACAAGAACTGCGTTCTGCGCAGCCGCTATCTCAACTCTCGCAGCTCACACCTCAGGAACCTTAACTCGTTCCTCAGGAACCTGCTACTGCGCATCCGCAACCCTTACAGCAAGCGCAACTCTTGAGGCAACAACCTCATGCTATGAGTCAGCCACCTCAACGCTTGCATCTGCCACTTTCTCCTCAACTTGAGAAATAACAAATGACAATAATAACACCTCATTACTTTCATAACTTGCATTTGTAATCATATACATGTATGCCTACACAAACATTATGATAATGGAGGTTATTTGTCTTACTTATATAAAAATATATATGTATTCCTTGCAATATATTTTTAACAATATCGCAAAATATGGCAAAAATATCTTCAAAACAAAAATGAATCATGAGTTATGAATGTAAGGTAAATATTTTGTTGATATTAAAACCCCATGCAAGCATGCATGAAGCACTCTAGCACTGGTCATGGAATTTCTGAGAAATGTTAAACGCCATGCAACACGCTCTGCTTACCTTACAGCATGCTCTACATACAGCATGCTCTGCATACAGCATGCTCTGCATACAGCATGCTCTGCATACAACATGCTCTGCATACAGCATGTTCTGCATTCAGCATGCTCTGCATACAGCATGCTCTACATACAGCATGCTCTGCATACAACATGCTCTGCATACAGCATGCTCTGCATTCAGCATGCTCTGCATACAACATGCTCTGCATACAGCATGCTCTGCATACAACATGCTCTACATACAGCATGCTCTGCATACAGCATGCTCTGCATACAACATGCTCTGCATACCTTACCGCATGCTTCTCAGTCCTACATCTTTGGTTGTTGCCAACTCACTAGACTGTCAAGCAGTTTCATAATGTTGCCTTCTAGTCTGCTGCTTTTGCACCATTGAAACCCTCACTGAGAGAACTTAACTTTTCTCGGATATGGTCCCTGTAGATGAGAAAGCGCTTTTCTCCCTCCTTCTGATATTCCCTTGAGGACTCTGTCATTTGGAGAGGAGCCTTTAGCTGCGTAGCCTCCTATGGACTTTTATTTAAGCATAACATGCTTCCAGGGAAGGTAATGGTTCCACTTCAGTCACTAACCCCGTCTGTTACCACACCTGCTCCCATAGACCTTGAGCTGTGTTGCAAGACATGCAGTCCAAGCTTAGTCCTTGTTAAAGGATTTTTTGTTTACGGAGTCAGTGTGTCACTGGGAAGACGTTCAACAACCAGCAGAAGTGACTTGTTGTGACGCAGTGCGGCAACCTCAGCAACCCGATAAGGAGTTGTCTGTACGACCCAGACAGTCTAGACAGCTTCGGGTTGTCGCTGTACTTCCTCGCTTCCCCATGGTTGACAGTTCACAGACTGTGCAGCAGTACCATGATCTTGTGTCCGGCTCCGTCAGACGACTGGCTTTTAAGAGCTCCCACAAGTCGTCGCTGTCTGGAGATTCTCAGATGGACTATGGATCTGACCAAGGAACTGGGCCTCCTGGTCAATTTTGAGGAGTCTCAGCTCATCCCATCCCAGACCATTGTCTCCCTGGGTATGGATCTTCAGAGTCGAGCTTTTCGGGCTTTTCCGTCGGCCCCAAGGATCTACTAAGCCCTAGAATGCATCCAGAGCATGCTGAGAAGGAACCGATGCTCAGTCAGGTAGTGGATGAGTCTAACAGGGACACTTTCATCGCTGGCCCTGTTCATCGTGTTAGGGAGACTCCACCTCCCCCCCTTCAGTATCATCTAGCTGCTCACTGGATAAAGGACATGACGCTAGAGACGGTCTCAGTTCCTGTTTCCGAAGAGAGGAGGTCTTCTCTCGCGTGGTGTAAGAACAGCTTTCTTCTCAAGGAAGTCTACCTTTGGCTGTTCAGAAACCCGACCGCCGTCTCCTCTCGGACACATCAGACACGGGCTGGGGTGCGACTTTGGACGGACAGGAATGATCGAGAACATGGAATCAGGAGCAAAGGACACTTCACATCAATTGCAGGAGTTGTTGGCGGTTCTTCTGGCCTTGATAAACTTCAAGTCCCTCCAGCTTAACAAAGTGGTGGAGGTGGACTCTGACAACACCACAGCCCTGGCTTACACCTTCAAGCAGGGAGGGACTCTTTCGTGAAGTTGTTCTAGATCGCAAGGGACCTCCTCTTCTGGTCTAAAGATCGAAAGCTCACGCTGGTAACGAGGTTCATTCAGGGCGGTATGAATGTCATGGCAGATCACCTCAGCCGGAAGGGTCAGGTCATCCCCACAGAGTGGACCCTTCACAAGAATGTTTGCAGCAGACTTTGGGCCCTGTGGGGTCAGCCAACCATAGATCTGTTCGCTACCTCGATAACCTAGAGACTCCTATTGTATTGTTCTCCGATTCCAGACCCAGCAGCAGTTCACGTGGATGCTTTTCTGCTGGATTGGTTCCATCTCGACCCGTATGCATTCCCGCCGTTCAAGATTGTCAACAGGGTACTTCAGAAGTTCTCCTCTCGCAAAGGGACACGGCTGACGTTGGTTGGCTCCGCTCTGGCCCGCGAGAGAATGGTTCTTAGAGGTACTGCAATGGCTGGTCGACATTCCCAGGACTCTTCCTCTAGGAGTGAACCTTCTACGTCTACCTCACGTAAAGAAGGTACACCCGAACCTCCACGCTCTTCGTCTGACTGCCTTCAGACTTTCGAAAGACTCTCAAGAGCTAGGGGCTTTTCGAAGGAGGCAGCCAGAGCGATTGCCAAAGCAAGGAGAACATCCACTCTCAGAATCTATCAGTCTCAAGGGGAAGTCTTCCGTAGCTGGTACAAGACCAATGCAGTTTCCTCAACCAGTACCACTGTAACCCAGATTGCTGACTTCCTGTTATATCTAAGGAAAGTAAAATCCCTTTCAGCTCCTACGATCAAGGGTTATAGAAGTATGTTGGCAGCGGTTTTCCGCCACAGAGGCTTGGATCTTTCCACCAACAAAGATCTACAGGACCTCCCTAGGTCTTTTGAGACCTCAAAGGAACGTCGGTTGTCCACTCCAGGCTGGAATCTAGACGTGGTCCTAAGGTTCCTTATGTCATCAAGATTTGAACCTCTCCAATCAGCCTCTTTTTAGGACCTCACATTAAAAACTCTTTTCCTCGTGTGCTTGACAACAGCTAAAAGAGTACGTGAGATCCAAGCCTTCAGCAGGATCATTGTTTTCACATCTGAAACGGCTACATGTTCCTTGCAGCTCGGTTTTTGCTAAACGAGCTTCCTTCACGTCCTTGGCCTAAGTCGTTCGAGATCCCAAGCCTGTCCAACTTGGTGGGGAATGAACTGGAGAGAGTACTTTGCCCAGTTAGAGCTCTTAGGTACTATCTAAAAGGTCTTAACCTTTACAAGGACAATCAGAAGCCTTATAGTGTGCTATCAAGAAACCTTCTTTTCCAAGTTCTAAGAACTCAGTTTCTTACTATTCAGGCTTCTGATTAGAGAAACACATTCTCATCTGAAGGAAGAAGACCTTGCTTTGCTGAAGGTAAGGACACATGAAGTGGGAGCTGTGGCTACTTCAGTGGCCTTCAAACAGAGCCATTCTCTGCAGAGTGTTATGGATGCAACCTATTGGAGAAGCAAGTCAGTGTTCGCATCATTCTATCTCAAAGATGTCCAGTCTCTTTACGAGTACTGCTACACCCTGGGACCATTCGTAGCAACGAATGCAGTAGTAGGCGAGGGCTCAGCCACTACATTCCCATAATCCCATAACCTTTTAACCTTTCTCTTGAATACTTTTTATGGGTTGTACGGTCGGCTAAGAAGCCTTCCACATCCTTGTTGATTTGGCGGGTGGTCAATTCTTTCTTGAGAAGCGCCGAGGTTAAAGGTTGTGATGAGGTCCTTTAGTATGGGTTGCAGCCCTGTATACTTTAGCACCTTTGAGTTGATTCAGCCTTCCAAGAGGAACGCTGCGCTCAGTAAGGAAGACGATCTTATTAAAGGCAGAGTAACGGTTCAAGTCGACTTCCTTACCAGGTACTTATTATTTCATTGTTATTGTGGATAACTGATTATATGAAATACGGGATACTTAGCTATCCTTTAGTCTTGTGCACTGGTTTTTCACCCACCCCCCTGGGTGTGAATCAGCTACATGATTATCGGGTAAGTTTAATATTGAAAAATGTTATTTTCATTAGTAAAATAAATTTTTGAATATACTTACCCGATAATCATGATTTAATTGACCCACCCTTCCTCCCCATAGAGAACCAGTGGACCGAGGAAAAAGTGAGGTGGCGTCAACAACAAGTACTGTAGTACCTGGCCACAGGTGGCGCTTGTGAGTACACCCCCTTCTAGTATAGTGATAGCTGGCGTATCCCTCCCGTAGAATTCTGTCGGGCAACGGAGTTGACAGCTACATGATTATCGGGTAAGTATATTCAAAAATTTATTTTACTAATGAAAATAACATTTTTCTTTTTAAGTATTCCACATACAGTATTCAAGTTATTCATATTTAAAGCAACGTGTATTGCACTGATATTTTAAGATCGTTCAAAAGGAGCTTGTTCCATACAATCTCCTGTAATTTCTGATTGTTTGAATGATTCGCTTTGGTATTCACGTGTGTTCCTCAACATATTTTCTGGTTAGTCTTTACTAAGCTAAGTTTGTTCAGTGTTGTACTGTATTGTCATTTGATCCTACATAAGTAGATACCATCATCCTTTACTATTGGAGAATGGATAACAGCGAATCTGGAATGTGGCAGTTAAAATGTAGAATGAGATGTAAACAACTGACAGGTGGTTTAACCTGTCAGTAGTGGAGGGGCAACCCCCCCCCCCCCCCCCCCCCCCCGCCCCCTTCCTGTTAGCTCACTGACAACTCTTGGATTTCAGCTGTTAGGGAAAACAGATGTCTCTTTTGAACTGGCAGAATATCTCTCTCTCTCTCTCTCTCTCTCTCTCTCTCTCTCTCTCTCTCTCTCTCTCTCTCTCTCTCTCTCTCTCTCTCTCTCTCTCTTTTTTTTTTTTTCTGTTGGGGGAGGGTGTAACCCTCTTAAGTAGAGGAAAGCTCAAGCAGCTTTTTCTACTTTTTCTCTTTCATCCGATACTTCTCAAGTGGCCTCCTCTGGGGGACACTCAAACAAGAGTGGTGACGTCTTAACTCTTGGGCAAGCCCAGTGTCATGGGGTTTAACCCATAAAGGGCAAGAAGTCATCCATTGACTTTCTGGGCTGCACCCCCTCCAATGCCACATGGTCGATCTTGACCAAGGAAGTCCTGTACTATGTAGAGGACCAGTTCTCCGGAGATAAGGACCTTTAAAGATTGAGAAAGTTGTCACATTGGATTCCAGTTTTTTTTCCCAAACAGAAAAAAAGTATTATAGTTCTGTCGAGGCTTTTCCATCCCAACTGCCGTTGGAGCCAGTTGTGGCTACGCTTACTCCAGGGTGTTCTTCCAGGAGACCCGCAACTGTTTTAGTCTGTCACAGGCAGGCCAAGGACATGCAGAGGCAGGGGAAAGGGAAGAGGAAGACATCTAAGCGAGGATGGGCACTCCCCCACCATACCACCAGTGATGGGATGCCTACAAAGGAATTGGAGGTGATGGTTCCACGGGGTGGAAAGCTCGATGGTCTAAGATTCAGCTTTCCCTCTCCCGATTAAAACTCCGACAACGTCGTCATCTTATCACCGGGGTTCTGTTGACGATCTTGTCTTTCAACAAGAGGTTCAGGCCTTGCTAGACAAGGATGCTCTTCAGGAGGCTGAAGACGGGTTGCTCAGCTTCTATTATTATTATTATTATTATTACTTGCTAAGCTACAACCCTAGTTGGAAAAGCAGGATGCTATAAGGCCAAGGGCTCCAACAGGGAAAATAGCCCAGTGAGGATTGAAACAAGAAAATAAATAAACTACAAGAGAAGCAATGAACAATTGAGATTAAAGATTTTAAGAACAGTAACAACACCAAACTAAGTCTTTCCTACATAAACTATAAAACCTTTAAAAAAAACGAAGAAGGGAAATAAGATGGTGTTCCTAACTGTACCCTTAAGCAAGAGAACTCTATCCCTAGACAGTAGTACACCATAGTACAAAGGCTATGGCCCTACCTAAGACTAGAGAAAAAGAGCTGCTTACCATAGTTAAAAAACATCTATTCTACCCTTACCAAGATGAACAATAATAGTACAGCAGTTAACCCCTTGAGCAAAAAGAGTTGTTTGTTGACCTCAGTCTTGATAAGTGTATAAGGACATAAGAGAATGTGGAAAGAATAGGCCAGACTATTCGGTGTATGTGTAGGCAAAGGAAAAATGAGCTGTAACCAGAGAGACGTCAAAGAACCCAATAGCTCTCTAGCAATAGTGCCTCAATGGATGGCTGGTGCCCTGGCAACTTATTTTCTATTGTCTCTTTCTTTTAAAGGCATCTGTATGCTGGAGACCAATCATTGACCTCTCAGCCCTGAACAACTTCAGAATGGGGACAGAAACCACAGTCATTCAGGTGTTAAGAATGCAAAATTTTACGATTACTGTACTCTTAAACCTGGTGGAAGTCTGTTTGTAGGTACCAGTTTATCCATTGTCCAGGAAATATCTTCGATTGGTCATCAATGGGAAGGCATTCCAGTTCAAGGTCATCTGTTTTGGCTTTTCAACCGCACTAGGTTTTCACAAGGATCTAGCTGGTATCATCATGGGTGCACGCCAATGGGATCCTCTGCTACGCTACCTGGATGACTGGTTAATGTTAGCAGAGCCTTCTAGTCCATGGGGACATGGTTCTTGCATTTTGCCAAGACCTTGGGGTCTTGGTGAACTGAGTGAAATCTGTCCTTTTCATCACATAGAGGCTAGTGTACTGGGGGATGGAAATAGACACAGTTCAAGGAAAAGTGTTTTCCTCTTTCAGTTAGCACATCAATGGCAGTTTCTTCTTAGCTACCTAACATCGTTGGAGTGTCTAGTTTTCGTAGGTAGACTTTGCCTGCGGTCTTTGTAGTGGATCAGGATGCTAGAGAACTTCAAATCCAATAAAAAAAATCTTTGTAGTGGGAGTTGAAATTATTTTGGTCCCAGCAGCAGGATGATCTTGCTAGTTCCTATCAAAGAAAAACTACCATGAGCATATCAGCATACTGAAAATGAAGGCAGCATGGCTAGCCCTTTAGGAATTATGCCCTCTTCTCAAAACTGGTGTTGATGAGCAACAACGCCTTCATGTTGTCCTACATATACAAGCAAGGAGAAACCATGTCCCACCAGCTGCGCTATTTAGTAGTAGGCCCTCAAGTGGGCAGAGGCCAACGCAATCTCTCTCTTAGTCTTTTTCTTCCCTGGCAAGAAAAATGTAATGGCTGACAAATTGAACAGGACACAAATTGTTTGGGCCAAATGGTCTTTGTGTCCTCATATAGCAACAAAGATCCTGACTTTGTGGGATCCTCCAATGATCCACCTGTTTGTTACAACTCTGAACCACAAACTTCCAGTTTATTTCTCTCCAGTGCCAGATCTAGCGACATGTTTCAGCATCTGTGGGACAGCCTCGATGCTAGTGTTTTCCACCTTTCTCCTTACTAAGAAAGATCCTGAACTGGGTCCAAGTGACTGAACTTGCACATGGCTCTAGTAGCTCCGAAGTGGTCACACATGGAGGGGTATGCAGACCTCCTTCTGTGAGCACCTCTCTGGCCTTCAGAAGAAACTTTTCTGTGTTGCAGGTTCTCCAGGCAGGCGTCTGGAAACATCAGATGACCCTCACCTCCCATTACCTGTGGGATGTAACTCACAGGTCCATGGATACATTTATCCATCTTGGCTGATTTTACAAGATCAGTAAGTACAGATCAAGGGCTGCGGTTACAATTTAGTCTTGGAGGAAAGGGAAGAATGACTGACTTTTTCATTCCTTTCAGTCTTCTCCCTCTCATGGGAGTACCTCACCAGGTGGACTTGATCTGAAATTAGGTAAGATCACTTTGCTTTCAGGTACCTAGTTTTTACACACTAGGAAGTTTTTCCCTACACCCCTTATGAGAGGCGTTGTGTGATATTTCAAGGCAAACCCAATACTGTAATCCATAATTTGGTTTTCAAGGTTACATTCAACAAACCTATTTTCTTCATTTGCCAACTTACAGCCCAGAGGTTTCTAGGGTAAGTATAACTCTTCAAGGTGCAGGCCATGACACCCACAAGTTTTTTTTTTATGGTTCATAAGGGGTAAGGAACCTTGACTATGCAGCATGTCGGATGAACTAGTCGTGTTACCGGGTTAGTTTCCGACCAGTTGGAAAGGGACTTCCTCCCACCTAGGGACGAGTCTCCTATTGTAAAGACGATGGTTTGTATTTGCGTAGGAACAAATCACTAATTTTAAACGTAATTTGTATTTTGACTACTGTATACAAAACTGAGTCCTTTACTTGAACCTTCCTGCCAGCACGATTCCCGAGTAAGTCCTGGCTGCCATTCAAGTGAGTTGTCAGCAAGTTGAAGTGGGGGCCTATTGCCTCCCTGCCACTGCCAGGTAAACCCTTTGTCGCTTGTTTAGACCCCGTTATAAGTTTTAACACCACCGTGTTCCAGTTTTGCTGTTATCCATTCTCCAATAGTAAAGGAGTTAGGTTTGTATTATTAGGAGAAGTACAAATGACTTTAAAAATTTGTGACTTTTCTTCAATTGTTGGTCAAGTTGACATCAGAAGTCTCCAAAGCTGTCATCAAAGGAGTTTTATAGCAGCACAACACTGCACTAATCATTGCGGTAAGGAATCAATTTTCAGTTTCATATCATGTACTCCCATTCACTTCATCTTCATAACCCATATTGCATTTCTTTTATTGTGTAGTACTGACAACACAAATTGTAACCATTCTGTCTTATGCATGACCCCTTGTTAGTGATTAATTACATATACTCATGAGTTGGTATACATCCATGATTTGGTTGACTCTATGATTTCAATTAATCTCCCCAAATTTTCATAACAACAAGAACCCTAATTTACAACTGACTTGTATTAAATGAAGTCATACAAAAAATGTATAATATATTTCAATAAATCTTCCCAATATTAATTAGCTATTACCTCTTTTAAGCTTAAGCTTCCTGACAAAAAAGTTTCAATTCTACCATTACTGTATATTAACCATGGTTTCCCGACAACAGTCAACAATCTAGTCGACTGATTCTGGCTCGACCCTTTACCTTTGCAGTTTGACAGTATTTTTTTCTGTCTGTGATCCAGTTTTTTCATAATAAGCTGCCCTCATGGTTGTTTGTCTATCTTTAGTTTGTTTCTATGTATATACAAACTTTATTTCCTTTAAGATAGTGAATATATCTTCAGCACTGCTGGAATAGCCATGATATGTCTTCAGCAATGCTAGAGTGGCCATTGAAACATTAACAAGGTAATTGGCTAATGATAAGTGGCACAAAGTGAAACCCCGCCCACCTACTTGTCACAGAGTAACCACTTTTTCCTTTGGCTGTGGGAGGCACAGGTGTGCTGCTGCTTTCCTCTCTTGGCTATTGGATCCATTTTTATATTTGTTTGTGCTAAGTTTTTTTTTATTTTTTTTATTTTAAGCGTTCTTGCTTATACTGTATGTGGAAGCTCATTGAAAGCTAAGCATGAGAGGAAGTGAATTTTGTTCCCATGATGATATAAATCTTTGGAGAACCATGTGTGTTATTTCCCTTCGTAAAGGGATGACTGTCAGCAGCCCTCTATTTATTGGAGTTAAATTCTTGCTCTTCCAATTAGGAGAAAGATGAATTTTGAGTGTAACTCTCCTCTTGTAGTAGTAGTAGTAGTAGTAGTTTCTCTGTCTCTGGACTGAGTTATTCGTTTGGACAGTGTTTCTCCCTGTCTGCATTCCCTATACAGTAGTGAAATTACACTACATGTTTAGACATCAAGTGTTTTAGAACTGCATTTGGACATCACGTAATTTGACACATCGCGAGGTCTCTCCTGTGATGTTCCAACTTCCAAGCCTATCCTCTAGTATTGCTGAAGACACTGGCACTTGTGTCAGAAGAGATAGCAGTGATGGACATGAAGGCAATAGAAGTCATCCAACACAAGTCTCCTCGGTTCCATAGTCGGCTTGCTTGTGGAGAAATCAACTGGGGAATGGAGACCAGTTATCAACGTCTGTCCTCAGAACAAACTCCATACAAGATGGAGGTAGCGGGCACTGTTCATGAAGCCATCGTGAAGGAAAACTTTACGCTTTTTGTGGACCTGAAGGACCAGTATTTTAAGATAAAGATTTGTCAATCTAACAGAAAGTACCTCCTTTTTGTCCTCGAGGGAGTTGTGCTTCAGAATTTGGACTGTCTACTGCTCCCCTCGTCTTCACACAAGTATTTACCCTTGTCTCAGTTTGAGCCTACCTACCCAAACAGGATTCGTCTTGTGAGGATTCTTGACAATTGGCTGATCTTGTCATGCTCAGGGAGGCAGTTGCTTCAGGATCAAGACAAACTTCTATGTTTTTGCCTCAATCTGGGAATTTTAATCATTCAGGAAAAGTCAAGTATCACACCCAAGGGAAGGTTGGAGTACCTGGTAATGTTGATAGACATGGCAGCCACAAGAATCTTTTCGGCAGACAATTGCATTAACAGACTCAGGGAGGTAATGCACCCATTTCTGACAGATTAAAAACTTCCCACTTGTTGATAGCAACCCTTCTTAGAGCATCATTGTTGTTAAAGAAGCTTGTGCTGTTTGAGGCATAACTGGTTAGCAGCTACTGATCCCTCCCACCTGTTGGTTACGGTAGAACAAGAAATGATGGACAATCTTTATTTTTGGCTGAAAGACTAAGATAACACCAGGAGAGTTCCACTCAACTCCCCACTTCTCGACATCCTGCTGTTCACAGACTCGTCCAAGGGGGTAGCTGAGGTACATACCTAAGGGACCAGACATAGGGAACGTGATCTGATGTAGAAGTGTATGTACTTCTACCTTTTGAAAATGTTAGTAGCACTTTTGGCTCTCCACATTTTCCAAGAGTTTGATAGGGCCCTTAGTAATGTTGATGAGCGACATCAGTAGCATAGTTGTTTACGTCAGCAGACAAGGAGGAAGTGTCTCGCAGTACTTCTTTGAGTTGCCAGACACATACGGGCTTGTTCGTTTGACAATGCAGTAGAGCTTCCAGCGAAGTCCATCTCAGGCTAGCTGACATGCTCAGCTACCAGGAGCAGGTGGTAGGAGTGGAATTGATTTTATTACCCTGTGTGGCAGAAAAGCTTCTTGGTCTTTTTAGGTTTCTGATTGATTGCTTTGTTTGCCGCCTGGCTGAACAAGAAGCTTCCAATGTTTTGATCCCTAGTTCTAGACCTGTTAGCAGTGATACAGGATGCCTTCCAACTTCAAGGAAACTACATGGATGCTTACGCCTTTCTACCAGTCTGCCTGATATGTCGTGTCATCAACAATACCCACGTGCCAAATGGTATCTGGATTTGCGGATGCCCCTCGTTGAACTACTGAAATAATTATCCCAATGGCCCAGTCTTCTCTCTCAGCCCTGTCTCCAGAGGCACCATTATTCAGTGGCATCCTTTTCACTTCACTAATGACGACTATCCAATGTCTTTAAGCGAAAGTCTTTTCTCGAGGCACTGCACAGGAGATGGTTGTCTGATTATATGAGAAGATCGTCTGCAGCTGTCTACCATGGAAAGTGGACATCTGCGATTGATGTCTTAAACCTGATATTTCTACTGTCAGAGCCTCTGTGCAATTAATAGCCAATTGCCTCGCCTTCTTTTGTCGAGAGAAGCTCCTCTCGGTCTCTGCAGTGAAAGGCCATCGCTTATGCTTGAGCTAGGTTGTTTTACTGAAAGGCTTGGATCTCTCTTCTTCATGAGAATTTTCCATGCCAATGAGAGCTTCAAGAAAGTGCACCAGTGGCAAGTCACAAGAGTTCTCAGCTCTTTCATGTGGTGGCCATACGAACCCCTGATTAAGATTTGACACTTGACTTTCTTCTTGGCAAAGAGAGTAAGTGAGTTGCATGTCATCTTGTATGCCTTGAGTTATTCCAAGAGTTTGTGGCCAAGACCCAGAACCCCACTGTCCATAACCCAGGGTTGAGCCCTTTTCCATCTCCTCTCTCTCTTGAGTCGCTACTAACTATCAGGATGACCTGCTGGTATGTCCTATGAGGGTACAAGAGCTTTATCTCAAGAGAACTCATTGCTTTAGACCAAAGCAGCAGAGGCTATTTCCCAGCACTGGAATGGTAAAGAAGCTGATATCCAAGAACACAGTCTCACTCTGCCTCTGTGAGACCATCAAAAGCACTTATATGGCCTCCGGAGAGTCTACAGTAGAACCACATAGAATGCAAGTTCATGAAGTCAGGGGTATTCGCTTTACTCTAGCCTTCAAAAAGAATCTGACTGTAGCGCAAAGGCTGAAGATGTGAGTATAGAAGCACCAGACAATCTTCACTGCCCACTACTTTCTAGAGTATACCCACAAATCCCTGGATACTCTTTATCCTGGGCAAATTGTAGCATGACAGCTAGTCGCGTAGTGAGCTTCTCTTCTGCATTGGTCAAGAAGTGACGTAAGTCTAGGAATGGAAGGTGAGAAATGTCTGGCTTTTTGTCCTTTCTTCTTACATCTGCATGAAGGGAACTACATAAACCTGAGACCTTCAAGTACTGATCTCCTCAACTGCCCCCACAAGTCATAGGTTAAAGGTCAAAGTGAGGATTGTTCTACCTGTTGGGAGGGCAGAGTTTAACTCCCACTTGACAAGGAACTATTGTTTGTCTTGTTAAAAGTTAATGGCTGTTCCAGCTTTGCTGAAATTCTACTCATATTGAAAGTCTCAGGTTTGCATATGTAGTTAGGAAAACTACAAATTACCAGTACTTTAGATATTTAATTTTGTAATTTTTATTTTCTTTAATGCAAACTCATCAGTTTAAAGAAAATGCCCACATACAAGCTTTTTTTTATCATGAAATAATTCTAAACAACCCAGAGTGACTTAGATTACCACCCTGGATGCTGACTATCGATTGTTTATTTTTGTTTTGAATGTACCTAAAGAGGATTGTACAATCAGCATAAGAGAATGTGAATTGATAGATTTGTATGAAAGAAAATACGAATATTTTTTCAGATTATTTTTGTGATGCTTAATAGACCTGATAGGTAGCGCCACAGGGCAAAGTGACTTATTGCTACCAGGAACTTCATATAATCTACTAGGCCTCTTCAGCTTCAAATTAATGTTGTTAGGAAAATTGGCGATCTGATTTTAGAATTTGTAAGAGTAAAAAGGTATGTCTATTTGGTTTTTAAATTGGTAAGCTAAAAACCATATGGCAGAATAAGTTGAGGTGATACTACCTGAGTTAATGATAGAGCTAACTGGATATTGGTAACGAACAGGAATGGGAACAAGACTTGAATCATTAATGGGGTTGTTGGTTCATGGTATGTATCAAGAATTGTCTGTCATAGAACGCATTGGCACTTTAGTATGTAGGCTAGTAGTATTATGTTGGATATTTATGAATCTAATGGTTAGTTTCATAAGGTTCAAATATGCCATCAAAATGATGAGCCTTTATATGCAGTGATTTTGTGGATGTCTATCAAACATCAAACCGGGGTACCAAGTCCCTTTCATAGACTGTCTGCCACCTCTGACCAGGACTGACGATCCAACCATTTTATTTGAGAGGCTCAGTAAAGGACCTTGTCTTATTAGAGGGAATATCCAAATTGTAGGCCAAAGGAGCCGTGGAAGAAGTTTATATTGGCATAGGAATAAACTACAAATTTTTAAAACAATTTGTATTTTTATTCCTAGCAATACAAACCCGAGTCATTTATCAAAGATGCTGCCTCAACCGTCCCACAAGTTTTATGACCAGGAGAAAGTGAAGAGCGTCATGAGGCGGAACTCTGCGCAGCCATGCACTTTGGTTGCTTAGCAATTGTTTGATGCAATCAAACCCCATTTTCTTTGATTCCGTGGCCATAGAAAAAACGAAACAAGGAGTAACTCGTGTAAATGAGCCGGGTATGTATAGCTAGGAAAAAATACAAATTGTTTTAAAAGATTTTAGTTTTTCCACTCATATTCTAGTGATGTCAAACATATTTTATAAGGATATGTACAGGTCTATTATGATACCAGTTATATGAAGTTTTTGGTATTAATAGGCTTGTGGTTGTGTTTGCCCTGTGGCTCCACCTATTGATTCTACCAGGCATCATAGGTAAGCGGGAGATGGGAGAGTGGGGTAGATAATTTCTTATTTTTTAGTTGGATGTCAAGAGGTCATTGGCTTTGATGATTAAAGCCTAAGGACAGGGCAAGTATTGATAAGATAGATGTTATTAAAATTCAGTTTTTCTCCTTCGCATTTGGAATTTTATTTTTTATACCTTTTGCAGAGTTCATAATTTCTTATGTGTATATATCTGAGTAAATTCATTGTATTTGTATTCTAGAAATTGAGTATTATACAGAAAATTGGTAAACTGTAGTTCACTTGAGAGGAATAACTCAATTTTCTTATGAGTCAGTGATAATTATTTTACATATTAAAGAATGCTTCTATTTTTATAATTATTTAATGTAGTTTACCGAAAAGAGGAAGGATGTGTTGGTTTCTGACTTCTTTGTTATTTTCCAGTGTTAGAAGAAAGAAAAAATGAGGAAAACCTGGAATTTGAACCAGCAGAAGAGACAGTTATAGTAATGAAGATATAGTGGTATCCTAGGAAGTGGATCTGAAATGTGAAGACCATGTTTTCAAATTGCTAGGGATAATGGAAGCAAGTTTATTAATGGAAAGAAAACAGATAATTGAATCAGAGGGTGGAAAAAAAGGAGACAAGGAAGTTCCAAGTCACCAGAAAGATGGAGAATCGTTAGTTCTTGAGGGAAATGAAGAAAGAGAGAATTCTCTTAAAAATAGGGAAGATGAAATAGTATCCCAAACTAATGAAGTGAATGGGGAGATGATAGATGTAATGAAAGAGTTAATTGACAAGGATTTAAGTGAGTGTAAAAAGGGATCCGATACAGGAGATGATCCCAAAACCTCATGTTTAGAAACTATTAAGGTTGAGAGTGGTGAGACACAAAGAAAATCATTGACAGAAGAGAAAACAAATGAAAGTGGCACAGAGATCCATAAAAGGAGAAGGAGAGAGTGCAAAGATAAACAACCACTTAAAGATGATTTTGTGTATGAGTGGGGAGGTAACCAAATGAAAGGAAAGCGAAAGAGGCAGGAGGAATCGGATGGAAATGATGGAGGTAGAGGACCGTTCATGCAAAAAAAGAGAGTATGTAAAAGGGGACTGGAATTTAAATTGAGGGAAACAAAAGTAAAATCTGGCAATTCTTGTGCAAATGAAAATGGAAGGACATCCAAAGTTAGCAGTTACAATACTAGAAAAAATCTCAAGAAAAGTGATGGTGATAATTTACACACCACTTATAATAGAATTTCAACCAGGAAAGGTTCAAAGAAAGTGCAAAACAAAGATATCAATTGTAAGGAAAATTCTAGGACAGGTTCAAAGAAAATGCAAAACAAAGATATTGATTGTGAGGAAAAATCTCGGAAAAGTTCAAAGAAAATGCAAGAAGGTATAACTATCAATTGTGAGGGAAAAAGTCTACAAGTGATCAGGAATACAGAAAAATCTCACCAGGAGCAGACTGCAGAGTGTATTGATAATGCTTTAGGAACCAAAGAAATAAAAGAAGGAGGCGGATCGTTTATAATTTTACCAAATGCAACTCAGCGTGGCAAGATGAAGCTCATTAGCAGCGATGGCTTTACATTCATTGTAAGTAATTTGCAGAGTCAGTAAAGAACAAACTTTGGTCTGCTCTAGAATTTTCTCCTACTAATAATAGTCCTGTTAATTTTACTTGTTACTCTGGCTATCAGAACATAGAAGACTTGCCACCAAGATGTTTGCATACTGTAGTACTTTTGAGATAGTAAGACATCCTTGTTGTAGAAAAAAAGTCTACCTTATTTATCAAAACTCTGGTTATACTTGAATATTTTTATCGAATCATATATTTTTATTGTTTGTCTTCTGTCACAATATGACTAATCATTATTTATTGTAGGTAATTAGTAGTATTTTTTTTTATCTGTGTGCCAGGCTGTTTTAACGTCATTGATTATTAAGTTATTTTATAAATTTTTACGCAAAAAAAAAAAAATGCAAACAAGATTATACGTAAATAAGTTTTGAATTGAGTGTAAAGAAATGCAGAATATTGGATTTAACTAATTTTTTGTCAGCATGTGGGATTTAGGAATAGCTATTGTATTAACTTGCCAAGGATAGATTTCACAAAATGTAACCAAGTTTTCTTCAAGAAGTTGTTTGTTCCGTAACCGAAATACAAACCACGCTATTTACATAGGGTTTACTTTCGGCGTAGCTGAAATGACGAACCATTAAATTTTTAACGAGGGTTAACTACCCCCCGCTAGTTAGCAGGGGGGTAGGGAAGGGGTAGCTTGCTACCCCTCCCCCCCCCACACCTGTGAGTTGTCTCACTTCACTTTTTGGCTCGGACGAAGACAGTCGTTGCTGTTTTTCGTCCTCGTTAATGACAGCCTTAATTTGTTTTTGGACTTTTTCTAGTTCTGTGTGCTTGGAAGTTGGCCTCGACCGTTGTCATCGTTATGCGCAAGTGCCCTGGACTCGCTGGCCGCCCTTGTGGGACCTTCATGTCAGCGGAGGACACCGATCCTCACACCCTTTGCCCGCAGTGCCGAGGCCGACGGTGTGATAGGGAGAATACGTGCAGTGAGTGTAGGGAGTGGTCTACCTCCCAGTGGGAGAAGTTCGACCACCGGCGTAAGAAGAAGTCTAAGAGAGACCGTTCTCCTTCAGGGGCAACCTTGAAGAAGGAAGGCTCCAAGGACTCCTCTTCCGCCGCCCGAACCTCCTCCGAAGCTCCCACTCGATCGGTCTCTCGTAAGAGGCTGCCGAGTGGTAGCGCAGGCCTTAGTGGTGTTTCCCGTCCTTGGGGTGCGGGAGAGGGCGTTGCCTCCCTTAGCGAGGCAGCTCCCTCTTCTCCTCCAGGGGAGGATAATTTGGATTTTGAGGATTTGGTCGACACTGTTTTGGCCGAGCCTTCCGACGGGTCTGGTCAAACCCTTGATACTGCTCCTGTTGCGGACGTTGCTGATGGCTCTCCTCCTCCCTCCGAAGATCCTGAGAGGGGGGAGGGGAGTCCCACGGTCTCTCCTGCGGGCGGGTCTCCCCCTCGGGGGAGCGCGCTGACAGAGACTCCTCTTCGGAGGACTAATGACCCGGACGCCCTTCCTCGTGGTCGTATTTGATGTAAGGCCCGTCGGCCTCTTCGCAGCAGAGGCCTTCCTTCTCCCTATAGAGGAGTTAGGAGGCGCCTCTTTGGGTCGTCCTCTCCTGATCCTCCCCCTAAGGAGGAGCCCCCCCATCAGGAGCAGCCCGTCACAGCAACGCCCCTTGACCTCTCCGCGGATAGTTCGCGATCCCCTACGCCTGCCAGACCTTCCGACCTGCCTTCTCCATTCCTGGCTGCAGATGCGGTTTGGGTGCCTTCTCACCCTGTTATCCAACAGGCACCGATCCCTTCGGGGTTAAGGGACTCTTACTCACGGTGTGGGTAAGTCCCTTGCGCGTCAGGGTTCCCCTGCGCGCCTACCTGTGTGTTCGAGTGCAGTAGCGCTCAAGCGCTCCCCAGAGTTAAAGTCTTCGGACTTAACTCGCCAGCGATCACCTGCTCTCCAGCGCTCTGCTTCTCGCAGGTCTCCTGCGAAGCAGCGCCCTCATGTTCCTGATGTGCGCATTGCGCGCCCACGTTCTCCTGAGCGCCATCGTTCTCCTGTGCGCAGCTGCGCTATTGCACGCGCATTCTTCCACACGCGGCAATGCGCCCGCGCGCGATTCCTTTAATGCCTTTTCGCGTTAGAACCGCCGCGATTCCCATTCCCGCAGGGAACATCAGCACGGCCAACTGACAGGGACATGGACTTCCAGATCAGCCTCTGGATCGCCTCTGCGCAAGCGTAGGATTACCCACCAGGACCAGGACCAGGACCAGGAAGGATCTACGGAGAGGTCCATGCAACACTTTTTTCCTCTTCTTTTCAGGCAGGTCCCGTGGTGTCCACTCCGAAGGATCAGGAGATCCCCTTCCCTCCAGCGGGGATAACTGACACTGCCTCAGTTACCCGTCAGCCTTGGTTCCGTCACATTATGAACGTAGTGGTTCAGGCTGTGAAGCCCGCCCTCGTTGATATGGGACTTAAACCAACGGCACGCTCACCCCTGCTGAAGAGAAGGAGAGGAGTGGACTTCGTGGAGACTTCTCCTCGGGTGAAGTTGGGTCCCAAGAGGTCGGTTAGAAGGACTCCTACGCCTTCTCCTACACGTGCTGTTTCTCCTTCTCCTGTGGACGAGTTATCTCTTTCTTCAGGAGAGTCCAGCGAGGCAGGGTTGTCTCCCACGGCACCAATGGGAGGAACCCCTCCTCTTTGGAGAGAAGCTGCTCGCGAGGAAGCCCCCTTCCGGACCTCTTTGCTGGAGTCCTGTATTCCTCCTAGGAGGGAGCCCAAGGACTCCAAGACGATTCCTAAATCGTCATCCAGGATACGTCCAGAGCCAACTAAACCCCGGGAGGACGTCCACGTATCTCCCCAAGATGAGCCTTTGGGGACCGGAGACTTAGCTGCCAGTCCGCAAGGAGGAGACCAGTTTGAGTCGGAACACGCTTTCTGGCAGGTCCTAGGCTTGATGAGGCAGCTCAACAAGTTTAAGGACCGGGAGACTGCCCCTCGTGAGGGCAAGGTCACGGTACTAGACGAAGTCTACGGCACCCAGAAACCCCCAAAGTCCAGCGCAGCTTTGCCTTGGTCCAAAGGGATGAAAGGGGCCAGGGACAGAGTCGAAGCCCAGCTCTCTGAGCTCGCCTCCTCCGGTCGTTCTTCTGCCGGGTTCAAACTGCTCCCACCTCCTCGAGTACATCAGAGGAGGTACTTTGAGATCATGGGGGAGTCCAGTATGGCCCTTCCGATCCACCATTCCGTGGAAGAGCTGACCAGGGGAACTCCTCTCAAGAAGCTCTCCGACCGGCAGGTGACGTTCTCGGTGTCGGAGATCCTGAACCTTGAGAAGGTCGCGAAGAGTGCCATGCAGGCAACTTCGTGGCTGGACGTTTGGCTGGGATCTCTGGGCATCCTATTGCGCTCTGAGGATCTGTCAAGGAGAGCAATAGGAAGGCTTTGGAGACCTTCCTCCTCTCGGGCACGCGTTTGATCGAGTTCCTCGCTCACCAGGTGGCTAACCTGTGGGCTAACTCGATCCTCAAGCGTCGCGACGCAGTGGCCGAGAGGCTCCATCTGAAGGTCCCCGCCGTGGACGTCTGAAGGCTCAGGCACTCCTCCATTACTGGGAGGGATCTGCTCGAGCCCAGGGACATGTAACGAACAGCCGAGATGTGGAGGAGATCGAATCAAGATTCTCTCCTCCAGAGGGCCCTGACCTCTCGGCCCTACAAGCCTCCGGCACCTCAACAGCAACAGCAGCCTCGCAAGACACCGAAGCAGGCTCCGGCAGCTAAGACAGGGGTGTCTAAGCCGCAGCCCTTTCAGACCAAGGACAGAAGGTGCGGCAAGTCCTCTAGGGGAGGTAAGAATCCTAGAGGCAGCGGCCGAGGCCGCAACGCTAGGATTGGCAATCCCCCCGCGTGTCCACCTGTGGGGGGATGTCTAAAAAGTTGCGTGCACAGGTAGCAGCAACTTGGGGCCGATTCTTGGACGGTCTCTGTGATCAGCCAAGGTTATCGTGTCCCATTCACGACATCTTCACCTCCCCTGACAGCGAATCCAGTGCCGCTGAACTCCTATGCCATGGGATCGGCAAAGGGGTTAGCCCTTCGGGCGGAAGTCGAGACCATGCTCAAGAAGGATGCTCTCCAGGAGGTCGACGACGGCTACCCAGGCTTCTTCAGTCGACTCTTTCTTGTAAAGAAGGCGTCTGAAGGCTGGAGACCAGTCATCGACCTCTCAGCCCTGAACAAGTTTGTCAAGCAAACTTCGTTCAGCATGGAGACAGCAGACACGGTCAGACTTGAAGTGAGACCGCAAGACTTCATGTGCACACTGGATCTGAAGGACGCGTACTTCCAGATCCCAATCCATCCGTCTTCCAGGAAGTACTTGAGATTCAGCCTAGACAGCAAGGTCTACCAGTTCAAGGTGCTGTGTTTCGGTCTCTCCACAGCTCCTCAGGTGTTCACCAGAGTGTTCGCTCTGATTTCGTCTTGGGCGCACAGGAACGGCATACGTCTCCTCCGTTATCTGGACGACTGGCTGTTCCTGGCAGACTCGGAGTCGACCCTTCTTCGACACCGAGACAGGCTTCTGGAGGTTTGCCGAGACCTGGGGGTCGTGGTAAACCTCGAGAAGTCCTCTCTGCTACCGACGAAATGACTGGTATATCTAGGCATGATATTAGACACCGATCTCCACAAGCCTTTCCATTAGGCGGGAAGAGCTTCCGGCCTATTCGTGGTTGCTTCTTCTAGGTCACCTTTCCTCCCTGGCACGTCTAGTTCCGAACGGCCGCCTCAGAATAAGATCCCTGCAATGGCGGCTAAAGTCCCGGTGGAATCAAGGCTCCGATTCTCCGGACTTTCTGGCTCCTATAGGATCCACGGAACTGACGGACCTTCGGTGGTGGCTGAATGACGTGAACCTTCGGAAGGGAGTGGATCTTCTCGTCCTCCCCCCGGAATTGACTCTGTTTTCGGACGCGTCAAAAGAAGGGTGGGGGGCCCACATTCTGAACCAAAGGATCTCAGGCCTCTGGTCAGAATCAGAAAAGTACCTCCACATCAACCTGCTAGAAATGAAGGCCATTTTCCTGGCTCTTCAACAGTTCCAACGGACACTGGCGGGCCACTCCGTAGTGGTGATGAGCGACAACATTACGGTAGTGGCTTACTTCAACAAGCAGGGAGGTACCTTTTCTCGACAGCTATCCCATCTTGGAGTAGAGATTCTGAGGTGGTCCGAAGCCCACTCGGTCACACTTTCGGCTCGCTTCATTCCAGGCAAAAGGAATGTGCTCCCCGACAGTCTGAGCAGAGCGACGCAGATAGTGAGTACCGAGTGGTCTTTGGATCCTCAGATAGCCAACAAAGTCCTGACTTTGTGGGGTTCCCCGACAGTAGATCTGTTCGTGACAGCCTTGAAGTCCAAGCTGCCCCTCTACTGCTCTCCAGTCCCGGACCCCAAGGCTCTCTGTCAAGATGCTTTTCAGCAGAGGTGGAACAACATCGACGTTTACGCCTTCCCACCATTCTGTCTGATAAGAAGGGTGCTCAACAAGACCAGACTATCGGTCAATCTCTCCATGACTCTTGTAGCTCCGCTATGGCATCACGCGGAATGGTTCCCGGACCTTCTGCAGCTCCTGACGGAGCTTCCGAGGGAACTCCCCCCACGACACGAGCTACTCAGACAACCACACTGCAACGGAGTCTACCAGGCGAAGTGGAAAGTCTTCTGTGGTTGGTGTCGTGGGAGGGGTATCTCTCCACTCGATGCCACTATTCCAGCAATAGCGGAGTTTCTTGTGTATTTTCGAGAGGAAATGTGCCTTTCAGTTCCAGCGTTGAAAGGCTATCGCTCAGCCTTAAGCCTGGCGTTTAGGCTGAAAGGAGTGGACATTTCCTCTTCGTTAGAACTTTCTCTACTCATACGCAGCTATGAGCTTACCTGCCCTCAGTCAGAAGTAAGACCTCCTCCTTGGAACGTGGTTCAGGTCCTCAGGGCTCTGAAGAGATCCCCGTTTGAACCATTACGCCAGGCGTCTGATCGCCACCTGTCTTGGAAGACGGCTTTTCTACTCGCTTTGGCCTCTGCCAAGCGGGTCAGTGAACTTCATGGTCTTTCTTACGACGTCGCCCATTCAAGGGGAAGGGGGAGGTAATGTTCAGGTTTGTCCCTGAGTTTGTTGCCAAGACTCAGAACCCTGGGGTGTCAGACCCTAGGTTCGACTCCTTTAGGGTAACGAGTCTTCGTTCTGTAACAAGTGACCCAGACCAACTGTTACTTTGCCCAGTGAGGAGTCTGAGGCATTACTTGAAGAGAACAGCTGCAGTCCGTCCTCAGGTGCAAGCGTTATTCGTAAGCACAGGAAGGACAAAGAGGAGGGTCACCTAGAACACCATCTCGGCCTGGATCCGGAAGGTTATTCAACATACCTTGGATCCTGACCCTCCTCCGTCACGCCGCCCTAGAGCGCACGATGTCAGGGGCATCGCTACGTCCCTGGCATTCAAGAGAAATTTCTCTGTGACGCAGGTTTTGCAAGCTCGGGTGTGGAAGCGCCAGACGACCTTCACAGCCCACTACCTGCAGGACGTGACCCACAGGAGCTTCGATACATTCTCTATTGGCCCCGTGGTGGCTGCACAACAGCTGGTCTAACCTCAGGCTCCTTAATGGACAGGTAGCAGAAGGTTGGGGTCATTGTTACCCGGTTTTAGTCTGCGTGATTGAAAGAGTATGTCTGGCCCTTACTTCTTTCTTCATTCTCCCCTCCCTTGGGGAAAGCAGCATCCTGGTCTCTGCATAGCTGACCTCGACCTCTGCAGGTAAACCATGCTCCCTTGTGCTCCTAGTATTAACTATAATACTGTTTGCGTCCCCCATACCCTGACGAGGTGGTATTGGGAACGTCCTAGCCTAGATTTCTATCTAAAGAACTCCAGGTCAACTTCCTAGGTGAGTCACAACTTCCTCCACACACAACTTATGTAGGCCGCACGTCCGTAGCAAGCTTCGGAGAGTGTGAGGTGCAGGGACCCCCTTTCTCGAGTACTGCTCACTTGGTTTTCGGGTCCCCGGGTAAAGCCAAAAGCCAGTAAGGCTGGGGACTTTCCACCCTTCCTAAGGGGTAAGTCACCCTATGTAAATAGCGTGGTTTGTATTTCGGTTACGGAACAAATGACAAATTCGGAGATAATTTGCATTTCCCCTCCCCATACAAACCTTAGCTATTTACACATATTTGCCCGCCAGCCCTGTCCCCCAAGTCAAGTCCTACCTCTAAGTGAAGTGAGACAACTCACAGGTGTGGGGGGGGGGGAGGGGAGGGGTAGCAAGCTACCCCTCCCCTACCCTGCTAACTAGCGGGGGTTAGTTAACCCTCGTTAAAATTTTAATGTCTCATCATTTCAGCTACGCCGAAAGTAAACCCTATGTAAATAGCTAAGGTTTGTATGGTTAGGAAAAATACAAATTATCTCCGAATTTGTCATATTTGTCAGTTGCAGCATTTGCTTCTTTGAAGTCTGTCAGTCATGTGGGACCTTTCTTCTATGTTTGATAGGGTACTGTGTAGATAAGGGATTTTGATCTGAAATGACTTTATTCAGTTACCCCTCTGTTTGTTTTATGATACTTTGAGACATTGTTCTCAAGAGCTTTTCCTCAGTAAAGGGATACGACTTAATGTGTTCCCTTGGGCTTCACTTTAACAAACCTTACTGAATTGATTTTGTGCACTTATTTTCTTTTCTACTCTCGTATCTGTGGCAATAAATCTAGAAATAATAAAAATGTAGATTTCAAAATGCCATAGGTACTTTACTATGTGGAAGTTCCAAATTCAAGATTTGATCAATATTTAATGCCATTCATTTCTAGAACGTGGATTTATCAATGTTTTTGTATTTCTTGTATTATTTAATATGCTTTGTCAAGAGGCTGGTCTGATATCTGAAGAGCGAAAGTTTAGGTAGCCATACACATCTGGGTGTACACTCATAGTATTATAAGTAGCTCAGCACAAGTATAAAATTCATGGCAAGTTCATAAACCTTTTATTGTATTTTACCAATTGAAAGTTATATTTGCTTCATAACTGGAATACAAACCACGCTATTTATTAGGGGTATTACTTTCGGCGTAGCTGAAATGACGAGCCATTAAAGTTTAGCGTGGGTTAACTACCCGCACCGCTAGTTAGCTGAGGTTAGGGGGGTAGCTTGATACCACTCCTACTCCCACACCTGTGATGCAGCTCACTTTACTTTTGGCTTGGATGGTGAACGGACGTTGCCGCTCTTCCTCCTTCGCCTTTATTGGACTGCCATTAATCTGCTTTTGCTTTTTCTTTGTTCTAGTGTGTGTTTGTGTGTTGACATCTGCAAGCATGCATACCTGCCCTGGACTCACCGGCCGGCCTTGCGGAACTTTTATGTCGGCAGTGGAGACTGACCCCCTCACCCTTTGTCCTGCCTGCAGAGGTCAACGGTGTGATTGTAACAATAAGTGTAATGAATGTAGGAAGTGGTCTGCCTCCCAGTGGGAGAGGTTTGGGCGACGGCGGAAGAAGTAGTCTAAGCGGGATATTTCTCCTTTGAAGGCTCCTTCGAAGGGGGAAAAAGCCAAGGCCTCTTCTTTCGTCTCCCGACCCTCCTCCGAAGCTCCTACTCGTTCGGTCTCTTCCGAGAGACCGTCTAGTAGTAGCGTAGACCAATTTAATATCGGCCAACCCCGATACTCGAGAGATGGTGTTGCTTTCCCTAGCGAAGCGGCCCCACCTCTCCCCCCGGGTGATGCCTTGTCAATAACTTCTATGTTTCAGATTTGGTCGTCCTTGGGGCTCCCAAGTCCTCCCTCCAAGGACTCATTGCTGCAAATCATCAGCCTTGGTGCCAGTGTGCAGCAGTCATTGTTGCCGTTGGAGGTAGATCCTCTGGCCCTTGTCAATGTTGTGGTGTCAGAGGTGTCGCCTGTGATCTCGACCAACTCCCCTGCTCCTCCAGACTCTCCAGCTGTTGCTGCCAATTTAATTTTCCCCGTTCCTGATCATCTTCGAGGGGGAAACTTAAGTCCAACGTCTGTCTCTCCTGCGAGTGTTTCTCCCTCTCGGGGGAGTTCACTCATAGAGACTCCTCTTCGGAGGACTGCTGCGGCTCATGGTCAGCTTGCTGATCCAACGGCCCCTAGAGGATGTCTTCGCCGTAAAGCTTGCCCTCTGCTTCGCCTTAGAGGTCTCCCTTCACTATCGGTGAAAAGGCGCCTCTTCGGCTCTTCTGCCTCGTCGTGGCAGCCTTCACCCGCAGAGGAGTCTCCGCTGCAGTCGTCTTTTGGTCCTGGACCTGCTACTAGTCCACCGACTTCAGTCCTGGACTTCTCTGCAGATCGTTTGCGATCTCCATCGGCGGATGTTCGCCCCTCCAAAGGGCACATCCCAGTTCCTGATCTACCTGCCGACCTTCCATCGCCGTTCCTGTTCCCGGTAAAGCCTCTTGAGGCCCTACCGAAGTGCGCAGCTGTGCACCATCGCCCTACAGCTCGCCAACTTCCTGCAGTGCACCGGCGCTCACCAGCAGCCCGTCAGCACCAGCCTGCTCGTCAGCACTCTACAATGCTTCAGTGCACTCCTTCACCTGCTCGCCCTCAGCGCCTACCAGCGCGCCAACGATCTCCAGCGTAACTGATCCTACCAAACCTGCTCACATACGCGCAACTTCGGTCTCCTGCTTGCCAACGTAGGCGGCAGCTGCAACCTGCGCCTATGCGCCAACAATCTCCCACACGCCAGCGAACTCTTGCGCTCCAGCACTCTACTGCGCACCAGCGCTTTCCCGCCTGCAAGCACTCTCCTGTGTGCCAACGCTCTCCCGCACGCCAACACTTTCCCACACGCCAGCACTCTTCTGCGCGTCATCGAGCTCCAGGCGGGCCAGCCTTCTCCTGTGTGCCAGCCTTCTCCTGTGCACCAGCGCTCTCCTACGCGCCAACACTTCCCTGCGTGCATGCGCCGTCATTCGCTCGCCCGCGCGCCATCACTCGCCCGCGCGTACACAACATCAGATCTCGTCTGCACACTCACCATCTCTCTCCTACGCGCCAGCGCTCGCCTACGCCCAGCGCTCGCCTACGTGCCAGCGCTCGCCTACGCGCCAGCGCTCTCCTAAGCGCCAGCACTCTCCTGCTCGCCAGAACTCTCCCACGCTCACGCACCAGGTCACGCGCACTTGACACTTGCCCACGCGCACTTGCCAACATTTGCCCGCGCCTGCGCGCCAGCTCTCGCCCGTGCGCACGCTCCAACGCTCGCCAGCACGTGCACAAGAACTGCACTCGTTCAGGTCACCATCCCCTCAGTCCCCTCCCTGCAAACTCCTTTCAGCGCGCCCATCGGGAAAAGGGGATCAGGCTTCTGCAGAGGGGTTCAGGATCCTAAACTGCCTTCAAAGGTGGGCCCACCCATAACTGAAACTCCTCGTAGGAAACCTTCGGTCCCTTTCTCTTCAGGGATCTGTCTGACAGTGTATCGATCAGTCAGCAGCCTTGGTTCAGTGCCTTAGTCAGAGCTATAGCACAGGTCTTCAATCCTTCCCTGTCTGGCTGCTCATCGGAGGAGCCTATTGCTCCAGACTCGGCACAGAACCATGGCTTCCTCGAGGGTAAAACTGACTCTGATCAGGCCATCAAGGCTAGTCCCTCCTGTATCTTCCCCGGGATACTCTCCCACCTCACCTTTGCCAAGGGATTCGCGTGAGGAAAGGACCTCCTCCATTCCACCATTGGAGGAGGCCTCCCCTCACGCAGAGAGTTCCCTACCTTCATCGAGATCAGGAAAGACACAACATCTAGGCCTTTGATGTTTCAGTCCTACCTCCTTCCTTGGAAGGAGCCCAAAGACTCCAAGACCGTGCCAGAGTCCTCCACTAGGACTACCAAGACGGAGACAGCCAGCCACTCGAGGGATGTCCGTGACACACCCCGGGAAGAGTTCTCGGGGTTGGAAGATGGAGACTTCGCTGCAAGTCCAACGTCGGAAGGAGAGCAAAAAGTCAGAACATGCATTCTTGCAGGTCCTGACTCCTATAAGGGTTCTCAACGGGTTTACCGACCCAGAGATACTTCCTCAAGGGTTAAAGGGTGCCAGGGCTAAGATCACCCTACAGCTCTCCGAGTATGCCTCCTCCCATCGTTCCGGCTCTACCAACAAGCTCCTCCCACCTCCTCGTGTCCAACAGAGGAGGTACTTCGAGGTCCTCTCCACCATTCCTTGGAAGAGCTGACTAAAGGGGTCTCTCTAGAGAGACTCTCCAGCCGGTAGGTCTCTTTCTCGGCGACCGAGATTCTTAATCAGGAAAAGGTCACGAAGTATGCTATGCAGGCTACTTCGTGGCTTGATATCTGGTTAGGGACCTTGGGAATCCTGGTACGAACTGAGGATTTCTCCAAGGAACGTACCAGGAAGGCAATGGAGACTTTCCTTCTCTCGGTCACACGCACAATCAAGTTTCTCGCCTACCAAGTTTCGAACTCGTGGGCAAATACCATCTTGAAACGTCGAGATGCAGTGTCTGAGAGATTCCACCAACAATTCCCTAACATCGAGACCACTAGGCTTAGACATTCCTCTCTAAGGGAGCCCACCTGTTTGAGTCTAAGGATGTGGAACATGCTGCTGAGAGATGGAGGAAGTCCCATCAGGACTCCCTCCTCCATAGGGGTTTGACATCCAAGCCCGGTAAACCAACAGCTCCTCAGCAGTCCTGCCCAACCAAGACCATGACGACCAAGATAGCAGCGAAGACAATGGTTTCTAAGAAGCCCTTTCCTGCCAAGGACAGGAAAGGCACTAAGTCCTCCAGGAGAGGGAAAAATCCTAGAGGGAGCAGCCGAGGCCACAAACGCTAGGATAGGCATTCCCCCTGCTTGTCCACCAGTGGGGGATGCCTACAAAGTTGCTCGGACAGGTGGAAGCAACTCGGGTCCGAATCCTGGACAAAATCCTGGACAATCTCCGTGATTCGTCTAGGATATCGCGTCCCGTTCATAACATCTCTTCGTCCCCTGACCAGGAATCCAGTGTCGATAGACTCCTTTGCCATGGGATTAGCAAAGGGGCCGGCCTTTCGGGCAGAAGTCCAGACCCTGTTGAAGAAGGGCGCTCTCCAGAAGGTCCTTGACGGGTCCCCAGGCTTCTTCAGTCGACTCTTTCTTGTAAGAAAGGCATCTTGAGGCTGGAGACCAGTCATCGACCTCTCAGCCCTGAACAAGTTTGTCAAGCAAACTCCGTTCAGCAGGGAGACGGCAAACACGGTCAGACTAGCGGTAAGACCACAGGACTTCATGTGTACACTGGACCTAAAGGACGCGCACTTCCGAATCCCAGTCCATCCGTCTTCAAGGAAGTACTTAAGATTCAGCCTAGACAACAGGAAATACCAGTTCAAGGTGCTGTGCTTCGGTCTTTCCACAGCACCTCAAGTTTTCACCAGAGTGTTTGCCCTAGTGTCATCTTGGGCACACAGGATTGGCATTCGTCTCATCTGTTATCTTGACGACTGTCTAATCCAAGCAGATTTGGTGTCAACCCTTCTTCAACACTGAGGCAAACTTTTGAGACTTTGCCAAGATCTAGGGATCATGGTAAGTCTCGAGAAGTCATCATTGCTTCCTACACAGAGACTGGTATACCTAGGCATGATAATATTCACCAATCCCCACAAAGCCTTACCATCAGACGACAGAATAGCAAGGCTGAGGAAGGTTGCAAGACCCTTCCTCAGATGAGAACTCCCAGCTCAGACGTGGTTACGTCTCCTCGGTCACCTTTCATCACTGGCCCGTCTAGTTCCCAATGGTCGCCTCACGATGAGATTCCTCCAGTGGCGACTCAAGTCCTGGTGGAATCAGACTCGCGATTCCCGGGACATCCGGATACCCATGTGATTAGCGGAGCTTACGGACCTCGAGTGGCAGCATCCCCACGGTCCTCCCGCAGGAGTGGTGCCCCAGCCCAGTCCTCCTTTAGGCAAAATACACTGGCTCAAGGAGTGCTAGCAGCCTTGAGGGAAGGGGATTTCATGATGGCCATGGATCATCAAGGACGACCTTTTCAGATCCCTGTGCATCCCTCCAGCAGGAAGTTCCTCAGAGTGAAGTGGGGATTCCAGTCTCTGCAGTTTCAGGACTCTCTGCTTCGGACCGTCAACGGCTCCTCAGGTGTTCACAAGGGTGGTCACTGTAGTATCAGCCTGGGCCCACAAGCAGGGCATCAGGCTGATCCAGTACCTAGATGACTGGTTGCTGCTTTCAGCCTCAGAGACAGTCTTAAAGGAGCAAGGAGCGAAGCTATTGCAGTTCTGCAGGGAACTAGGGATCACCATCAACTTGGGAAAGTCCCAGTTAGACCCCACCACCAGGATAACATACCTAGGGATCGTCCTGGACTCCCAATTAGGATGGCATTCCCCTCTCAAGAGAGGCTGAGCAACCTGGATCAAGTTATTCGACCATTCCTGACAGGTGCGCTAATGAGAGCCAAGGACTGGCAGAGGCTCGTGGGCCACCTGGTCTCGTGGGAAAAGTTGGTTCCTCGGGAGGCTCAAGCTGAGACCAGTCCAATGGAAACTGAAGGACCGTTGGCCACAGGGAGCCCCTCCTCAAGAACTAGTCAAGATGTCTCCAGACTCCAGGAACATGTTCCTCTGGTGATCCGACAGGGCGAACATCCTTGAGGGGTTACCATTCGCGTCCGTTCCTCCAGAGGTGATGCTCTTCACAGACGTATCAAAGGAGGGGTGGGTAGCCCATCTGCTTGGGGAAACAGCAGAGAGGAAGTGGTCCCCGGAGGAGAAGACCCTTCACATAAACATGCTTGAGCTACTAGGAGGCCAAAAGGCCCTCGCAAGGTTTGCCCATCGCGTCCGGGGAAACACGGTAGCACTCAGGTGCGACAACTCCACCGTGGTGGCATACATAAAGAAGCAAGTAGGATTGAGATCAAGGGGGTTGTGCAACCTCACGTCTCAAATACTGGAATGGGCCGAAAAGGAACACATCAGCCTCACAGCCAGGTTCATTCCGGGAAAAGGAACGTTCTAGCCGACGGCCTCGGCAGGACAGGGCAAGTAGTGGGGTCGGAGTGGTCCCTACACCCACAGGTAGCCCAGAAGGTCCTCCAGAGGTGGAGCTCACCGGTGATAGACCTTTTCGCCACGGGGTTCAACGCACAATTCCCCGTGTTCTGTTCCCCGGTGCCAGACCCAGCAACAGAGTTCGAAGATGACTCCCAACACTCGTGGGACGGATTCGACGTACAGTATATGCCTTCCATCCCTTCGGGATTCTCAGGCAGGTTCTCAACAGGATCAGGCAACCAATAGATACAAGGTTGATTTTGGTAGCGCCCTGGTGGCCGGAGAGAGAGCTTTTTGCAGACCTACAAGACCTGGCTATCCTTCCTCCGTGGCCTCTGCCGGTAAGAGAAGCTCGGCTACACCAGCCCCACTTCCAAAGGTTTCACGAAAACCCCCAGTGCCTTCAGCTACACGCGTGGAGGTTATCGGGCATCTACTAAGGAAGGAAGGATACTCGAAGAGGACAGCCTTGAGGATGTCTGATTATCTTAGGAAATCCTTGGTCAGTGTTTTCCAGGCCAAGTGGGCCACATTCGTGAAGTGGTATGCGGTTCAGAACCTGAGGCCCCTGGATGCATCTGTCCACAGGATTGCAGGCTTCCTGGTCTACCTAAGGCTAAGGGACTACCTAGAGGTTTTCTATTCCAGCCATCAAAGGGGCCGAGCAGCACTGGGACAAGTATTTCCACTCAGAGGCATTGACCAGGTGGGCCTCTCATCAGTTTTCCATTCTCATCAGTAGTGTCGAGCAATCTTGTTACCCTTGCGCCTCTCGGGTCCCGCAGTGGGACGTGGCTTAGGTTCTCAAGGTTTGGTCTAGGCCACCCTTTGAACCTCTCAAAGTTATCCTGGATAAAGACCTCACCCTCAAGGCAGTGTTCTTACTAGCTCTGGCCTCGGAGGGTGAATGAGCTCCATGACTTGTCGTTTGCAGTCTCACACTCGAAAGGGTCGAAGGACCTGGCCTTTTAGTTTCTGCCTGTTTTGGTGGCCAAAACACAGAACCCAGCCATCGTAGACTCAAGGTTTGAAGGATTCTCGATCCCGGCGTTCCCTCACTCAGACAGCCCGGAAGACTTGTTCCTGTGCCCAGTGAGAACTATCAGGAAGTACCTTAACAGGACGGCCAGACTTTGGCCGGGCATCAAAAGTCTGTTTGTTCCTCAGGCCCAGTGTAGAAAGCAGTGTCTAAGTACACTGTCTCCTTCTGGCTTTGACAAGTCATAAAAGGGCTTATGACAGTGAGGGGTCGGCAGTCCCTGGCAAGACACGACCCCATGACATTAGGGGGCTTAGCACCTCCCTGGAATTCGACAAGAACATGACAGTAGGTCAAATCATGAGGGCGGGCACATGGTCCAGGCAGTCCACCTTTACGTCCCACTACCTGAAAGACTATGAGGAAGTCCCTGGACTCCTTCCCTATCGGACCAGTCATTTCCGCCCTTCGGGGGGAGTAATTGCAAGCGACACAAGTTTCCGCTTTACTCCCCCCTTTTTCCTTACTACCCTTTTTGCCCCTTTTCCTTTCCCTCCTCCCATGTGAGAGATGGATGTTGTAGAAGACCATGTCCGGATTATGCATAAAGGTGACTTCAATCAAGTAGGCTTTTGCGTGCTTCACCCGACTCTCCTACCCTGGACCTAGCCTCCTATCTAGGTCCCGTATCACGTACCAGTATGGCGGGTCGTCCTGTAAGTCCACTCCCGCCCCCTAAAGTGTAAGTCTCCTAAGAAAGTAGTTCAAGGTAAGTACTCCGTGTTGGAACAAATCACAAATTTGAAGTAATTTGTATTTTTCCTAACAGTACTTACCTCGAACTACTTTCGGGTTATTGCCCGCCCATCCTGCCCCGGGTGCATTATAGGAGATTGAATGGTATTTTCACATTTGTTTACTGACGAGTCAGACCTAGCAGCACACACTCGTGAGCTGACCCAGGGTAGCCTCGGGGCGAGTATCCATCCACTACGGGGCGACCCAACAAGGGAAGCGGAGATAGGGGGAACTACGCAAAATTCTTGGTTGGATAGGGAGGAGATCCCAGATACTCCTAAGAAAGTAGTTCGAGGTAAGTACTGTTAGGAAAAATACAAATTACTTAAAATTTGGGATTTTTCCTAATGATACAAACCTTAGCTATTTATACAAACTTGCCCTCCAGCCCTATCCCCCTTGAAGTCCTACCTCCAAGCAAAGTGAGCTAAATCACAGGTGTGTGAGTGGGACCGGTAGCAAGCTACCCCCCCCCCCCCCCCCTAACTAGCAGTGCGGGTAGTTAACCCTCGCTAAACTTTAATGGTTCGTCATTTCATCCACGCCGAAAGTAATACCCTTAATAAATAGCTAAGGTTTGTATCGTTAGGAAAAATACAAATTATCTACGAATTTTTCATGTTAGCTGAGAGATGTAAATTATATGATGTACAGTACTCCACAACTGTTGTGTAATTTATTTTTTTTTTATTTTCTATTGCAGGTGAAACATCGTCTGAAAGGTAAAACCGTCTGGACATGTTGTTATCGTCCAAAGAAAAAGCCATATTGTGATGTCCGTGTCGAACAGCACTTGAGTTATGGAACGTTTGAAGTGAAGGGAACACATATTCATTCTCCAAAGTCAGCGGAATTTGCAAGGAGCTATATTGACTCACTAGTAAGTAATTTCTTCTTCACTGAATTGTTTTTAGAAAAAAATTATACCTTATGATGTTTTCTGATTTTGTATAACTGTATGCTTATGTTTTAAGATTTTTTCAGCAGTTTGGAACAAAATGAATATGGTAATTGTAAAGGTGATAGGAGGGTCACACACAGCATAAATAAATGTGGAATGTGAGAAGGGATTGGAAGTAAAGATAGGAGAATAAATTAATAGATATTTCAACATTTATTAAAGATGAAAAAGTCTTTTCACTGAGATGTATTTAAGACCCTTTGCTCTTATGGAAAAGAGGTAACAATGCAAAAAACAGGTGAGCATAAACTGTTCTCTCACTGGCTTTACATTTTGATTTATTCTTTTCTGAAGCGAAGGATTGACTAGATGCGATTTTCTTTTGCTTCCATTATTTTTCGCAATGGTAGTACTGTTCTGTATACTGCTCACGTCCTTTTCTTGGAATATTTGAGGTACAGCATGTCTCCAAAGTTTGTGCAAGCTAGATTTTGGTCTTAATTCAAAGTAAATATGATCTATTTTATCACCTAAAATAGATCCTTATTTTGAATGCATCTATTTTAGAAAACTCTCTGTGCTCCATACTCATCTCTAGTCTCTTGTAAGAGGATCTTGTAAATGATTATTAATGTTTAGCTGAAACTTCAACTAAAGATTGATAAACTAAACATAAAAATATAGAAAGTCTTATTATGGGCTCAGGCTCTATTTTATTTTTTTGTGGGGGGCTCCCCTTCTGCTGTCTCCATTCTTTTCAGGCTACATCATTCCTGTGGGTCAAGTTAGTAGTAATTCGGGTATTCAAGGTGTTTAGGCTTCATAATTTAATTCTTGAACTTAGATCAGTGTTTTCTGGTTTGTTAGATAATAGTCTTGGAAATATTGAATATATTATGAATTAGAGAACCCACATTGGTGCTTCACATTTGCTTAAAATTCCTCCTTGTTCCTACACAAATACAAACCTTTGTCCCTTAATAGGAGTATGCTTTCAGGAAAGCTGGACATGGCTTTTAAAATTAATAACGGGTAGTGGCTATTGCGGATGCCCACCCTACGAACCACTGAGCAGTCGCTTTGTTTTCAGCCGCTAGAACGCATAGACGTACCTCCGGCATCCTCATCTGAGCTTCAATCCATTGCTCGTTCCTTTAGATAAATGTGTTGGCAAATAGTTGTGTGCAAGGAATATTAAAGAAGAATGGATTTACTGTTGTTTCCTGATAATAGCAGCTTTGCTAGTTGTCTGTGCAAAACTGTGTATATCCACATTCTTATTCTTATTGGACATTATTCATGTGTACTTTTTATTCCTTCTCTGGTGTGGCCTTCTGACAACTGCAACGGCGTAGCCCTTAAGAGGTTTAAAAGTCTTTGCTGCTACCTCTAGAAGAAGAATATTTCATCAAATAATCTCTCCCATGGTAACTAGAGCCTCTGTTCTTGTGCGAGTACCGAGAGTTGTCCTAGAGTGAGAAGAAACATCATTGCATATAACACTAGGGAATTAGTCTGGATACTGTGTATGTGTGTTCACACACCTTTTAACTGTGGTAATTTGTGAAAGTGGTCAAAATGAGACTACTTGACAAATGTGTTGGTTGGAAGGAAGACAAGAAAATCATTATGGATTGTGAGACTATTCCCAATGAATCTATTGTAGCTCAACATAAACTGGCGGTGGCAAATTTTAGGCTTTATGCTGAAAGCAGTAAGGTAAAGAAAAGCTAGCCAGGAGAAGGCAAGAAAATCCAGAAGTAAAGTGGAAAGGGTCAAAGAAGAGAGGTATGTAAATGTCTCCTAAAGAGATTTGGTATGCTATGAAAGAAATTATTTTACCAGCAGATGCTTAGATGTATGAGAAGACAAGTGTTGAGCAACAACACTTTAATTTTGTAAACCCTTACCACTGCAAGGACTTATTATTATTAAACTACGCAGCCATTCCTTTTCAAACCATGAGCAATGTAATTTGCAAAGGGAAGAAAGCTTGGAAACCTTACCTCTGCATTGGAACATTTTCATAACATTCTTTATAACTCATGCAAATCCTGCAGGTGAGGTGATTTCTAACAAAATTGGAAAGGTAAGCACCAGCAATCCATGAGAACTACAAATTTTGATAGGGTCACTACGAAAGACTATCAGATGAACGGGAATCAAACAAGATTAAACAAATTGGCCTTAACCCCTTCAGCCTTGCTACGTATACATTTTTTACCATACAGTTAAAAAGAAAAGCAACCTATATGTCAACGTAATTTTTTGTTCCTAACCAAGCAAAGCTGTTTTTATACATTAGGAGGGGTATAAGGCAAGGTATTGTTTACCACAGTTGCCAAAGCTCCACTGACTATTAATTTCCGCAAATAACTATCTGATGGATGTTGTGACATCATCTTCATATGGGGTATGGTGAGGGCTTTCTTGAATACATAGCCAGTGTTCCTCAAGCAATCATTTTTTAAGGATTACCATAGTTTTGTGTAAACATTGTGAATTAAAGTTCTAAACAATTTTATAATTTTTTTTTGTCCCAGTTCACATTTTTTTTTTTGTGCATGGGTGATGATAGTGCTTCTGAATTAGGGTGTGAGTACCTACCAGATAGTTCTGATGAGGATAACAGTGATAGTGATAATAGTTACTTATGTTATTATTATATTATTTTTTCTATTATCATGTTATTATTGTCTGCAAGTGAATGTTGATATACTGGTGATCGAAGGGAGTTCTCAAGCGGTATGCTGGCATAAGTTGCAGTGCAACAGAGAAGTAGCTAAGGGGTTAAAACCGGAATTGGTATAATAGACACCCCCAAACACAAATGCTTGAAGGGACTTGATTATTTAACATGTTCGGATTGTATTTATTACTAATGGTGTAAGTGATACTGCTGAAATATGTACTAATTTTATCATCAAATAAAGAGAACAGCTGTGTTCTTCCTTGATCAGGTTGGTTTTTTATTCACAAAAAAAGATTTTCATATCGTCTCTCCAATCGGGGAGCCTATTTTAGTCTAAAATTTCTGCAATGATAAATCTGGTTGCCTAACAGAAGTTTTGCAACTGCCAACACAACTATTAGCACCTCCATACCCTCTTTCTCGGCTTCTATTTCTACCAAGAATCGTGGTCCTTCAAGCTCTATAAGGTTTTGTATGGCAACAAGAAAGCAATGTCCTAGAGGAGCATGTGGGCATAATAGGAGAGGTCAATGACTATCTTCATAAGTTCTGATTAGGAGGAAGGTTAACTCACTACCACTGAAATTTGGAGTGTCTAAATCGAGAGCTTTGGGCTCTTTCAGTAATTGACGATAGGTATTGTATTCCTCTACACTCTAAACTCCCAATATCAACAGTATCTGTTCCCAAGCTATGAAAACAACCCTTTGAAATCATAGGCCTTGTATAGAAAAACAGCTTATACTGTATAGGAAGTCCTTAGATTTCAACAATAGATTGTTTTCAGTAACAAAATCTTATTGGGGGTGGAGACTGTCCTAACCAAACTTTTTATCGATACACCTTCCACAGTGTTAGTGGTTGTAACGAAGGTAGATTGGATGTTCACAATCGATATGACAAATTCCTACCATATACTTCCGCATAGAAGACGATCTTGAAATTTGTCCCTGAAAATAAGGGGTTGTCTTATAAAACTGATATGAAAATCATACCTTGAATTCCAAGTGATGTTTATTGGTAGGCTAGCCTAGGCCTAGGTACTATAATTGATGATAAAGTTACCAAACCATGTGAACCTTGCATATTATTAGCATTACAGCAGTTCATGATAGATACCTATTAGAGAAAATATTCCATATCAACAAAAAAATTAACCTATCTTCATGAGTCCAGCAGATAAAATGTAAACATCCAGCTGTGGTTATATTCCCAGCAACCTTTATCTTTCTCTTTCCTTTCTGTAATTTTAATGGTAGCATTAATGAAGATAGTAATAAAATTTAGCTCTTCCGACACAAATACAAACCTTTTCGCTCTTTACAGTGGATGTTATTTCGGCAAATAAAAGCCAAAAGACATTTTATTATTATTATTACAAGCTAGGCTATAACCCTAGTTGAAAAAGCAAGGTATAGCTACTCGCTACTAGTTAGGGGTTGGTAGACCAACTACCCCGCTTACACACACACCGCACCTGTGAAATGCCTTCACTTTTTATTTTGGCTCTCTCTCTCTCTCTCTCTCTCTCTCTCTCTCTCTCTCTCTCTCTCTCTCTCTCTCTCTCTCTCTCTCTCTCTCTCTCTCTTTTTTGACTTTATGTTTCTGCTCGTTAGTACTCCGTTGAAGGGCAAATGAGTAGAACAATGATCAACTGACCCTCAGACAACCCGTAGGTGCGGACATCGTTGCTTCCCTTAGCAAAGCAACAGCGTTCTCCACTGGAGGAGTCCCTTTTGAAGCAGTTACTCCTTTCCCTGAGGCTTTTGGGTCTTCCCATTAAGGAATGATTTGTTGAGGAGCTGCGGACAGGAACACAGCAGAAGGGCACACCTGCGTCCCCAGGGAAGACTTAGGTCTCCCCCTTAAAGATTCTGAAGGCCATAGGTCCAATGAACCTCCTGTGTCTCTGCAAGCAGTAGTCTCGGCTCCTTCTCTTGTTGGTGCTACTTCAGTAATTAGACTTAGAGCAATTGCTGATGAGTACCCGTCGGGCTTTCCTTTCGATTAGAACCCAGACACTGACTTTGGTCACGTTTCACAGCTCGTAGCTTAGGATGGCCACCCTCAGTCCGAGTCTTCTCCGCAGGCTGAGGGTATTAAAGTTTGCTACTCCGAGCACCTCCTTTAGCCGATGAATGCCCTTCACGTCCAAGAGTACGACACCTCTGTCCAGATGGTCCTGCTGACTGCCTCTCATTCCCCCAAGACCCAACAAATCTTGTTAGCTTTCCTTTCTAGGTCTTTACTACAGATGGTGATGCCTGCCGACCACTTGAAGTTAACGCCTCTCCCATCTATGGGTGTTGTAGGCGCAACAAAGCCCATGGAGTTTTATGAGGCCAGCCCCCTTCAGGACCTGTGCTTTAGGTTTCTGCCTCTCACGAGGAAGAACCTGCTTGCATAAGGCAGAGAAGTCAAGTTGGCTTTTGCTTCAAGTACCTACACTCTACTTTGGTAGTCCGTACTTTCCATCTACAGGTACAACTCTAGCCAACTTTTTAGAGCACACTTCGCTACTGTCTACAGCATTCGCCTTGCAACGTTCAAAAGTGTTCTCCTCGCTAGCATTTACATCGCCAAAGTTTAGCTTACTATTGCTCACCTCACCAGCGGTTGCCTCGCCTATGTTTGCCTTGCTGTGGCTCATCTTACCACCAGTCGCCTTGCCAACATTTGCTTTGCTATTGCTCGCCTCATCAATGTTCGACAGCACTCTCCAGCTTTCATCATGCCAATGTTCTACTTCACTTGCCAGCACTCGCTTCACAAAATGAGTTTGCAAGACCTTAACAACCTCATCTACGAACCTGACTAATGTTTGGGTTCTTTGTATGCCTAGGATAATCCTACCATGCAAAGCTATTCATTTTTATTAGAGAAAGCCTACCCGACACTAAGGAAAGGTGTGCCGGGAAATCTCTTCTCTGCTGAGATCTGCGCAACTACAGGTGCTTGCTAACTATTACTGGTACTAATGAAGTACCATGTCTTGGACATAGTCATTTATTTGCTTCCAGCACTCCTTGTCTTTAACCATTTGTGTCACTTAATTTGGTATATAATTACCCTCTAAGATAATACCCTCATAATAAATGGTAAATGGATGACATGAGCTACGTGTACTTTGGTTGAGCATGAGCGCTCGCCGATACGATTGCCATACCTCGCCAGGAAGGTAGAGGCCTAGAATACTACGATGAGTCTCCTTAGACAAACCCTCAAGGGATATTGTTGCAATTTAAGATACCTGCCTAGCGACTGCTTGCGGCAGCCGCATGCCACCATTGTGCCCCAGGACACAACGAGTCTCGCTAGACGTATATCTATCTAGCTATTGCCGTACATAGGAATGCTTTCTGATCGCTTGAAATAAGTTTAGATGCATTCACCTAGCCTCTCAGTTATCACTTAATGGTTCTCCCTCACAATTGGTGATAACTGAGAGGTGAGGTGAATGCATCTAACCTTATTTCAAAAGATGAATTTTACATACAAGCCGTGCTGAGTAAGAATGTCACAAAAATTCAAACAAAATAATTCATGAACAGGCAGGCTTAAACAGGTTATCAGTACTAAGGGAGAGCAATATTTAAAAAAAACAGAAATACCGTTATAGTGTACGAGTGTGTGAAACACGTGCAGTACACTTCTTACCGCTTACTGCCAGAAAGTTTCATTCCTTTGTTAAAGACATGCATTTAGTGAAGTGATAGAAAATGGGAAAATTTTAACATTTTATAGGTAAGTCGATTAAACTGAGCTTCTGAAGAAGAAGCAGTATAAACATTAGGTGAGTATAGAAATAAATTTTGTTAACAAAAATTTTTTAAACTAAAATTAATTTCTTCTATCCTTCCTTCAAATGTTAATAATTCTCCTGACACATTTAGATGAGGTGATACTTTAGGCTCAAGTTGTAACTTCCAATAATCTTAGTCATGCATATAGTTGGTTTTTTCCCAAGACCCCCTTTCCTCCTCTCACCTCTCGATATTGCAGCCTAGTGAGGTATATTGGTCTCATGAGTCGATAATGTTACATGAGAGCAAGAAAGAAGTATTAAATTTTTTATTTGCATTTTAAGGTCATGAAGTAGACACTTGTGAATCAATAGTACATTATTCTAGGTATTGTAATTGGAAATATTTTTTTATTAGAAATACTGCATTTTTTCTTTACTTCAATCTGAGAAAAATGTCCACTGTAGTATACACTGAACTTTTCTCTTGGTTTATGTTAAGTAATCATGTCTCATTTTCATTACAGGTGAAGAAAAAATCGAAGACAGATTTCACAAGTAATCCAAAGGAGTTAATAACAGAAATTCTTGACGAAAATGTTGATTTGAATACCACTGGATATGATTTTAATGTAGATTACCTAATCCGAAAATTTAATAGAGTTCGCCATACGTTGAAGCAAAAGAATCCTACAATTGGTGTAGTAAAGGTAAAGTAAGCCTTTTTTTTTTTGTACTGTATACTGTACCTTATAGAATGATTTTTAGATCCTACTGATTTACAGTAGGTAAGATCCAGAATGGTATGAACAAGCATCTCGAAAACATTTTGAAGGGAATCTTGAAATATTAGGAGAAAAGGCTTTTATACGTATCATCATCATTAATATCCTTACTTCAAGGTTGAACTAAATCAAATGAAAATTATGTCAAGAGAGCATAACGAAAATAGGAAATAAGGACAAGAGTAAACTAGATGTGTAGTAAAAAAGGGAGTTCATATCTGATAAGAGTTTACAGTCAGCCTTTGATATTTGTCGGGGTTAGGAAGACAAGAAGCAAGAATCCACGAATACTTGCTGCCCTAGGTTGGGTGAACTGATAACCTACCAACTCTGTCTATTGTCTACGCGTGGTTGACTAACCCACTAAGTAAACCAACTTTATTTCCTAAGGGCACCAGTCACCTTTTGAGATACTACCGCTAGAGTTATTGAATCCTTTGACTGGCCAGACAGTACTAAATTGGATCCATCTCTCTGGCTACGGCTCATTTTTTCTTTGCTTACACATATATTGAAAAGTCTGGCCTACTCTTTACATTTCTCTTGTATCCTCACACACCTGACAACACAGATTTCAAAACAATTCTTCTGCGTTCAAGGGGCTAACTACTGCAACGTAAGTTTTTAGTGGCTACTCTCCTCATGTTAAAGGTAGAAGAGAGACTGACTATGGTAAGCAGCTCTTCCAGAAGGCCACTCCAAAATAAAACTATTGTTCTCTAATCTTGGGTAGTGGCATAGCCTGTGTACCATGGTCTTCCACTGTCATAAGTTAGTTATATTGCATGAGGTACATTCAGGCATGCTATTCTATCATGTTTCTATTCCTTTGTTGTTTTTTTACAGTAAACATTTTTATTTTTATTGTTGGAGGCAGCATGAGGAAGGGCAGTGAATGGTGGAATGAAGGAGTGAAGGTAAAAGTGAAAGAGAAAAGGAGGGCTTTTGAAGAATGGCTGCAGAGTAATAGTATAGAGAAGTATGAAAAATATAAAGAGAAAAATGTGGAAGTAAAGTGCAAGGTACGTGAGGCAAAGAGGGCAGCTGACCTGAGGTGGGGTCAGGGATTGGGTCATTCATATGAAGAGAATAAGAAGAAGTTTTGGAAAGAAGTGAAGAGAATAAGAAAGGCTGGCTCAAGAATTGAAGAGACAGTGAAAGATGGAAATGGAAGGTTGTTAAAAGGAGAGGAGGCAAGGAAAAGATGGGCGGAATATTTTGAAAGTTTACTGAATGTTGAGGATAATAGGGAGGCAGATATAATTGCTGTTGCAGGTGTTGAGGTGCCAGTGATGGGAGATGAGAATGAGAGAGAGATTACAACAGATGAAGTGAGGAGAGCATTAGATGAAACGAGAGTAGGAAAAGCATCTGGTATGGATGGTGTGAGAGCTGAGATGTTGAAGGAGGGGGGTGTGACTGTACTTGAATGGTTGGTGAGATTGTTTAATACGTGTTTTGTGTTGTCAATGGTACCAGTAGATTGGGTTTGTGCATGTATTGTACCTCTATATAATGGTAAGGGAGATGTGCATGAGTGTTGTAATTCAAGAGGTATTAGTTTGTTAAGCGTAGTTGGAAAAGTGTATGGTAGAGTAATGATTAATAGGATCAAGGATAAAACAGAGAATGCAATCTTAGAAATACAGGGGGGTTTTAGAAGAGGTAGGGGTTGTATGAATCAGATTTTTACAGTTAGGCAGATATGCGAGAAATATTTAGCATAAGGTAAGGAGGTGTATGTTGCGTTTATGGATCTGGAGAAAGCGTATGATAGAGTTGATAGGGAAGCAATGTGGAATGTGATGAGGTTATATGGAGTTGGTGGAAGGTTGTTGCAAGCAGTGAAAAGTTTCTACAAAGGTAGTAAAGCATGTGTTAGGATAGGAAATGAAGTGAGTGATTGGTTTCCAGTGAGAGTGGGGCTGAGACAGGGATGTGTGATGTCGCCGGGGTTGTTTAACTTGTATGTTGATGGAGTGGTGAGAGAGGTGAATGCTCGAGTGCTTGGACGAGGATTAAAACTGGTAGACGAGAATGACCATGATTGGGAGATAAATCAGTTTTTGTTTGCGGATGATACTGTACTGGTTGCAGACACAGAAGAGAAGCTTGGACGATTAGTGACAGAATTTGGAAGAGTGTGTGAGAGAAGGAAGTTGAGAGTTAATGTGGGTAAGAGTAAGGTTATGAGATGTACGAGAAGGGAAGGTGGTGCAAGGTTGAATGTCATGTTGAATGGAGAGTTACTTGAGGAGGTGGATCAGTTTAAGTACTTGGGGTCTGTTGTTGCAGCAAATGGTGGAGTGGAAGCAGATGTACGTCAGAGAGTGAATGAAGGTTGCAAAGTGTTGGGGGCAGTTAAGGGAGTAGTAAAAAATAGAGGGTTGGGCATGAATGTAAAGAGAGTTCTATATGAGAAAGTGATTGTACCAACTGTGATGTATGGATCGGAGTTGTGGGGAATGAAAGTGATGGAGAGACATAAATTGAATGTGTTTGAGATGAAGTGTCTGAGGAGTATGGCTGGTGTATCTCGAGTAGATAGGGTTAGGAATGAAGTGGTGAGAGTGAGAACAGGTGTAAGAAATGAGTTAGCAGCTAGAGTGGATATGAATGTGTTGAGGTGGTTTGGCCATGTTGAGAGAATGGAAAATGGCTGTCTGCTAAAGAAGGTGATGAATGCAAGAGTTGATGGGAGAAGTACGAGAGGAAGGCCAAGGTTTGGGTGGATGGATGGAGTGAAGGAAGCTCTGGGTGATAGGAGGATAGATGTGAGCGAGGCAAGAGAGCGTGCTAGAAATAGAAATGAATTGCGAGCGATTGTGACGCAGTTCCGGTAGGGCCTGCTGCTGCCTCCGATGCCTTAGATGACCGCGGAGGTAGCAGCAGTAGGGGATTCAGCATTATGAAGCTTCATCTGTGGTGGATAATGTGGGAGGGTGGGCTGTGACACCCTAGCAGTACCAGCTGAACTCGGTTGAGTCCCTTGTTAGGCTGGGAGGAACGTAGAGAGTAGAGGTCCCCTTTTTGTTTTTGTTTCTTTGTTGATGTCGGCTACCCCCCCAAAATTGGGGGAAGTGCCTTGGTATATGTAGTTTATTAATTTCCTTGCTTCCTTTCCTCACTGGTGTCTTTTTCGAAGCTCTTGGGCTCATAGCATCTTGCTTTTCCAACTAGGGTTGTAGCTTAGCTTGTAATAATAATGATATTGTTTATTCTTGGTTATCACAGTATAAGTATTGTGTCGGTGTATGAACACATTTCTGTCACTGTACATAAATATGTACTGTTCATATGTATGTAAAGTATACAGTAAGACTACAATACACATAACATGAGTCATTGCCACACACATACAGTACATGAATAATGTAACAACAAAACACTTTTTCCTATCTAATAACCCTCTGATACTGTAGTGTGTATTACTGTAATATATGTACAGTACTATCACTACAGTACAGCTTAATTATCTAATGTAACACTCATTAGTGTTCACTGTTTTTGGTAGGTTGACACACTCCCAGTGCGTGTAGCCTATAAATACATAACTACTGTAAAGTATGGTATTTTGTATATAGTGCTGTACAGTGGTTAACATAACCATAACATTAATGCACAATGAATACACTTAGGACTTCAAAAATTAAAAGAAAAGGTATCAGTATAGCACCAATAATCTTTTACGTACCATGACTGTTTGGCGCGTTGGGTAGCCTAATGTACATATGAGACTTCATACTAAAATCACTGTTATCACACTGGATATGTACAGGTTTTTACATCACAATGTGATTTTGCACAAAGGGGACTGAAGTGGGAGATGCACACGCAAGGAGAGACGATACGAGACTGAGGCCTTGTTAGCGAGAGATGGGATGCTGTGCTGTGGAGAGAGGGAGGTGGCGTGAGGCATACCTGGTGTAAAGGAGGTCGATCGGTTTGAAATTGTCTGCCCATGAGAGTACTTATTGCGAAACCGTGTAGACATGATTTATTATTCTATAGGTTCTACGATTCGGTGTATCGCAAATGACCAAATCTGGAAAGGTAGAACCCGCTAATATTGAGGGTTGACTGTATTCCTAAAGCTGTGAGATTAAATAATAACCTTCAGAAAGTGGCTCTATCATCAATAATATCTGGAAAGTGTGAGCCCAGGACCTATAGTAATTCAAGCTGGTAATGGCTTAAGGCTTGATCCACAATATACGGTTGGTCACGTTCTGCTCTTACTCTACTCTCGGTACTGGCAGTTTCACGTGTCAAGTTTGCTCTCGGTCCGCTCTCAGTCCCATCAGTGCCTTGGCAAAATAATGAAATATAAGTAAACCAGTAATGATAATAATGATGATAAACAAGCATAATTGTATATGAATATTGTTTCCTGAGACTAGGGAATACATTTCTGTGGTGGACATTAGCCTGTAAGGACAGTGAGACAAGCATCACCAAGATCAACTGATACTTTATTCGAATGTGCACGGAAGTATATTACAAGGTGCGGACGGAAAGGTAGGATGACGTTGGCGCCAAATCAGATTGAAGTGCCCGCCAAAATATATGTGTTTTCTTACACTTACAAATATATGAATTATGGGTTAACAGAAACATGTTATGAAACGATACATATATCAAAATGTAGCTCTGGTAGAGCGGAATATATATACATAGGAAACCACAGTGTGGCGAAGAGAGAATTTAAATAAATAAGTAGTTTGTTGATTTTCTGGACGACGAAGGGATCGGTGTCCTTACAAGCCCATTGTTATACATATTGAAGTGGATATTCAACAATTGACCATATACTGTACATGTAATTAACCAAGTAATGGATAAATCAACAGGATATGACAAACTACTATGTATGTCATTTATAGACTATGAGAAAGCTTTTGATTCTGTCAAAACTTCAGCAGTAATGAAAGCCCTTCAAAGACATGGGAAAGATGAATACCGTTTAGTAAGACTAGGAAATACATTTCCGCGGTGGACGTTATCCTATTATTATACATACAGTATTGCATTTCTTGCCTTCGAAACCCAGCTGCTTGCTTACTTCCATCCAGCTTCATCTTTTCACCACAAAACTATAGTATAGCAAAGTCAGGTCTTATAGTTGGGGTTTGCTTTTCACTAATTCTATCAACATATCATTTGCAACTACAAAATCAAAGTAGTTTTTTTAGATTAATTTTGCTCAGTTTGTGCCCATGTATTGCCATTATATCAGTCATAAATAAAAGGAACAAAATTTTTCTTATAATTTCAATACCTTTTGCATGATCCTGCTGTCGTATTTTCTTTTGATTATTCATGGTTTCATAGAACAAAAGATAACATTGGTTGCGTATATGAAAGCAAAATCACGCCTTGAATGGAGCAGGAGTTGCATGACCACGGGAACTAGGTTTACATTGGTGTTCACTGTCTGCTCTTGCTCCAGTAAAAATGTCTTTTGAAAGAACCGTTACAGGAGCGAGAGTGGAGTGTTAGGGTAGGGGACAATAGCACCAATGTGAATGCTTCCATTTAAGTTCATGTAACAATTGTTACATAGTTGGACCTGTGCTGCAGTGAGAGCGGAGGGTAACCAGTCCCATAGTATGGATCAACCCTACTTCCTTCACTAAGCTACCTTCATGACCTCACAGAATTACAACATGGCTATTGTTATTTTGCCTGGTTGCATTAAATTCTCCCCACTTCTTTCAAATGTTCTCTTTCTACCCACAGCCCCTTATGGTTGAGATCTTAATCTTCATTGATGCCCTATATTCATTATTGTATGGGAATTCCTCTTAGCTATTTTGTTTCTATTATTGGTATCTGCTGCATTCCACTTTTCATCATGCGATACCAGCTTACTTATAATCAGCCTTTACATCTTCAAACCACCGGATATGAAAAGTCCAAATTAAAGTCGCAATGTTTTCCAGTCTCATGTTGTCAAAATTTCCTTTACTTAGTACTGATGCACTATACTGCATGTTATTTACCAGTTTTCTAATCATTTATTTATATTTCCAGCAGGCAATTGTATTTTTTCTTCACTGCCTTTTCAAATCCAGCTCCAAAATTTAGTGTTTTGCCTAGGTAACAGAAATGCTTTACCACTTTCAAGGCTTGTCCTTACAAAGTAATGTTGTCCTCTATATCTTGACAATTTGGTGTTTCCTGATTTTTGCTGTCCAAAATCCCTATTTCCGCCTAAATTTTCCGATCCTGTGGGTGAGTGTGTTATTTTCGTTAAGTGTAATAGTATGTATTTATATCTGTATTGCATTCACTCTTATACTACTTCCTAAATTCATGCAATTTGTTCCCCAGCTGAACTTTTGTTTGCATCCTTTCCAGGAACTCTAATTTTGACCTACTACTCATAATACTGTAAAGGTGTTTCAATAAATCTTCCCCCAGAAATCATTGCATTCTATTTTAAGTTATTAGGGCTGGATAATCACCCTTTTTAATAATAACAAGCTATCTATCTACCATGGAACTTCCCCCAATTTTGGCGGGTAACCAAAAAAAAAAAAAGAAAAAAAAATAGGATTTATCCTCTTCGTTCCTCCCAGCCTAGTGAGGGATTCAGCCGAGTTTGGTTTGTACCGCTAGGGTGCCAAAGCCCACCCTCCCCTGTTTTCCACCACAGTAAAAGGTTCATATGTCAAATCCCGTACTGCTGCTAACTTAGCGGTCACCAAGCCAAACAGATGAAGTAGGAGGGTCTATCGGAACTGTGTCACAATCACTCGCCACTCGTTCCTGTTTTTAGCGCGCTCTTCTGCCCCTCTCACGTCTATCCTCCCATTACCTAGAGCATTCTTCACTCCATCCATCCCCCCAAACCTTGGCCTTCCTCTTGTACTTCTCCCATCAACTCTTGCATTCATCACCTTCAGCAGACAGCCATTTTCCATCCTCTACATGGCCAAACCACCTCAATACATTCATATCCTCTCTAGCTGCTAATTCATATTGTACACATGTTCTCACCCTCACTACTGTACCCTGTAATCAAAATACTCCAGCCATACTCCTTAGACACTTCATCTCAAACTCATTCAATTTCTGTCTCTCCGCCACTTTCATCCCTCAACAACTCTAATCCATACATCCCAGTTGATACAATCATTTTCTCATACAAAACTCCCTGTACATTTATTCCTAACCCTCTATTCTTTACCACTTCCTTCACTGCTCCCAACACTTTACATCCTTCATTCACACTCTGACGTACATCTTCCTCTCCACCATTTGCAGCAACAACAGACCCCAAGTACAATACTTAAGATGATCTACTTCCTCGAGTAACTTTCCTTTTAACATGACATTCAGTCTAGGACCACCCTTCCTTCTCATGCATCTCATAACCTTACTCTCACCACATTACCTCTCAACTTCCAAACTTTGTTACTAATCAGCCCAGCTTCTCCTCCTAGTCTGCAACCAATAAAGTATCATCCGCAAACAACAATTGATTCACCTCCCACTCACGATCACTCTCATCTATCAGTTTCAATTCATGACCAAGCACTCCAGCATTCACCTGTTTTACAACTCCATCAACATGCACATCCCTGTCTCGGGCCCACTCTCACTGGAAACCACTCACTCTATTCATTTCCTATCCTAACACATGCTTTACTGCCTATGTATAAACTCTTCTGCTTGCAACAACCTTCCACCAATCCCATATAACCTCATCACGTTCCTCATCACTTATCCTATCAACTCTATTATAAGCTTTCATAAGCTCTTTATTAATAATGATACTTGAATGCAAGTTTACCAATGATAAAGTTAGGAGATAACTTTGCCATATTGTATAATGTCCCTGCCCTTGACCCCCATGGTGCCCCCAGGAACAGTCACTATCTAGTTATGAAAGTTATATTTTGTTTGTCATCATCAGCGATTGTTCCTCGGAAAATTTTTTCCTTTCGTCAGTGTTAGATAATGCGTCTTATTCAAAAGTAAATTCTTAAGATCTTGACAGCACACGCTGTGCTAGTTATAAAAGACATTGTAAAGTATGTTTATGAAAAAAAATTTGAATAATTGTAATTTGATTCAACGCACACACGCACTGAAAGATTTAGAACTAATACATAGCATCTGTGCTGAAATGCAATATAACCTATTTTGTCTTCTACATAAGTCATTCTGGGAGTGAGTATGCAAACTAAAATGATTGTATCCATTATCCCAAATTGTTGATCCCTGTGAAATTACCATCATTGTTAGTTAAGTTGTTAAAAAGATATGCATTGTTAATGTGCCTAATTTTACTTTTTATCTTTTCAGATGAGATACATTCCAAAAGATTTCCTCCAAGAAGATATTATTTTTAAAGATAATCGATATATGATCTTCTCAACCAAAAAACAATTCGAGCTGTTGTCAAGAAGTGACCGTTGGTACATAGATATTACCCAAAAATTTGTTAGTAGTCCATTTGAGTACCTGATGTCCATCAGTGCTTACGTATTGGTGAAAGATTCAGGCGATATTGTTATGCTGAAACCCCTCGTCTTCATTCTCTTATCTCGTGCAGAGAGGGAAGATTTCAGAAAGGTAATTCAGGGTTTTAATTTTTTAGTATTTTCCTCTCGAGGTTACTGAATTAGTGATGAAAACGGTAAAGATTTTTTTACTTCTAGTTAACTGAAGAACTGTAATTTTACTTTAATTATAGAATACACTAAAGCATGATATATTCTCATCTGTACATTTTTCTGGGCAAATTATATGTTTTTGTAGTATTTATTATCTCTGGCATATTGTGCATATTTTGGCATAATCATAACATAAAAATTGTGAATACATGATTGACCAGACAAAAAAATAAGAGTAATCATTATTATTATTATTATTATTGTTACTATTATTATTATTATTATTATTGTTATTACTTGCTAAGCTACAACCCTAGTTGAAAAAGCAAGATGCTATAAGCCCAGGGGCTCCAATGGGAAAAATAGCCCAGCGAGGAAAGGAAACAAGAAAAAAATAGAATATTCAAGAATAGTAACATCCAAATAAATATTTCCTATATAAACAATAAAAACTTCAACAAAACAAGAGGCAGAGAAATAAGATAGAATAGTGTGCCCGAGTGTACCCTCAAACAAGAGATCTCTAACTCAAGACAGTGGAAGACCATGGTACAGAGGCTATGGCACTACCCAAGACTAGAGAACAATGGTTTGATTTTGGAGTGTTTCTCCTAGAAGAGCTGCTTACCTTAGCTAAAGAGTCTCTTCTACCCTTACCTAGAGGAAAATGGCTACTGAACAATAACAGTGCAGTAACCCCTTGGTTGAAGAAGGAAATATTTGATTTAGAATACCATATCATGAATAAGAAAATGATAATTTGTTCCTCAGGAAATCATAGAAAATAGTGGAATTACTGTACTGTATGTAGGATACTAAAAGATAGTTTTCCCTGGGTTGCATACAGGATGCACTTGCAAATAGACTTTTTAACAATAGAACAAATTGTTTTCAATAAAAAACTAATTGAAATGTGAAAAACTATTGTTGTTCTCAACCAAAAATGCAATAATCGGGAGTTTTCAAAATTCCAAGCCAGTTTCAGTACCCATTGTACTGTATATTCTCTTTTTTTTTTTTTTTTTTTTTTTTTTTTTTTTTTTTTTTTTTTTTTTTTTTTTTTTTTTTTTCAAATCTCAATTGCGATTTGGTAAACACCCCTTAATCTCTATGTATGAATTCTGTAGCTTATGAACTTTATTCTAAAGCTTAATTTGTTAGTGACAATTTCAAAGTTAATTTTTTAAGTTGGTCAGGGCACCAGCCACTCGTTGAGATACTACCGCCAGAGATTTGTTGGGTCTGTCTCTCTGGTTACGGCTCATTTTCCCTTTGCCTACTCCTGCACTGAATAGTCTATTCTTTCCACATTCTCCTCTGTCCTCATACACCTAACAACACTGAGATTACTAAACAATTCTTCTGCGCTCAGTGGGTTAATTACTGCACCGTAGTTGTTTGCAAGCTACTTTCCTCTTGATAAGGGTAGAAGAGACTCTTTAGCTATTGGTAAGCAGCTCGTCTAGGAGAAGGATACTCCAAAATCAAACCATTGTTCTTTAGTCTTGGGTAGTGCTCTAGCCTCTGTACCATGGTCTTCCACTGTCTTGGGCTAGAGTTCCCTTGCTTGAGGGAACACTCGAGCACACTATTCTATCTTATTTCTCTTCCTTTTGTTTTTTTAATTTTTAAAGTTTATATGTGAAAGATTTATTCTAATGTTGTTACTATTCTTATTTATTTATTTCCTTATTTCCTTACCTCACTGGGCCAATTTACCTGTTGGAGCCCCTTGGCTTATAGCGTCTTGCTTTTCCAACTAGGGTTGTAGCTTAGCAAGTACATATAATAATAATGATAATGATAATAGTACATATAATAATAATGATAATGATGATAATAATAATTTGTAAATAGTGGGGCATAAAATGGAAACATCTGTAATTATTCCAAAGGTAAAGGGAAACATTAAATGATATTAAATTATGAAGAGAAATGTATTACAGTATATAAAATAGTTTTAAAGGTATTAGGCTTTAAGATTGTTTGATAGTTTTCATTTACTCACCAAACGAATGTGTTTTTCTGATGTGTGATTCGCGTGTGTCATGTACTGTAAATAAACAGAATTTTGTAACTATTTTCGTGATACTTTCTTGTTCTATCTTTCATACTAAGTGTAAATTGTAGCCATTTTTTTCTATGTTGCTGTCTTTGGTAGTTAAGAAATAAGTACAGTATTTTAAATTACTATTTTTGCATAAGTTTTTACTTCTACTTTTAGGCAATTAGAGGACTTATAAAACACCTTAGGAAGCCTTTGTGTGTTAGGAGTTTTGTCTTGGATTTTCACCCTGGTCTTTGGTCAGCCATCCGAAATTTGTTTTTCAACTGTAAGCTGTACGGATGTGCCTGGAAGTTTGGACAAACTCTGTGGGCCAAAGTTCAAGAATGGGGAAAGAAGGTTTGTTATACTGTACTGTATTATATCTAAATTAAAATAGAATTTAGTGTTAACATAGTGACAATTTTCATTTGATATGTCAGCCGTTGTAGACAACTGATAAAGAAATCTCATGAAATTGTTTTCTATATTACTAGATAGTCTTGAAAATATGATGAAAATTATTTACTGTCGAACTATTTCTGTCATATCTATGAAACTCCCCTGATGTCCATGTGGCTTCTTCTCCAAAAGCTCAGTTTATCGATATTTACCCCTAAATTTGTAGTATGTGTTCTTGAAATACTTTACTTGGCAGTTTCTATAACAGAAGTTATTTCTGATGTCATAGAAGGCTTACTTTTAGAGGAAAATGCTAAGCTAGGTGATGATAGAGGGAAGGAATGATGACGGTAATGCCTCTCCAGCCTTCGCCTTTGTAACAGACTAACGAGTAGTTTTTAAGTCATGTTATGAATTTAATGTCATTCACCTGTTTAGTGGAAGTTCAGGAGGCAATAAAGTTTTCAATCCCCGTAATATTTTAGGCTTAACCCCATCACTATGATGCATTGGATCTCCCTCGGTAGCTGCATAGGAGATTTGTCTCCATCAGTTATCGTCGTCGTCGTCGGCGCCCATTCGTGTCCGAGTATTGGGTTCTGTCGTTAGCCATCAGCCTCCTATCAGAAGAAGGGTGGAGGAAACGACAGAATGCCAGTAGCTGGGTATATTGTTTTGGGTGGTCGTGGCTTTGCAACGGCCACACACACACACTTGGCCCACATCGTTTTCACCGCGGCTCAAGACATATGAGACAGGCGGCTTCTCCAACGTTGGTTGCATCGGGCTGCCGGGTTCTTGTTATGTCAAGGCCCGCCTTGTTGCCTGCCCGATAGGCATTGCCCTCTTCCGCCGGCGCTGGGAAGCTCCGCCGTTGGGGTCTTGTTTGGTTTGGTTTGGTTTGATTTTGGAGTTTTCCTTCTCTTAGCCTTTGCCTATCTGAAATAAAAGGAGAAGGCCTATTGTTAGTTATACACGCACTCTTATTCTATGATGACCTACATTTTCGTGTATGTTTTACTGCTGCTCTAAGCAACTAAAAAACACGATGTTTCATGTAGTTTTCCTATGAAAAATTTTTTCTATTCATTATAAAGTGATTATAGAATAATTTTTCAGAAATTTTGTTATATTCTACTTTACATAACAGTGAAGAACTGTGATTCCATGTGTAAAATAGCTTTATATTCATAGCCATTTGAATTTGTGATTGGATAATAATTCCACAGTAGATAGCCATTGTAAGAAATAAGACTAATCATTGGTAACAAACCTTACATTATACAGAAATGTAAAGAAAATATCCATTTGTTTCCTTTGACATAAAAATCTACTATAATGTATAAGGCATACGATGAACAAAAAACTAATCTTCAGATGGCAAAAGAAACAGCCATATCTGGCTGAGAGAATTTCATCTGTATTTTATTATATTGGCCTAGTCCATGAACATTTGATGGAAAGAGAGAAGACATTTTAAATTTAGTTCATGACAGAAACACTCATGCTTGAGAGAGACCTAATGTAAATTTACTTAGAGAAATGCGCTCGTTCATTCTTCAATTGCTCCACCTTACATGTGACACAGTTTCCCATTGAACCATAAAAATGATAATTTTGGTGTTTGATATTTCAGGCGCTTGGAAGTAGGAAATGTGTAGTTCATTCTTACATAACAGGTACACTGTGTAGAATGTCATTAAATGAAATTAATCACAGTAGGCTAACTTTTACTCGCAAAAATAATGGATAATACTAATATGAAATATACCATACAGTCAGCCCCCACTCTTTGCGAGGGTTAGGTAACGGACATTTGTAGGTAAGGTAGCTGAGAAAGTAAGGAAGTACTGTAAATAAGAAAGAAATAAATCTTGTTTTCTGTCTCGCATCTACAGCTATGAGGGTTACAAATGTGATCAATGCTACTGATACTAGGGAAATTCCACAAAATCTATGGAATGCAAGAAAATGATGTGGGTATTTGGAAATTACTTACAAAATAAGGGGAAGTTTTATATGGATCACTTTCAGGTAATTATTTATGGGTTGGAGGTAATGTGGTGTAATTTTAGATATGCTTTTGTTATAGAATTTAACCAAACAGCAGCAATCAACATTTTGCATGGGTGGCATCATAGGTTGGAGGCAGGGAGGGGAAAGCTAGGGTGGAGGACATAGTCATGGCTCTCTTTAGAGAATGCTTCCAGTGTCATTTAGATAAGTATGCCAACATAGAAATAAACTATAGTAGACCTTACGTAATTACAAATAAAGGCTAGAATCACAAGTGTCTCAGTTGTTGGTGAGGTAAGATGCCTCTGTCTCTAAGCCGGGTGGTGATTGAAAGCAATGCCTCACTTAAATTTCACCTTTGGCTAAAGAGAGTGGTGTGATTATGCATGGTCAAAAATCTTTTACAAAAACCCATACTTGATATTACAAAAACATTTCTCATTAACCGGTTGTTCTTTTTTTTTTTGATTGAGTTTAATTTTCTTTTTATAGTCCATTAGTCTGTGCAAAAAGGCCACCACAAACCTAGGTAAGCCCTGCTCCCCTCAAACTGGTGAACGAGACTTAGGAAAAACAACTCTAGTTTTAGAATCTAAAAGTTAACGAATAAGCTCCTAAACTGAATAACCAATTATGCTTTGTCCCTCTCCACATTGCTTAAGCTAGCAACTTGAAATTAGTTTTTTGAGTGCTAGCCCTCAAGCACTTCCATCCGCTCCTTTCATGGCACTCCCTGGTGTTGATGAGCAACAATACGACAGTAGTGCGATATACTGTAAAGCAATATGTATTGTTATTTCAAAGTGGGCTCTTTGATTATGGCAATATTTTGCCATAAAATAGCCCTTACACACTCGGGAATAAAGTCCTTGTTAGTTGGACAAAGATTGGAGGGGCTACCTAACTTTCCTCTAATGAAATTAACTTGTGTATTGATCTGTTGATCGAAACCAAGTGTTTTGATAATTTGGATCCATAAAATCAAGGGGAGGAACTTTTTTTAGTGAAAAAAAGTGTTGTGCTCTTTGGTAGGATTAAAGAAGGATTTTAACTTCATATGGTTTCTATTAGTAAATGACATTCCTGGTAAATCTTACTTCATTGTACCTGGCCTGTTTTAACGTTCAATGTATGCAATCATGGTAAAGGTGTTAACCTACCCTGTTTCAAACCCTAGCTTAACTCCTCAATTCAGTAAAGGTTCTGATGCTATGTGGCCCATCCCAAGGTTTGAGATGCTTGTAGAGCGTCAATTTCTCTGTTTACTTTTGACCCTTTTGCTGTGTAACCCTTGCATTCCTTCATTTCTAGCCACTCTTTTACACCTAGAATTTGTGAGGCAAGGATCCAGAAGGTAGCTCGGATCCTTATCATCCCCCCTCTCATTAAATTAAGTCCCTCTGTGCAACCACTTATTTCTTGAGTACCTAGATGGTACTCAAGATTTGAGTAAGGTCTTTAAGGTGCGGGGCTCACGGCCTATGATTGAACTTTTCAAAATTTTGTTTATTGTCTCCATTTTCTCTGTATTTACCAGGAATAGCAAGCAAGTCAATTTTGTGTTGCTTATATCATTGTCTGCTCATTTATATGTTCAATATATCATTTCTTTGGTATGATTAAGCTAGATATGTATAAAGTGTCAGACAATAACTTTACAGAGCAAAAATCGGAAATGTAACCAGAAAGAGAAATGGACAAATAATATTTTTCTGGCATGGCATAATACTCTTATTTATTTACATACATACATATACCAAGCCACTTCCCCCAATTTTGGAGGGTAGCCGACATCAAACAAAAGAAACAAAAAAGGGGACCTCTCCTCTCTACGTTCCTCCCAGCCTGACAAGGGACTTAACCGAGTTTGGCTGGTACTGCTCATTTATTTACATAAATTTAGCAAGGAAAATATATTCTCATCAGATTCTTCTTCTGGGCAAATTTACACTTTTGGCTTATTTAGTTATCATTTTTGACACTATGCATCTTCCAACACAGTCAGTATCAGGGGATGTTCATAGAAATAAATGGAATTTTCATGAAAGATCTTTGTTGCTATACTCACCTGATGTTTATATACTGTACATGCCCGCCCTCCTTCTCACTGACATGTGATGTCAAGTGAATGTGGAATAGTTTGACATCAAAAACTGAAATAACAAAGGACCTCCTTGCCATTAACCGCTAGAGCGTGTCATTACTTTGCTAGTGGCATGCGTCTCTTGAAATGGTAAATATTGATGCCAAGCTTCTGGAGAAAAAATACATGGACATCAAGTGAGTAAAAAATAAAAAAAATTATCATCAACTTTCTGTTTTTTTATTGTTAAATATTCTTTCAGAATTACTGATTATTTATGCTTATAATTTTTATTTTCATAATTTCTCTTCCAAAGGAGGAAATAATACTGATGAATATTCAACTACACAAGCTTCTGAAGTTGCCCTTTTTGCCTGCTAGAGAGATTCGTCTAGCATTCCAGCTCCTTAAAGAAGAGATTTCCAAACACTCATCATTTGAACAGCTGATTAATCACCTAGAAAATACATGGCTGAATAATTCTGTTTGGCGCATAGCCAACTGGAGCGTGTGTGGAAGTCCGTTCAGAACAAAATCTGATGTCATCAATTGGCATTACAGTATACCTCTGGTGAAGAATAAGATTTCACATAGAAATTTAATTAAGGCATTACATAGGATATCATGCAGTTTATCCAGTGTCCAGAAACCTGTTCACCAAGGAAATGTAAAGAAATTTTACAAGGAAAACTTGAAAACTCCACAAGGCAAAATGTTCCTTCTGTGGGAGGAGGAGTCTGTTATGTCATATTCAGATTTTTTAGAAAAATGTTGCCTATACAGTGAAGCATCAGTAGAGATTAACGTCGAGAACATTACTGAAAACAAGAGATAAACAATTTCTGCTTTTCACTGGAATTTGTTTTGAATTTTTTAAGCATGGAATGCATGTACAAAATGGTAGTGCTGCTTTAACTTGTTACTTTTTGCTGTTGGTTACACAGTAGATGGCTATGATATCCTTTATAGAAGGTATTGGAAAATCCAGAAATACTAGAACCTTATAGAAAACATTGGGAAATTCTGTGACTACTTTAAAAGATAGTGCTATGATATTTGTGATAATGTTATTTATCAATGATGTAAAGGTGCAATTAACTAGGTGTGTAGAAGGACTGGGTAGAAGGAATTATGTAGTTTTCATGGGTGACTTAAATGCTAGAGTGGGCGCTGGAGAGGTTGAAGGTGTCATTGGGAAGTATGACGTACCAGGTGAAAATGAGAATGTTGAGAGACTGGTAGATATGTGTGTTGAGCAAGAGATGGTGATAAGTTCTAGCTTTTTCAAAAAGAAAGATAAAAATAAGTATACATGGGTAAGAATGGCAAATGGAAGAGTGGTAGAAAGGGCGTTAATGGATTATGTGTTGATAACTAAAAGAATGTTTGGGAGATTGAAAGACGTGCACGTGTTTAGGGGTATGGCTAACGGTATGTCTGATCATTTTTTGGTGGAAGGAAAATTAGTTGTAGCAAGAGAGTGGGGGAATAGAGTAGGTGGATGTAAAAGGGAGCTAGTGAGGGTTGAAGAACTAATAAAAGCGGGGGTAAAAAGTAAATATCAAGAAAGGTTGAAAATGGCCTATGACGAAGTGAAAGTAAGAGAAACGGGTAATTTAGAGGAGGAGTGGAAGTTAGTAAAAAAAAAATTTTGTTGGGATTGCAAGTGATGTGTGTGGCAAGAAGGTTGTTGGAGGCAGCATGAGGAAGGGCAGTGAATGGAGGAGTGAAGGTAAAAGTGGAAGAGAAAAAGAGGGCTTTTGAAGAATGGCTGCAGAGTAATAGTGTAGAGAAGTATGAAAGATATAGAGAGAAAAATGTGGAAGAAAAGTGCAAGGTAAGTGAGACAGAGGGCAGCTGACCTGAGGTGGGGTCAGGGATTGGGTCATTCATATGAAGAGAATAAGAAGTTTTGGAGAGAAGTGAAGAGAGTAAGGAAGGCTGGTTCAAGAATTGAAGAGACAGTGAAAGATGGAAATGGAAGGTTGTTAAAAGGAGAGGACGCAAGGAAAAGGTGGGCGGAATATTTTGAAAGTTTGCTGAATGTTGAGGATAATAGGGAGGCAGATATAATTGCTGTTGCAGGTGTTAAGGTACCGGTGATGGGAGATGAGAATGAGAGAGAGATTACAAGAGAGGAAGTGAGGAGAGCACTAGATGAAACGAGAGTAGGAAAAGCATCTGATATGGATGGTGTGAGAGCTGAGATGTTGAAGGAATGGGGTGTGACTGTACTTGAATGGTTGGTGAGATTGTTTAATATGTGTTTTGTGTTGTCAATGGTACCAGTAGATTGGGTTTGTGCGTGTATTGTACCACTATATAAGGGTAAGGGAGATGTGTATGAGTGTTGTAATTCAAGGGGTATTAGTTTGAGTGTGGTGGGAAAAGTGTATGGTAGAGTACTGATTAATAGGATTAAGGATAAAACAGAGAATGCAATCTTAGAAGTACAGGGTGGTTTTAGAAGAGGTAGGGGTTGTATGAATCAGATTTTTACAGTTAGGAGATATGCGAGAAATATTTTGCAAAAGTTAAGGAGGTGTATGTTGCGTTTATGGATCTGGAGAAAGCGTATGATAGGGAAGCAATGTGGAATGTGGTGAGGTTATATGGAGTTGGTGGAAGGTTGTTGCAAGCTGTGAAAAGTTTCTACAAAGGTAGTAAAGCATGTGTTAGGATAGGAAATGAAGTGAGCAGTTGGTTTCCAGTGAGAGTGGGGCTGAGACAGGGATGTGTGATGTCGCTGTGGTTGTTTAACTTGTATGTTGATGGAGGGGTGAGAGAGGTGAATGCTCGAGTGCTTGGACGAGGATTGAAACTGGTAGACGAGAATGACTATGAATGGGAGGTAAATCAGATGTTATTTGCGGATGATACTGTACTGGTTGCAGACCCAGAAGAGAAGTTTGGTCGATTAGTGACAGAATTTGGAAGGGTATGTGAGAGAAGGAAGTTGAGAGTTAATGTGGGTAAGAGTAAGGTTATGAGATGTACGACAAGGGAGGGTGGTGGAAGGTTGAATGTCACGTTGAATGGAGAGTTACTTGAGGAGGTGGATCAGTTTAAGTACTTGGGGTCTGTTGTTGCAGCAAATGGTGAAGTGGAAGCAGATGTACGTCAGAGAGTGAATGAAGGATGCAAAGTGTTGGGGGCAGTTAAGGGAGTAGTAAAAAATAGAGGGTTGGGCATGAATGTAAAGAGAATTCTATATGAGAAAGTGATTGTACCAACTGTGATGTATGGATCGGAGTTGTGGGGAATGAAAGTGATGGAGAGACAGAAATTGAATGTGTTTGAGATGAAGTGTCTAAGGAGTATGGCTGGTGTATCTCGAGTAGATAGGGTTAGGAATGAAGTGGTGAGAGTGAGAACGGATGTTGGAAATGAGTTAGCAGCTAGAGTGGATATGAATGTGTTGAGGTGGTTTGACCATGTTGAGAGAATGGAAAATGGCTATCTGCTAAAGAAGGTGATGAATGCAAGAGTTGATGGGAGAAGTACAAGAGGAAGGCCAAGGTTTGGGTGGATTGATGGAGTGAAGGAAGCTCTGCGTATTAGGAGGATAGATGTGAGAGAGGCAAGAGAGCGTGCTAGAAATAGGAATGAATGGCGAGCGATTGTGAGGCAGTTTGATGTCGGCTACCCCCAAAATTGGGGGAAGTGCCTTGGTGTATGTATGTAAAGGTACAAAGAGAAACTTGTGTTAATATCAGTTATTGAGAGTATGTGTACAGACTAGTTAATGCCATTATTTACAGTGTATTATTTTTTATATAAAGTTCTTGATGTGAGCATATAATCCTGCTTTCGTAAAATTTGTAGTGAGCCAAAGTGGTTCAGTATAATATTCGTGTATTTTAAAATTTTAAATCTGTAGTTAACGTGTGATTAAAGCTCGTATTTGTTTGAGGGATACTTTAGTGAACAGATATCTATTGAATTAGAAAAGGGGTATATTATGCTAATCATGTTGAGTGATTTTTTACTTTATGTATGTCAGAAATAAACCAATGAAATTCACAGAAAAATTTTTTAGCATTTAAGAGTACAGTATTGTCAAAATTCTGTTTGAAATATCAAAAGAAAAAAATTGAAAATTAAGAGTATTTGAATTGAACTTTTCAGGGGAGAATGTAGAGAACTACAGTAATTTCCTGTTTTACTTAATTGTTAATGGAACTCCATTATGGGTACTAGATTTTAATCAGTTTTAAGGAAATGGACAGTTAAAAAATTAAAATGGTACAATATTTCCTTAATTCCTGTTTGGGTAGCATGTTTAGCTACTCTTGAATTACACCCTTTACTATTTAACAGTATTGAAATATATATTCCATGGGATTATAATTACAAAACTTGGATTTGCTGAGCACTGAAAACAAATAAAATAAAGATACAGATAACTTTACGTTTGCATGTAAAAGTATTATCAATTGTTTCTATTGCCATTCTCGGAACCTGACACTTGAAGACGTACCATTGGTAAATTTAGTCTTAAATGATGTTTTTAGTTTAGTATGTGCTTGTAGAGGTTTATTTTTTGTTTTGTTTCAAAAATAGGTACCATAATGTTATGATAAGAAGTAAGAAATATAGAATATATTTTCATAATTTCTTTGTTATACAAATTTCCAAAATCTGAGCGAGCTCTGCTAAGTATTTTGAACCATTATGTTAAGAGAAATTTTGGCTAATCCTATCTTCCAAATTTGATTCAAATAGTGAATGGTAATGTCTGTCTAATGGTGAAAATTATGTATTCATAAAATTTAATGGTAATTGTAAAGTACTTGTAGTAAAATATGTAGGAGGATTTGGTGTACGAGAAAGAGTCCTATCGTTAAAAGCTGATTGTTCCTGATACATTACAGTAGTTAGTAAATCTGAGCTTTTCTGGGTTTAGGTTACCAGTATTGTATTGCTGAAACCACTAGCTAGCAGTAGTCTAACTTGTCTAACTAACCATTCCTATGTTCTGATCAAATGTGGTTTATACAGTAATCTACCAACCAGCCAGCGTAATCAGTCCACCAAAGAATTGAATTTTTCTAACTTTACTAATAGACAATTATCATTAGGAAACCTATTTAAGCTTACAATGTTTTTATGAAAAAAAAGTGTAACCCTGTAACTTTCATGAACCTTATTAATAGAGTTGTAATTTTAAAGCTCACACAGGTTTTATTTAGAAATAGGAATGAATGGCGTAAGATTATGACGCAGTTCTGATGGGCCCTGCTGCTGCCTCCCTAGGTACCGGCAGTAGATGAGTCAGAATATGAAGCTTCATTTGTTGTGGAAAGTGAAATAGAGGGCTGTGGCACCCTATCAGTACTAACCAAACTCTACTGAGTCCGTCGTCAGGCAAAGAGGACTGACAAGAAGAAAATCTGCTTTTGTTTCTTTTTGTATGTCGGCTTCCTTCCAAAATGGGTGGAAGTGCCATTGTAGAAAAATTTCTTACTTACTGAAGTGCCATGTCCTAGACATTGGCAGTCAGTTGTCTCCATCTCTCCCTCTTTCTAGTCATTTGTATCACTCTATTAGATTTATAATTAACCTCCAAGTCCACCAATATACTGTCCATGTACCTTGTCCTTAATCCCCTTCCCTTTTTCCTCCCAGTGAGACATAAGTGCTCTATTATCTCTCTTCTTATGACATGCTCAACAGAACTTGTTGTGTCTTTCTTATTTCCTTTACCATTGCTTTCTACATTGTCATTACCCCTGTTCCTCCAAGATATTCTTAGCATCCTCCTGTAAAACCACATCTCTGCTCGTGTAGTTTTTTTCTCGATTTTTGTTATTGTTCAGTTCTCTGATCCATACGTAACTAGACCACACCTTCTGTTTTATGGGTATAAAATTTGAATGCCAAATACACTTCGACGATGCCAAACCACCAAGACATACTTATAACTATGAGGACTGTATTGTATGGAAGTGTGTAAGAACTTCTGAAGCAATCCAATAGACAAAACAGGCTCTAAAGAAAGAACAGTTAACGAATAAACACTTATGACGTGAAGGCTGTTGCACCCACAGTTAAAGCAAGTCCACAAGTCTATGTACAGATCCATATAAAGGAAGGTCCTAATGAATATGCCTCGTCTAAATTTTCCTCTCCATATACAGTGTTTTGCATTGAAATGAGAAGCAAATATCATATTGTAAATTAGATTAATAGGGATATAAAATCTGTGCACGGGAATCATCTTATCTTCAAGGAAAATAGAAAAAAAATCTGTGAATGATTTTTCTGTAGCATAAAATCTAGTACTTTTTTAAAACTGATATTTTCATAAAGAATCTCATTCAATACTATAGGTCAAATAGTTAAGCATGTGAAAAATATTCGTAATGAAGAAGTCAGTCTTAATAATCAAAGACCAATTTACTTAATGAAACAGCATATCGACTGTTTGGCCATCTTAACAATAACATCAAGTAAGCTCCTAATAATGATGGCCAATCAGAGTATTTTAGAAAGCTACAGATTTTATTCTTTTCCTTTAGTTAGTCTTGCATGTCTGCATCCTTTAGAAAACAAGGCAAAGTTTCAGCTCCCGAAGCAAACAAAGCACTACATGAATATGAAAGGAATTTGGTCATCCTCTATGTAAAGCTATATATTTGTGAATCTTTCCAAAATACTTTTTGTGTTCTGGTGTAAATAAGCTCTAATTTGCGCACAGTAGTTAAATTTTTTAGTAGAATATTTAACAAGAACTTGCATGATCGATTAAGATTTGCACTAAGGAAAAGTTTTCTGTTTTTTATGAGGACATGTGATTTTTATGCTTCTAAGTTATCTGTTATTTTTCTCAAGTTAATGAGCTCTTTTTTCACTTTTTGGATAATTGGTAATGTTTCTAATGTGTTTGTGGTAGCTCTCTCATAACTCCTAGATAATCTAATTTTTTTTAACATCTTAACAAGATGTCTAAATAGGTATGCTGAAGGTAATCATCTTTTCCCTTTGAGCATGTAATCTCTTTCTTACAATTTCCAGTATTGTACAGAAATCCCTTGAATGTGGTTCAGGAAGTTCCTATGACTGTCCTTGATTTTAGTGCTGCCTTTTACTGTGTTAATCACGAGGCCCATGTTATCAAACTTACAGATGGGAATATGTGAGACTTTTCTTAACATCATTATTGAATTTTTAGGTAATGAATAGCAAAGAGTAGTTGGTAATAGGGACTGTAGCAACTACATAAATGTAATATCTGGTTTTTCTCAGGGTAGTGTCCTCAGTCCATTACTTGTCCTTTTATATTTACATGATATATGATCTGGCCTAGAAAACAAGTTGGTTACGTATGCAGACGATGCTACTCTCTTTGCTTTAATTCCATCTCCATAATGTAGACCTATGTTTGCAGAATTCCTTAATAGAGATTTAGCGAATATTAGTGCATGGTACAAATTGTGTGACATGAACTTGAACCCAAACAAAACTCAAAGCATATTTTCTCCTCAACATCCAGATCTTGGTATTGACAAAGTTTTTAATTTTTTTTTTAACCATATACAACTCGTGTAGAATATTGGGTCGGATTCTTGACTGTAAATTTACTTTTAAGAAACTCATTCACTCTGTTTCTTCTTCAATTGCACAAAAAACTGACTTATTGAGTCTTTCAAGATTTTCAGTGGTCAATCTATCTTAGAAAATGTTTTAATCCATTCATTCAACCTTATTTCGAGTATTGTGCTTCTCTATGTGCTTCAGCTGTTGACTCATTTTAATTTGTTAGTTAGAAACTTACGGTCTATTAAATTTGTTATTCCTGAGCTGGATGTTAATCTCCGGCATTGTCGTTCAGTTAGTTTTTTATGCGTGCTGCACAAGATTTTCCAGTGGTCAATCTATCTTAGAAAATGTTTTAATCCATTCATTCAACCTTATTTCGAGTATTGTGCTTCTCTATGTGCTTCAGCTGTTGACTCTCATTTTAATTTGTTAGTTAGAAACTTACGGTCTATTAAATTTGTTATTCCTGAGCTGGATGTTAATCTCCGGCATTGTCGTTCAGTTAGTTTTTTATGCGTGCTGCACAAGATTTTCCATAATTCAGATATAAACAGACTGTACCACACTGTATATAGTACTAAATATGCATTTGATTGTAACATCCATTTCATCACCATCATACGGCACAATACAACACTGTACTCCAAAAGTTTTACTCCAACTGTGATCAGATTGTGGAATGATCTTCCTAATTAGGCAGTTGAATCAGTGGAACTTTGGGCATTAAAAATTTTTTTAAATGCTTTCCTGTTCAACAGGTTGACATAAGTCTCGTTTTATACTTTATACATGACTCGTCCATTTTAAAGTTGTTAATGATCTTAATGTATTTTGTTTTATTTATTGCTTTTACATCGTTTATTTCCTATTCGATTAGGCCCTTTTCTAGTTGGGCACCTATTTTTGTTAGAGCCTTTGGACTTGCAGTAATCTGCTTTTCTAATTAGGGTTGTAGCATAGCTAGTAGTAGTAATAATTACTGTAAGTATGGTATATGCAGTTACTTATGTTTTAAAGAAAAATTTTACAAGCTCATCAAAGGAAAATGGATATTGTCACAAGACCCTTAGCCTCACATGTTACAAGTGATCATAACACATCCATCATCCAATTTGCTTCATTGAGTAAGCATTGTGATTTCATTGATAAAACTTTTTGTAAGAATCTTGAATAATGATCACAAGAAGTAGGATGGTTAGTATGTGGATTAAGTTTGCAAACATTCTATCTTGTTAATGATGTTTTTCTCTATTGTTGATACACTACTGTATTTGTATTTACATCATTAAGACTGATACACTGTAGTGCTGTACTGAATAAATAGGGTTTGCTATCTGTTGCAAATTCGTTTATTACAGGACAACTAGTATCTTGTCTATACAGGGGACTACTTTACTGTGTATATAAAGACCACATAAATTTCTAATTTTTATTATGATTGTACCGTATGTATATTACTTTTTTTCTGCTGTTAAATTATGTGAATTTTTTTTTTTTATTGCAGAGGCTAATGGTAAAATTTGCCTTGTAAATGCCAGTAGGTTTTCCCTCTTCAAGGAAATTTGGTATCAAGAAATAAAATGGATTTTGAAGACGATTCAACACTCTATGAGTGTTTAAGTATACCGATTACATCCGATTCAGATATGAGCAATGATGAATATTCTTTGCCTAGAGTAAAAGACATTCTTGATGCAGACACCTTTACAATAAGCTCTCCAGGCAAACATGTTAATGTGAAAAATAGGCATGATACTTCAGATGACGCTAGAACTTGTCAGACAAACCGTTATGGTTTAAAGAATGCCCAGATAAGAACAACATCTAAAGAAAGTGCAGAGAGGAAGCCATTGGAAATTCAAGGAAAGAAAAACCAGTTTACTTCTGTCATAGGCGATTGTCATTCAGAATTGAAAGATGAACCTGCGTATGGAGAACTGGCCGTTTCTGAAGTTGCAAAGAATTATTTCCCTAGTGTAGTGGATGAAGAGATAGCCGTAAGATATGAAGCAATTGAAGACTCTAGTTCTGATACTGAAACATTGAAGGACTTGCCTAAACGGAAGCGTTCTGAGTCCAGAAATACAGTGCTTGTGTGTGAAATTGAAGGTTGTGGAAAAATATTCCACAAACAAATAAAATTTGATGAACATCACAACATCCATACAGGAGCGGTAATTTTCATTACTTTTTTTTTTTATGTTCAATTTAGTATTCAGTGGTATTCTATTGAAATTTCATTTATTAGCTAGCAAATATTTTTGGGTATTTCAAGTATTTTTGTTTACAAGAATGGCTTATGTTAATAGATTTATTTGTGTTGAATATTAGTCATTCACTACATAAATGTAAAATATTGTTTTAAATTTTTGCAGAGACCTTTCAAGTGCCCAGAGGGAGGATGTGATTGTACTTACGCTCGTAAACAGCATCTTCGTCGACATATAGCCATTTCCCACGAGAGCAAAATACCTCATCAAGAGTGTTTCAAGTATGAATAGTTTGTTGTACTTTTGATCATTGTGATGCTTATTAATTTCTTTAGCTTTCCACCTAAAGCTACAGATGTAGAGTATATTTTACTTCAGTATTTTATTGATTGAGATTATGCTGTAAACTAAGATTTTAAGGAGAATGAGATTTTGTTGCTTCTTTTAGTTTGCTTCAAAGTTAATTTTCATTTATGATTTTAAGATATTTGGTGCGAAATACATTTGATTTATAAATACTTTGGTGGTTATGGATAATCTTCTATACTCTATATCATTATTAGAAAATATAAATTTTCCTCTGTTAATTCAACAGTTTGCTGCTCAGAAGTTTTGGAGCAATATGAAGAGATAAATTGAAATGACCATAATGTAATTTGGAATTCACTTTGCTAAACAGTGTTGAAGGATAGGAGCTATTAGATGTTAATAAATAATAGTTAATTACCAGTATGATAATCCACACCCAACTAATTTAGCCTTCTACTCTTCATTCGCTTGGATCTTTCAACGTACATCTCGGCACTTAATGTTCCCTAAGTAATAAATAAAATTCTTAAATACACCCTGCAAACTATGACCAAATCAAGTTAACAAAGTTGAAAACATAACCCTCCTACCTTGCCAAACATTATGAAATAAAACTAAATAGAATCTATAAAACATATTACATATACAGAATTAAAGAGATTTTGGAGCGAAATCTACCAGCACACTCATTAAAACCAAAACTTCTTTCCCTCTCCTCTTCATTTTCACCCCAATCCTAAACAGGTAACAGTGTACAGCCTCAACATACTCTGAATAATACCACACCATGATTTTATCCCTTTCAGTGTTTTCTTATTTAATTTTGGTCTAACCTTAAACCTAAAAGAAGCTTTCAGGTATCAAGTACTGTACTATAGTCCATTTCTTTTAGCGATGCATATTTGCACCGACTCGCAGCGTTGCCCTTTTAGCTCGGAAAAGTTTCCTGATCGCTGATTGGTTAGAATTATCTCGTCCAACCAATCAGCGATCCGGAAACTTTTCCGAGCTAAAAGGGCACCACTGCGAGTCGGTGCAAATATGCATCGCTAAAAGAAATGGACTATAGTTATTTCTAATTTGAAAACTGGACATGCCTGGTATTCAAGTACAGTAATTACTATTTGTTCCAACACGGTTACTTACCTAGAACTACCTTCTTAGGAGTTACTGGTTAACTCTACCTAACCGACCAGCTTTTTGTATAGTTTACCCCCCGCTTCCCGTTTTCTACGGAGTCAACCTCTTAGGAAAAATACAAATTGCTTAAAAATTTGTGATATTATTATTAGTATTATTACTTGCTAAGCTACAACCCTAATTGGAAAAGCAGAACACTACAAGCCCAGGGGCTCCAACATGGAAAATAGCTCAGTGAGGAAAGGAAACAAGGAAAAATAAAATATTTTAAGAAGAGCACAAGATTAAAATAAATATCTCCCATATAAACTATAAAAACTTCATCAAAATAAGAGGAAGAGAAATAACATAGAATAGTGCGCCCGAGTGCACCCTCAAGCAAGAGAACTCAAACCCAAGACAGTGGAAGACCATGGTACAGAGGCTATGGCACTATCCAAGATAATAGAACAATGGTTTGATTTTGGAGTGTCCTTCTTCTAGAAGAGCTGCCTACCATAGTTAAAGAGTCTCATCTACCCTTACAAAGAGAAAAGTGGCCACTGAACAATTATAGTGCAAGAGGAAGAATTGTTTGGTAATCTGCATTGTCAGGTGTATGAAGACAGAAGAGGATGTGTAAGGAATATGCCAGACTATTCGGTGTATGTGTTAGGCAAAGGGAAAATGAACCCAGGGAGAAGGATCCAATGTACTACTGTCTGGCCAGTCAAAAGACCCCATAAATCTCTAGCTGTAGTATCTCAATTCTTTCAATGAGTCATAAGTAACAAAAGAATTCATAGAAATCTTGAAATTACTAATTTTTCCAACACGGAGTACTTTCCTCGAACTACTTTCTTAGGAGGATCTGGGATCTCCTCATTTACCGACCAAGAATTTTGTGTAGTTCCCCCTCTCTCTGTTACCTTGTTGGGGCGCTCCAGGGCGGAAGGATACTCGCCCTGGAGCGCGTGAGGCTGCACTGTTAGATCGTCAGTAAGCGTCTGGTCGCGGCGTAGATAACATCTCGCTGCTCTCTCTCACTTATCCCGTCCGATCACCTTGTGTACCACGTGTTCCTTTGTGTTCTCCATCCCATGCGTCCCACGTGTTCCCTTGTGTTCCTTATCCCTTGTGTGCCACGTGTTCCCGTTGTGTTTCTCACCTTTCCCTTGCGTTCTTGTGTCGTTTGCGTGTTCGTTTTCCATCATGGAATCCCAGCGTCGTTGTCCCGGGCCCCAAGCTGGTAAGTCTTGTGGAGCCTGGCTCTCTAGGCCAGAGGTCGACCCGCACACATTGTGCTCCTCGGGTCAGGGGAATAAGTGCTCCCCTACCTCCACGTGCCCGGAGTGCGAGTCTTGGCCTGAACTGCAGTGGACCTTGTTCGCCATGAAGAAGAAGAAAGCATCCAAGAGATCTCCCAAGAAGACGAGCCTTTCCTCGCAGCGAACGTCGCCCTCATCGCAGTCGGAGAGAGGTTCTCCTTCACCTTCCCCTACCTAGAGTAGGGGACGAGGTAAGTCTGTTACGGGGAAACGGCCCATTGCCGTTCCCCATGAGTCTGATGTCGGGGAATCTAGTGTGAAGGGACCTACGCAGATGAGTCGGTGGTCTGCTAACGTGGCGGAAGTGTGTGTGGTAGACGAAGGCCTGGTGCCCGCAGGACCCGTCTCAGGTGAAGACCCGGTGTGGGGGAAACCCGAAACAGCACCTACCCCCAAATCGTGGCAGTGCTTTTCAAGTTCAGCGGGTTCCGGGGGTGGTCAGGACAAAGAAAGATGGCCCTCGTTGTAGTGGTTTGCGAACTGTGGCCAAAAGGTAGCACCCAAACTGCCTAGTGTCCAAATGCCGACCACAACCCGACGTTCACTACACAACAAATATACAACGGTGGAATACCCAAAAACCTAAGTAACATATCAAGAGAACGGAGCTCTGGGCAGATTTATACTGGGCTAGGGGACCCAGCTAGAATCCTGCTTTTTATCTTCCCTTTCATTTAACGTGCTGAATTAACAGGTAGCTTGACCACTGATGCAGTTCTGGGAAATCAGTAGAATATTGTATATAGCTCTATATTCATTAGGTAAGATGGTTTTAAGCTCAAGAAAAACTGTTAGAACATTAGGTGAAAGGAAATATTCTTTGTACTGATAACTGGACACAGTGTGGAAAAATAAATTTTAAATAACTTGACTAAAGAAAACAGTGGCTGAGGAAAGGACATCATAGTGAGAGGTTCTGAAATGTATTGCTGGAATACATGAATCATCCCTTTTGCAAATTGTACAAGCAAGAGAAAAAATACTAAGCTACATGCAAGATATATCACTACACAGTTACAAAACGGAACTTCGAAATCCTAACAAAACCATGCCTGCAGAACCTGAGGATTTGAAAAACTTAGAAATATTAGGATTCTCAATATCGCTTCTAAAACAAAAAAAAGAAACATTTCTTCAGAACTAAGCTTGAAGGAGAACCCCGCAATACTATAGTTTTATAACATTGGTAATGACCAGTAATAAACTTGAACACTTACTATCTAATGAACCATCTATAAAGAACAAATAACGGTGAAAAATACAGTACCCCAATCACTTTCCCTAAATCAATACTGTCCTCATCAATCTCGCATCCACCATCTCACTGCAAAGTCACTTAAACAGTCCTAAATTCTGAACAGTACGGCCGCATACGATGCCGTGCAGGTCTCTGCGGGCCCACTATAACAATACTCGAACACAGTCATTCCCCGCCTAACATATGAATTCACTCCTTGGGCCTCCGAACAAATATGCTATTTCAATAGCTCCTGTTAACTATTTATGTTTATGACACACACTCCTACAGCAACACAGTAGCTTACTTCTAGTTACAAGGCAAGTTATATGGATACAGAGCAGCATCACAGACTACTACACACTGGTAACAGGCAATGATCAACCTTCATTGTTCTATGTTATGCGATACATTGGATTCCAGGGACGGATGTACTCACTCTTTTCTATATACATACAGTAGTGTGCAAGATAATCTTCCTTTACACTCCCTACTGAGTGTAGGGGCTGCTGTCAATACCTGGAAGGAATAATAACAGATTAAGATATTTTTTGGAAAGAGGGGGTTGAGGGTTACAATAAAAATACAATATATATCAAAATATGTTTTTTATACACACAAACTACCCCCCCCTCCCCATTAGCCCTCAAGCCCATCCAAAAAATGCCTCGTAACTGACAGCAACACCCCACACAAACTCTGTACATTCACATGAAAAAAATTTTTACCTTGCAAAAAAATAAACTCAGTAAAAAGGTAGCATGATCAACTAAAGATTTATTTTGTTTTCATCATCCATCCCTTCAGATACATATCAAATTATATCAATTTACATTGGGTACAATACATTTTTTCATAACAAAAAGCAATAAGAATAGACAATGAACTGTCGGACAATATGAAGAAACAGTACTTGAAAACACAAAATTTAGATTATCGTCTATTCCTCCTCGCTGTTCGGGGATTTTGACAGGAGACATCTAAATGGTGCGAGGCCTCTGGTTGTGATTTATCGCGCCCCAGTATTATATCGACACCTTATACAGGTGAGCGAGCTGGGTTCAACCTGGCATTCCCATGCAATTTTTTCTCTGGTAATATATAGCAGTTATATACCTTAGAAATAGTGCTAAAGGAGCATTTCACTGGGCGACACGGGTCTCTCGCCCAGAAATAGATTTTTCCTTCGTCAAAATCCCTTTATTTTTTACCAGACATTTCGGTATTACAGGAGTACATTCAGGATCTATCAAGAAAAAGAATTACATTCATTGCAGTCCAAAATCAATTTAAAAAATACAAAACTCATTGATTTTGGACTACAAGTATTACAGGACAATAACAATTTATTGAATCTCTTGTAACTATCATGGTCAAGGTCAATTTACAGTACAACAATAAATGCGACAGTTACAGAAACCGTGACTAAATGAAGATTTCCTCACACAACATGTCCCATTCTCAGCCTTTTATCTACTCCAATGTGAGAATTAAAATATGATTAATAAGAACAAAAAAAGGTAATTATTATCAGAACTTCCTTTAAAAACAGTACAAAGATTAATTCAGTGTGAGATTTATAGTTCTTCTTCTGAGTCTCAAAATTCTGTCTCGGGACAGGCGCCGTGATTCAGCAATCTACTGGCGAGCCATATTAATTTCTCGCGGCACTGGAGACAGGTTAAGCCGGCGACTCTCCAGGTACAAACTGGGTATCTTTAATCGATCGATAACCTCGCATAACAGTTGGTATCTGCGGGTGATCGACATTCTTTGAGGTAAACCAGAGACAGAATCTGTAGACTCAGGAGAGGACAATAAAAATCCCGAAAAATCTGGCGATGACTCTGGGCAAAGTTGTGTTTCGGGCGACCCAAACAGTGTTGTAGCGTTCAGGTTAGATACACCTGACTGTGCCACTTCAGCCTCGAGCTCTGACCAGTGTTTTAATCTACCATCAGAATGTAGGAAAGGGTTTAAATTCTGAGGTGACTTAGGAATGGAGGATGGTTCCCTCTCTATAATATTTGTCTGGTCAGTGAGACGAGGTCTCCACTCTAGGACGTGAGGCTGAACTAAAGGAAGGTCAATAACAGGACCTTTTGACCTAGTCCATGGGGGACTAAATCCGCTTCCGGCGACAGTCGGTTGTCACAATCGGGTGGCAATAAACCGAGAAAATCATTATCAGGATGAACAGACACTGCCGATTCAGAAACAGGGCTTTCTAAAGTAGCAGGTCTTGACCAATCTGGACTGGAACTTTTGGAACCAACATAAAGTAGTTCCAATAACGGAATACTGGAAACTTCCCAGAATTCCCAACTCCCCTGAGGATGAGCGATACCTTCCTCTCGGAAAGAAGTAGCTAAGAGCTGGAGCGTTGGAAATTCAGGAACAGGACAGTGAACCACCGACTCGGGAGACAAAATAGGGGTTTTACACATTTCAGTGTGGCTGTTCTCCCACAGTTGGAGGACCAAATGATCTCGAAACGATTCAGGCTTTAATACAGGAGTCTCATCACAATTTTCTGGAGGATATAACCAAGCATCCAGTGCTTTCTCTCTCTCGTAAGTCCTAGCTGGCTTAAGAATGGGCTTAGGTTGAGTAATAACTCTAGTAGGATGGTGACTTTTCCTCTGTCGTCGGGACTTGTTACAATCTCAAGACAGAAGGTAGGACGCCACTACTGCAGCCACCCCATAGGAGTCGTCATCACTACTAGAACCAGAACTCTCAGAGACTTCAGAAGAAGTAGGACTGTCATCCATGAGTTCTGGACTATTCAGTCTCTGTTACAGGGTCAGGACCCTTCGGATACCAGAGAAAGTGCCTCCTAAGATAAACTGGAGGTTCAAACCAGGTCTTTAACTGGATATGGTGAGCTCTTACCAGTTCACCATCAGGCAGTCTCTGCAGCTCATAGGTGACCTTATTCTTGTGTACCTTAGTAACACGGAATACCCTCTCAAACCTAGGGATGAGCTTGTTCGTCAGAAGGTGTCCCAACAGGTGCACCTTCTTAAGCACCAGAGAACCCTCCTTAAACGGTTTGTACCGAGGATGTCCTTCAGCCCATGGGTCTCTCGTTTCTGCTGATAGCAACGGGATACTATCAACATCGTGAGCACCCTTCAGTGTGTTCTCAGCTGGAGTACAGCCAATCTCAGTGTGGTGGGAATGGTTGTAGCTGAGAACTGCTCGGGATAAGAACTGGTCCCATTTCCGAGATTCCCCAGAAATCACCCTCAGTAACTCACCAATGGTACGATTCACCCGTTCCACGGCACCGTTACTAGAGGGTTTATATGGAGTTGTTTTCACATGTACAGCATTGTACTGCTCCAACAACTCAGTAAATTCCTGGAAAATAAACTCAGGGCCGTTATCTGTCAATATCCGGATTGGAACACGAGGAATAACAGGAAATACTCGGTCTTTAAGCGCCTGGCATATCGTACTGCTCTTCTTATTCCTTCTGGGTACTGCCGTCACCCACTTGGAATAATGGTCGACTACCATCAGACACTCAATAAAACCAGTACTGGTTGTTGGGAGAATCACAAGGTCCATAGCAACCAATTCAAAAGGAGAAGAGATCACTATTTTCAAGGTCGGTGCGGCAACCACCTCCATTGAGACCTTACAAGTCTGACATTCCCAACATGTCCGGCACATATCTCTGATTACATTAATCAAAGATCTGTGCCAGACGAGTCGACGGAGCATTGCAATCATTTTTCCGATCCCCCAGTGAGCATTCTGGAGGTGTCTCTCGGCAACTAGGTCAATCAGTACATTGAAGGTAACTACTGGGACTACTGAGCCGCCTGGATTCCACTTCACTAGCAAACCCTGGTGAACTTCCAGGTTCAAGCAACATCTCCTATAGGGTAGACAGGAGCGTGGAACTCGAGATGCAGGAACCCCAGAGTAGATCATCTTAATGACAGATTGAATCTGTCGATGCTCTCCTTGGATCTTGGACACCTGACTAAAGGACAAAAGAGCATTTCCGGAGAACACTCCCTGATCAGATTCAGGATCAGTTACCTTCATAACAGTGGTCTCAGTATGCAGGGAGGAGACTGAGAGTACCTTGGGAGACAACTGAAGAACAGTAGTGTGGTCATACACCAACTGTTCTCGGGGTGAATCCAGTGTCAGGTAGGCTGCGTCCAGTATATTCCTATTAAGAACAAAACAAAAGTTAATGTCTTTGGCAGCTACCACCGCATAGTTAAATAGCGGTAGCCTCCACCCAGAAGGACACTTCACCTCTTAACTGGACGTTGCCTAGAAGGCTGGTGGAGGAACCAGTCAACCCCTCTAGCTGTTCTCCTGACAGTACCAGGTACTCTATGCCAAGTTGGCTCAGTACAGACTCACTTACTAGACAAACCTGTGCTCCTGTATCAACAAGAGCACAAAATAAGGTCTCCTGCATCATTACTATACCTACTGCCGAGTGTTGAGATACATCCTACCCCGAGTATCTTACAGGAGTTCGAGGAGGACTTAAACATACGCTTATTGACGATCTAACAGCGCAGCCTCACGCGCTGACCCCGGGTCGCCCCAGGGCGAGTATCCTTATCCTTCCGCCCCGACAAGGTAACAGAGAGAGGGGGAACTACGCAAAATTCTTGGTCGGTAAATGAGGAGATCCCAGATCCTCCTAAGAAAGTAGTTCGAGGTAAGTACTGTTAGGAGAAATACAAGTTACTTAAAATTTGTGATTTTTTAGGAATAGAAATATGCTACTTCACATACTGTAAAGAGTATTCTCCTTCAAGTTCTTCCAGTTACATTGTATTGTAACTCTGTACCTAGAATAGTGGAATAGATGAGATGGTAGACCTAGGGATGTTTGACTTATCACCCAAGTCACATTGCCAGTCTCTAATCAAATTTGTTAAATAGTATATTTGTATCCCAAAACATAAATGAGATGTTAAATCTCCCATTTTTTTATTACAGGTGTGAGGACTGTGATAAGGTGATGAAGAATAAATATTGCTTGGCAAAACATCATTACCGTGCTCATGTAAGGAAGAATTTCAAATGTACAGAGTGTGGGAAAACTTTTACAAAGCAGAATCATTTGAAAAGCCACTCATTTGTACATACAGGTATTGAACCTTACAGGTAAGATGCATTTGGTGGTAATTTTATTACATGGTCATGAAATATGACCATTAATGTTTACTTTTGCACATTTTTCAACCATTTAGATATACAGTAATATATATAAGCTATGTATGCTTTTGCTTAAAATCAGGTGCGAATACCCCGGCTGTGGAGAAAGATTCATGTTACCATCCAGAGTGCGACGTCATGCTTTAGTGCACATCCGGGGGTGCTACACATGCCCTAATGAATCCTGTGGGGAGACTTTTGATGTTCATAATGCTTTGCGAAACCATCTTGCCACCAGCCATCCCAAAGGTATTTTTGTATTATAATTGTTTATATGAAACTCCTCTGATATTCTTATTATTATTATTAGCCAAGCTACAACCCTAGTTGGAAAAGCAAGATGCTATAAGCCCAAGGGCTCCAATAGGAAAAAATAGCCCAGTGAGGAAAGGAAGTAAGGAAATAAATAAATGATGAGAACAAGTTAACAATAAATCATTCTAAGACAGTAACAACATCAAAACAGATATGTCCTATATAAACTATTAATAACGTCAAAAACAGATATGTCATATATAAACTATAAAAAGACTCATGTCATCCTGGTCAACATAAAAATATTTGCTCCAATTTTGAACTTTTGAAGTTCTACTGATTCAACTACCCGATTAGGAAGATCATTCCACAACTAGGTAATAGCTGGAATAAAACTTTTAGAATACTGTGTAGTATTGAGCCTCATGATGGAGAAGGCCTGGTTATTAGAATTAACTGCCCGCCTAGGATAGAATTGTCCAGGGAGATCTGAATGTAAAGGATGGTTAGAGTTATGAAAAATCTTATGCAACATGCATAATGAACTAATTGAACGACATTGCCAAAGATTAATACTGTATTTAGATCAGGAATAAGAAATGTAATAGACCGTAAGTTTCTGTCCAACAAATTAAGATGAGAATCAGCAGCTGAACACCAGACAGGAGAACAATACTCAAAACAAGGTAGAATGAAAGAATTAAAACACTTCTTCAGAATAGATTGATCACCGAAAATCTTAAAAGACTTTCTCAATAAGCCAATTTTTTGTGCAATTGAAGAAGACACAGACCTAATGTGTTTCTCAAAAGTAAATTTGCTGTCGAGAATCACACCTAAAATTTTGAGTCATACAAATTTTAAACATAAAACTTACCCACTGGTTATATAAGAATGGCTATAGTCCCTTGGACGCTCCGCAGAAATTCAAAATCTCGTGGCAATCGCAGATATGCCAGGTGTACACTAGCGCCCTGGCGGTAGACAGGCCGAACTATTCCAATCACTTCACACCTTCCCTGCGTTCTTGCAAGCAAGAAGTATTGGAATTCACTCGTGATTAACCTGGATTTTCGAAGTGTTTTGATTATGTATACCTAATTTTCGGGTTCTGACATTCGCTTATTTGTTTGTTTGATCTGTGATCACGTGTTTATAACTTAAAAGTTAGGATTAGAAATTTTTCAACCTATTTTAAACCTAACGAAAGCATAATGGCGGGATGTAAACATCTCGTCCATTGATGACGTCACAGCCTTATGACGTAGGCTAAAAGTCTGACTTGCCTTTTTACAAAGAATGATAAGTGAATACTTTCTTATGAAGTATTAAGTTATAAATTAAGTTAAAGGATTTTGTTATTTTAAGAAAATTTTGTCCTTTTAATAGGTTTTCTTTAGATAATCTTCGATCTGTTTTCAAAGAGTAACTAGCTTTCAGTTTATTTATGTTACGCAGTTGTCAGTCTATCGTTACGATATTACGATTTCTCTTTGTAGCAATTTTTATGAATAGTACATTCTTCTTACAAACTCAAGTTTGTAAGTTGTACTATGTAAAAGGAACATTTTATTTTGCAATTGATTGGTCCTTTCAGTATTTTTCTTTAGTCAAAGATTAAAGAAAGTTACAGTTCAGTTAATGTATATACGACGTAGTATTCTTTACAATCGATGTAGCTCACGATTCTGTGTATCGTTGTTTACTTGTTGGTTTTTGGAATACTAAAATTGTTCGTATATTAATTGTAGATGTTCCAATGGTTACGGGTGATAATTCGCCTTTTATTGGAACCCCTTTATATAAGGGTTTGTTTTGATTTATAGAGATATTCTTTTCTTATATCTATTAAGGTGATATTTTATTTGTTCCGTAACCAAAATTCAAACCACGCTATTTACGTAGGGTTTACTTTCGGCGTAGCTGAAATGACGAGCCATTAGATTTTAATGAGGGTTAAACTACCCCCGTGCTAACTAGCTAGCTAACCCCCCCCCACACACACACACACACACACACACACCGGTGAGCTGCTTCACTTCACTTTTGGCTCGGACGATGTACAGACGTGTCTGTCTTGTCCTCGGTTATTTTACAGCCTTAATCTGTTTTTCTTTTTCTTACAGTTGTGTGTTTGAAGTTGGCCTCTACCTTTTCTTCCCATTATGCGGAAGTGCCCTGGACTCCCCGACCGCCCCTGTGGAACATTCATGTCGGCGGTCGATACAGACCCTCACACCCTTTGCCCGCAGTGTCTAGGTCAACGGTGTGAAAGTGATAATGTTTGTATGGAGTGTAGGGAGTGGCCTACCTCCCAGTGGGAGAGGTTTGCCCGGCGGCGTAAGAAGAGTTCTCAGCGAGACCGTTCTCCCTCAGGGACTGCCTTGGGGAAGGAAGGCTCCAAGGACTCTTCTTCCGTTGCCCGAACCTCCTCCGAAGCTCCCACTCGTTCGGTCTCTCGCGAGAGGCCGCCGAGTGGTAGCGTAGGTCCTTCTTTTGTTTCCCAACCTCGGGGTTTGGGAGAGGGTGTTGCCTCCCATAGCGAGGCAGCTCCCCCTCCTCCTCCAGGGGAGGACATTGTTGATTTTGATGACCAAACTGTATCTAACAATGATCTTTTCCAGCTTTGGGCTTCCTTGGGGCTTAAGGGCTCGCCCTCCAAGGAAGACCTGTTTGATCTGATCCAGTTGGGGGCAGTTGTCCAACAGTCGCCGGTAATACCAGAGGTAGACCCTCTGGCTATTGTCAACGTTGTTGTGGTAGAGGCGTCCGACGGGTTGGGTCAAACCCCGGCTGCTGCTGTTGCGGATGTTGCTGAAGGCTCAGGTTCCCCCTCCGATCATCCTTCTAGGGGTAAGCTGGGTCCAACGGTCTCTCCTGCGGGTGTTCCTCCCCCTCGGGAGAGTGCACTAACAGTGACTCCTCTTTGGAGGACCGACGACGGTGATACCCTGCCTCGAGGTCGTCTTCGCCGTAAGGCTCACCCTGCTCTTCGCCGCCGAGGCCTTCCTTCTCCTTACAAGGGAGTTAAGAGGTGCCTTCTCTTCGTCGTCCCTTGCAAAGGATTCTTCTCGTTGAGAGCAGACCGTGGCAGAGACATCACTGGACCTCTCCGCAGATCGTTCGCGATCTCCTACGTCCTTGTTAATTCAAACACCGGTTCCTTCGGGGCAGAAGGGCTTATCCCACAATGTGGGTAAGTCCCTTCCACGCCAGGTTACACCTGTACGCCCTTCAGTAGCGCGCAAGCGCCACCGCTCTTCTGATCGCCAGCGCCCTCCTGCTCGCCAGCGCTCTCCTGCTGAAGAGTCACCTAACTCTTCTCGCCAGCGCTCTCCTGCCTCTCCTGCTCGCCAGCGCTCTCCTGATCACCAGCGTTCACCTGCTCGCCAGCGCTCTCCTGCTCGCCAGTGCTCTCCTGCGTGCCAGCGCTCTCCTGCAAATGAGTCAACAGACTCTTCACGCCAGCGCTCTCCTGATTGCCAGAGCTCTCCTGATCGCCAGCGCTCTCCTGCTCGTCAGCGCTCTCCTGCTCACCAGCGTTCACCTGCTGTCCAACGCTCTCCTGCTCGCCTGCGCGCAAGCGCTCTTCTGTCAATGCTGCGCGCACTGCGCGTCAACAATCTCCTGAGCGCCGTCAACCTTCTGCTCGTCAGTGCACTACTGCGCACCCAGTTCCTGATGCGCGCCAACGTTCGCCCACGCTCCCACGACCTTCGGATCTGGGCGCAGGCAAGGACATTGATCCTTTGCCTCGCCAGCGTTCCCCTGTGCGTCGACCTCCGCCTGCGCACCACCGTGCGTTTTCTCCTGTGCGCACTTCTAAAGTGCATGCGCACCCACGAGTCGACTCCTGAGCCCACCCACGAGCGTTCAACCTAGAGCACATCAGCGCCCCCTGGCCCTGCGCCCCAGTTGGCAACTCCTCTCCGCGCAACTGCGTGCCATCCTACGCGTCAGCGATCTCCTACGCGCCTGCGCGATCCTTCTTCGCGATCCTTCGCCTGTGCGCGAACGCTCGCCAACGCGCCCAAGCGTCTGATTGCCGCAGGTCACCGACTCGCCCACGCGCTAACTCGCCTGTGCGCAGTTGGTCGCCTACTCACCCCACACGTCATCGTTCGCCAACGCGCTTACACTCGCCTATGCTCAACCGATCGCCTACGCACCATCGCTCTCCTGGTCGCCAGCGATCGCCCGGGCACTCGCGCACACCCTCACCTGTGTATCCACGCACACCGCCTGCGCGCCCCCTCGCCAGCGCGTCCACGCGCCCACTCACCCGCGCCCTCATCTCCGCGCGCCTGAGCGCGACCCAGCGCCCACGCGTGACCCAGCGGTTTTGCCAGCGCGACCCCCAACGCGATTCCCGCCGGGTTTCGCAGCACGCCCAACCTTGCGAGTTGCCGGGGCCGCGTGCTTCCAGATCGTCCTCGCGATCGCCATCTCGTAAGCGCCGAGCACGCGTCCAGGAGCAGGAAGATTCATCGGAGAGGTCCAGGCAACATTCTTCTTCCCTTTCTTCATTTCAGGCAGGCCTAGTAGTATCCACTCCTAAGGATCAGCCGATCCCCTTCCCTCCAGCGGGAATCGCTGACACTGCGTCAGTCAGCCGCCAGCCTTGGTTAGGCTAGGGTCTCTGGGCATCCTATTGCACTCTGAGGAGTTGTCCAAGGAGAGCAATAGGAAGGCCCTTGAGACTTTCCTCCTCTTGGGCACGCGCTCCATCGAGTTTTTGGCTCACCAGGTCACTAACCTGTAGGCTAACTCGATTCTAAAGCGACGTGATGCGGTGACTGAGAGGTTCCACCCGAAGGTCCCCGCTATGGATGTCAGCAAGCTCAGACATTCCTCCATCCTTCGAGGAAACCTGTTTGAGCCCAAGGATATAGAACGGACAGCTGAGAGGTGGAGGAAGACGAGTCATGATTCGCTCCTCCAGAAGGCCCTTACATCTCGGCCCTACAAACCTCCAGCTCCTCAACAGCAACAGCAGCCTCGCAGGACACCGAAGCAGGTTCCGGCAGCTAAGACCAAGGTGTCTAAACAGCAGCCCTTTCCTGTTAAAGACAAGAAGGGCGGAAAGTCCTCCAGGGGAGGCAGAAATCCTAGAAGGAGCGGCCGAGGCCGCAAACGCTAGGATTGGCAATCCCCCTGCGTGTCCACCTGTAGGGGGATGCCTGCAAAGTTGCGTGCAGAGGTGGCAGCAACACGGGGCCAATTCCTGGACGGTCTCTGTGATCGGACAAGGATACCGCGTCCCGTTCATAACATCTCAACCTCCCCTGACAGCGAATCCAGTGTCGTTGAGCTCCTATGCCATGGGATCGGCAAAGGGGCTAGCCCTTCGGGCAGAAGTCGAGACCATGCTCAAGAAGGATGCTCTCCAGGAGGTCGTAGACAGCTCCCCAGGCTTCTTCAGTCGACTCTTTCTTGTAAAGAAGGCGTCTGGAGGCTAGAGACCCGTCATCGACCTCTCAGCCCTGAACAAGTTTGTCAAGCAAACTTCGTTCGGCATGGAGATAGCTGACACGGTCAGACTTGCAGTGAGACCGCAAGACTTCATGTGCACACTGGATCTGAAGGACGCGTACTTCCAGTTCCCAATCCATCCGTCTTCCAGGAAGTACCTAAGATTCAGCCTAGACAACAAGATCTACCAGTTCAAGGTGCTTTGTTTCGGTCTCTCCACAGCACCTCAGGTGTTCACCAGAGTGTTCACACTGATATCTTCGTAGGCACACAGGAACGGCATCCGTCTCCTCCGTTATCTGGACGACTGGCTGATCCTGGCAGACTCGGAGTCGACCCTTCTTCGACACCGAGACAGGCTTCTGGGAATTTGCCAAAATCTAGGGATCATGGTAAATCTCGAGAAGTCCTCTCTGCTCCCTACATAACGACTGGTATATTTAGGCATGATATTCGGATATTAGACACCAATCTCCACAAAGCCTTTCCATCAGATAACAGGAAAGCAAGGCTGAGGAGGGTTGCAGAGCCTTTCCTCAGTCGAGAAGACCTTCCAGCCCAATCTTGGTTACGTCTCTTAGGTCACCTAGCCTCCTTGGCCCGTCTATTTCTCAACGGCCGCCTCAGGATGAGATCTCTGCAGTGGCGGCTCAAGTCCTGGTGGGATCAAGGCATCGATTCCCCGGACTCTCTGGTCTCAATAGGACCTGCGGAACTGACGGATTTGATGCTGTTTTTGGACGCATCAAAAGAAAGGGGGGGGGGGCACGTTCTGAACCAGAGGGCCTCAGGCCTATGGTCAGAATCAGAAAAGTACCTCCACATCAACCTGCTAGAGATGAAGGCCGTATTTCTGGCCCTTCAACAGTTCCAACAGACCCTGGCGGGCCACTCCGTGGTGGTGATGAGCGACAACACCACAGTAGTGGCTTATATCAACAAGCAGGGAGGTACCTTTTCACGACAGCTATCCCATCTTGCAGTAGAGATAATGAGATGGACCGAAGTCCACTTGATACGTCTATCAGCTCGCTTCATTCCTGGCAAAAGGAATGTGTTCGCCGACAGTCTGAGCAGAGCTTCGCAGATAGTGAGTACCGAGTGGTCTTTGGATCCTCATGTAGCCAACAAAGTCCTGACTTTGTGGGGTTCCCCGACAGTGGACCTGTTCGCGACAGCCTTGAATTTCAAGCTGCCGCTGTACTGCTCCCCAGTCCCGGACCCCAAGGCACTCTGGCAAGATGCCTTCCAACAACGGTGGGACAACATCGACGTCTACGCCTTCCCACCGTTCTGTCTGATGAGAAGGGTGCTCAACAAGACCAGACTATCGGTCAACCTGTCGATGACCTTAATGGCTCCGCTATGGCATCATGCAGAATGGTTCTCAGACCTTCTGCAGCTCCAGACGGAACTCCCGAGAGAGCTTCCCCCACGACACGAGCTACTCAGACAACCACATTGCAACATCTTCCACAAAGCCGTAGCATCGCTTTGGCTTCACGCCTGGAGACTATCCAGCGTCTCCTCACTGAGAGAGGCTTTTCGCTACAAGTTGCGGAAAGGATGTCTCTACACCTGCGAAAGTCATCCTCAGGGGTCTACCAGGCAAAGTGGAGAGTTTTCTGTGGTTGGTGTCGTGGAAGGGGTATCTCTCCCCTCGATGCCGCTATTCCAGCAATAGCGGAGTTTCTCGTGTATTTGCAGGAGGAAATGCGCCTTTCGGTCTCGGCAGTGAAAGGCTATCGCTCAGCCTTAAGCCTAGCCTTCAGGCTGAAAGGAATAGACATATCCTCTTCGCTGGAACTTTCCTTTCTCATACGAAGCTACGAGCTTACCTGCCCTCAGTCGGAAGTGAGACCTCCTCCATGGAACGTGGTTCGGGTCCTCAGGGCTCTGAAGAGACCCCCGTTCGAACCATTATGCCAGGCCTCTGACCAACACCTGACTTGGAAGACGGTATTCCTGCTCGCTCTGGCTTCGGCCAAGCGGGTCAGTGAACTTCATGGTCTCTCATATGACATCGCCCATTCAAGGGGATGGGGGAGGTAAAGTTCAGGTTCATCCCTGAGTTTGTTGCCAAGACTCAGAACCCTGGAGTGCCGGACCCACGGTTATACTCCTTCAGGGTTACGAGTCTCCGTTCTGTAACAGATGACCCAGATCATCTGCTACTTTGCCCAATAAGAAGTCTGAGACGTTATCTGAAGAGAACAGCTGCAGTCCGTCCCCGCGTGCAAGCTCTGTTTGTGAGAACGGGAAGGACGAAGAGGAGGGTCACCAAGAATACCATCTCAGCGTGGATTCGACGGACCATTCATCGTGCCTTGAATCCAGACTCTCCTCCGTCACATCGCCCTAGGGCACATGATGTCAGGGGCATCGCCACGTCCCTGGCCTTCAAGAGAAAATTCTCTGTGACGCAGGTGCTACAAGCTGGGGTCTGGAAGCATCAAACGACCTTCACAGCCCACTACCTGCAGGACGTGACCCACAGGAGCCTCGATACTTTTTTTATCGGCCCTGTGGTGGCTGCACAACAGCTGGTCTAACCTCAGGCTCCTTAATGGACAAGTAGCAGAAGGTTGAGGGCACTGTTACCCGGTTTTAGTCTGCGTGAATGAAAGAGTATGTTTGGCCCTTACTTCTTTCTTCATCCTCCCCTCTCTTGGGGAATGCAGCATCCTTGGTCTCTGCATAGCTGACCTCAAACCTCTGCAGGTAAACCATGCTTCCTTGTGTTCCTAGTATTAAGAATAATACTGTCGCGTCCCCCATACCCTGACGAGGTGGTATTGGGACGTCCTAGCCTAGAATTCCATATAAAGGACTTCAAGTCAGCTTCCTAGGACGAGTCACACTTCATTTCTCCACACACAACTTATGTAGGCCGCACGTTTCTTGCGTAGCAAGAAACTTGCGAGGTGCGGGGACTCTTTTTCTCGAGTGCTGCTCACTCGGATTCTGAGTCCCCAGGTAAGCCAAAGCCAGTAAGGCTGGGGACTTTCCACCCTGCCTAAGGGTAAGTCACCCTCTGTAAATAGCGTGGTTTGTATTTTGTTACGGAACAAATGACAAATTCGGAGATAATTTGTATTTTTCCTAACCATACAAACCTTAGCTATTTACACATATTTGCCCGCCAGCCCTGTCCCCCAAGACAAGTCCTACTTCTAAGTGAAGTGAGGGAGCTCACCAGTGTGTCGGGGGGGAGGGGTAGCACCCCTCCCCTACCCCCGTGCTAACTAGGGGGGGGGGGGTAGTTTAACCCTCGTTAAAATCTAATGGCTCGTCATTTCAGCTGCGCCGAAAGTAAACCCTATGTAAATAGCTAAGGTTTGTATGGTTAGGAAAAATACAAATTATCTCCGAATTTGTCATATTTAATATTTTGTTGCATTTATATGGGATTCAGAGACTTTTGCATTCCCATTCAAACCATTGACAGAATAGTAAGTCTCTCTCTATGGGGGTCAATTTGTTTAAGAGCGCGTATACTTTGGTTTTAAATAATCGTGAAAATATCATTTTTACCAAAGAGTAAAATGCAAATTTTTAGTGCTAAATTAGTGCAGTGAAATTTATTCAATTCATTGGAGGATGCTTCTGTTCGGACCTGTCGTTATCCTAGCCTTAGACCTCTTTCAAGCTCCCGGACCCAGGGGAGAAGTTAAATCGAAGGGCGAAAGGAATCGAGAGGCATAGCCTTTGGTTACAGTCTTGTAAGACCCGAACAGAAGTCCCCTCAAGTGTTTTCTGTCGATCCCCAGAACGCTCACCCTCGCTATAGGTAAGGCGAGGTAATAGTTTTTTAACATTAGGCGAGGACGCGCTTCAGGCGCGAAGCTGAAAACAAAATTAGGATCATTCTGCGTGTGTTACGATTCATGCGGCGCGGACGTAGTGCCACCACTTCCACCAGATGGGTGTTCGTCTCCCGACAGTGGGGAGCGCTATGGAATCGACGAAGAAGGCGGGTTCGTGTTTGAAAATGCTGCATACGTGTCGCCTAAGATTGATCCTAATTGGTCTTTGCTGTTAGACATGAAACAGCACCTATCTTCGTTTATGCAGTCTTATCAGCCTGCTGTTGGCTGTGCGGTTGGGTGTCACGATTCCGGTTTTGACGCGGTCGCACAGGTGTCCTGCCTATTGCGGTGATGACTCGTTGTCGCACAGCCGGCCTACCAGCCGCAATGTTCAACGGTGGGAGAAGGTGGATGCATCGCTTCAAGTACCTACTTCTCAACACCAACCGACCGCTCATAGCACCTAGTGTCAGTCTATCCAGACGCGCCGACGATCGCCAGGCAGTAGAGCATGCTACCAAGCGACATGACAGACAGCGGAGCGTCAGCGTCAGTGCAGACGCTTCGCTACCTATGACAATAGACTTTGATGTCTCCATAACCGTCTAGAGTTGGGACATTGTTGGGCCAGGCCTGCTGGGCTAATTCTTGGTTGGGAGTGCTAGAATTAAAACCTCTAATCATTGAGGTCAGCAGAATTCAGAATCCTAAGGAATGGACTCCCAGGAATCAAGACTTCTCTTCCTAGGATAGAGTCTTGTAGGAGGAAGGCAGTGACGCGGTCGCACAGGTGTCCTGCCTATTGCGGTGATGACTCGTTGTCGCACAGCCGGCCTACCAGCCGCAATGTTCAACGGTGGGAGAAGGTGGATGCATCGCTTCAAGTACCTACTTCTCAACACCAACCGACCGCTCATAGCACCTAGTGTCAGTCTATCCAGACGCGCCGACGATCGCCAGGCAGTAGAGCATGCTACCAAGCGACATGACAGACAGCGGAGCGTCAGCGTCAGTGCAGACGCTTCGCTACCTATGACAATAGACTTTGATGTCTCCATAACCGTCTAGAGTTGGGACATTGTTGGGCCAGGCCTGCTGGGCTAATTCTTGGTTGGGAGTGCTAGAATTAAAACCTCTAATCATTGAGGTCAGCAGAATTCAGAATCCTAAGGAATGGACTCCCAGGAATCAAGACTTCTCTTCCTAGGATAGAGTCTTGTAGGAGGAAGGCAGTGACTTTCAGAAACTCATGAGAGTTTTTCTGAAGAGTTTCCCTTTTATTTTATACCTGCTGCTCCTCGTTCCGACTTCAGAGTTTTCGCTAGTTGCGTTGAAGGTGTCTATTTATTTTATTATTATTACTAGCCAGGCTTCAACCCTAGTTGAGGAAGCAAGATACTTTAACCCAAAGGGCTCCTATAGGGAAAGATGGCTCAGTAAGGAAATAAGAAAATAAATAAATCAACATTAAATCATTCTCAGAAGAGTAACAGTGTAAAGAGACAGTGCTCATGGTCAGTGCAATACAGTGAACCCTCGCTACTTCGCGGTTCGACCATCGCGGATTCACCACTTCGCGGATTTTTTCCATAACCCATATATGTACAGTAATATATATATATATATATATATATATATATGTATGCATGTATTTATGTATATATGTATGTATGTATATATGTAGGTATGTATATGTGTATACATATAAATATATATATATATATATATATATATATATATATATATATATATATATATATATATATATCTATATATACACACACATATATATATATATATATATATATATATATATATATATATATATATATATATATATATATATATATATATATACTGTATATATATATACACACACACACATATATATATATATATATATATATATATATATATATATATATATAAAGTTGGAAGATGTGATGTAGTTCTAAGGGAAAAGTATGGGAAATATGTCTGGGTAATAAGCAAAGCTCTACCTCCAGTTTGTTTCTTCATTATGATCAGAGATAAACGTAAACAAAACATTGGTTGCCATTTTTTATTGTGCTTTTTAGCGTGTTTAGGAAACGCATGATATAAAATCGCCTTTAATATTTGTGCCTGTTTTAGTTTAGGGTACTGTAGTACATGCATTAAGTGTTCTGTACATTAAAGGGTAGTTTGTTAACAGTACTACGTACAAGGGAAGGTTTTAAAAGTCTGAATATATATGTTGAATAAATAGGTAAATATGGTGTCACTACTTAGCGGATTTTCACCTATCGCGGCCGGGTCTGGAACCTATCTACCGCGATAAACGAGGGTTCACTGTAACGCGTCCTCAATGCAGTAACGAACCTAACTGTAGAGGTTGGTGCATCTGCAACAGCAGGAAGTGCATTAAGGCTTTTATGAGAATAGAGTGTAAGAGTATATCTCCCACCACTGGCAGATCTTTTATGATTTAATGTTTTATGGTTTAAAACTCTAAAACTCTCTTGTTCAGTGACTCGTAAACATAGCACAGTGCACTGGAGGATGTCTTTGTTCGTGTCCGTCTTACTCCTGGCCCGACACCTCTTCCTTACTTCCCAACCCCTGGGAGAAGGAATATCGGAAGGCTGAGATATATCGCGGACCTTGTTGGCTAAACGTATGTTCCACCGAGCAATACTGTCGATGCAGTACAAGACGTTCCCTCCGCTTTGGAATGACGAAGTAAAGCTGTTTTCTTCGCCTATGATTGACGAACTATGACGTCACAACCATGTGACGTAGTCTCGTGAGAAGAGCGAAGTTTGAATGTCTTGAAGCGATCAGTTCGTCATCGCTATGGTATCACGGATCTTGTGACATTTTTCTGCGTAATAGGACGCAGTTCCCTGACGAGGATGGCGTTTTACGTTTTCCTTTTCTACTAGACTAGGAAGTTACTCCTCATGCGAACAGGACTTACCCTCGCAGCAGGCGTGTCGCGATGCTTAAGCTGGAAACAATCGAGCGCGTTTTCTTCCACGAGAGAAGCGGAAGTCAGACAAGTCGCATACAATCCTAGCTCTTCCTCTGGAATCTTATGCACTTTCAGGGAAGAAAGAGTTTGTCCACGTCGAAGGACGCAAAACCTAGACTTGGTAGTCACCAACCAATACGTCCAAGACCTTTCAGAAGTCGTATGTTTCCTAATAACTTATCCTGCAGTAACTGATGTTCGCTGGAGGTTTTTTTTTCGAAAGAAGGCGACGTGTCGGCACCAAAAATCGTATAAGACACGTAGTTCATCAAGGGAAAAGGTGCTCAGTTTACTTCCGTTCACGCTGCTTCTCCTCTCCCAGATTGGGGGAATGTCTAGTACTGTCCTCTGGGGACTAGCATTAGATACGTTCAGGTCGCGCACAAGGCGCGCTGGAAATGTCATAAGGTCTTTCCCAGGTCGCTCACGGGACTACGGTTGATGATCTCTCACAGCCATCGCTCATGCTTGAGTTGGCACACACGGTGCCCCGCGAGTGTAAGTTTGGTCTGAGCTAAAAGAGGTCAATTTCATCTCTTTTTGGCGTTTACGATTCTCGGGGGAAAAATTTCTCCTATAAGAATCTAAGGACAACCTTAGACCAAGAAAACGGTCTTCCGATAGTATCAGACAGCGTAGTTCTCCGATGCTCAGCAACGCTTCCTCGCAGAGATCAGTTCGTGTTACGTGAAGCGTTAGAGCAGACGCATGTGGCAGTCTGGTCTCTCTCTTACGGCAGACGCAGATGCCAGTCGGGTCTCTCCCTTACGCAGACGCCAGTTCTGGTCCCTCCCTCACGCAGTCGCAGACGCAGACGCCAGTCTGGTCATATGCTGGACTCTGACAGTCAAAGTTGATCCTTTCAACAAGTTGTCTCACCTTCGCAGTCTGCGGGACACGCGACTACCACTCATGCGGACGCATGCTACACGCGGACAGCTCTCGGCAAACTGACCAATCTGAAATCCCAAGCAACCTAGACGCATGTGTCAGCCTGGACATATGCTGGATAAGGTCAGTCAGGTTTTATTTTTTTTTTCCCGCATCATGATAGACTAACAGTTGCTTCTTTGCGCCACAGACCGGACACGATGCTGTCGCCTCCTCGTGGCACGCTGTAGATTTGCAACAGGCGGGACGCACACAGAGCGCTGTACCTACATGGCAAGGTTAACGCATACAGCAAGCTGACACCTTACAGCAATGTAAACACATGTGGCATTCTGGTCGCATGCTAGACTCATACAGTCAAGTCTTTTTCACTCTGGCCACGCAGCTAACGCTCTCTCGCGTCAAGCTTTTGGCTTGAAGTAAACACTCGCTGGTTACACGCGATCAGGTCTTAACCTCACAGCATGAGGTTCACGTTGTTGATGCTTCTTTTCAACAAGCCTAGCTTCAATATCGGTTTCTTGCGACCAATCTGGACACGTTTCGGGAGGCGGTATAGATCTTGACTCTCTCTCACGGCATGTTGAGCATATGCAGCATGCTGGAACCATACTAGACTCATGCTGGGCCCATGCTGGGTGCATGCTGGAAGCGTGCCATCAGACCATTTCCCTGTGTCAGGATTGCGAATGTCTTATTTTAAGCCATCAAGCTTTAGGTCTGGCTGCCTCCAGTATTCCGGAAAACCCCTAAGATCTAGAGGGTTGTTCGAAGGAAGCAGCTGAGGCTATCGCTTGTACAAAGGACTTTTACCTCAAGGTTTTGCAGCCCAAAGAGGAGGTTTTATGGAGTGGTGTAGAGCTAAAGCAGTCTCTTCATTTAGTAACTCTAAAACACAAGTGGCCTATTTCTTCTTAGACCTTAGATGAAAACACATTTTTTCCTCCTCGACCATCAAGGGGTACAGGAGTATGCGGGCAGCTGTCTTCAGACGCAGGAGATTGGATCTATCAAATAAAGACCTTATAGATCTTCTCAGATCGTTTGAGATGACTAAGAAGCGTCAGCAAGATTCGCCAGCCTGGAATTTAGAGGTTGTTTCTGGAGTTCCGCAGTAGTGACAGATTCGATCCTTTATACTCGGTTTCTTTTTTAAGATCTGACTTTGGAGACTTTTTTGAGTAAGTCTGGCAACAGTTGAGAGTCAGTGAAGTTCACTCTTTTAGCTAGAACATGGACTTCAGAAACGGATAAGCGATATGCACCTTGCAACTTGGATTCTTGGTCATAAACAAACGTCCTTCTCATCCATGGCCTAAATCTTTCGAGATCACTATTCTCTCGAATATGGTTTGTGAAGAGTTGAGGAGAGTTTTTTGTCCGGTTAAAACGATGAAGTTTTATCAGGATAGGACTAAAGGAGTTAAGAGACTATTCAGAGGCTCTTTGGTGCGCAGTCAAGAAGCCTACGCTACCTATGTCTAAAACAATCTATCATTTCTTATAGACTTTAATTACAAAGGCTCTCTCACACTGTGGTGAGACAGATCTTAAGCTGTCGAAAGAGTAAAGACTCATGAAGTTAGAGCTGTGGGAGCTTCTGTAACTTTTAAACCAAACTGTTCTCTGCAAAGCATCGTGCATACAGCCTTTTGAAGGGGTAATCCTGTATTCACCTTGCATTACTTATACCGTATCCAGTCTCTTTGTGAGGACGGCTACGTTTTGGGATCATTTGTAACAACGAGTGCAGTAGTAGGTGAAACATCCACCACTACATTTCCCTAAATTCCTAGTACCCCTGTTCTTCTCTTGGAACTTTTATATATGTTTTTATGATTGTACGTGAAGATTGGTCGGCAATCTTCCGCAATCTTTGATTTAGTCAGGTGGTCATTTTGTTCCTAGAGTGTACCTGGAACAAGGGTATTAGTTGAGGTCCTGTCATGTTATAGGTTATTGAACCGTTTGACAGCTCCTAGAGATCTTCAGCCCCCTGGGTGGACCGCTGGATCTCATAAGGATAGCAGACAGAATGAGACAGAGAACTATTGAAATCAGCTTCCTTATCAGGTACGAACCTCTTAAGTGAATTTCCAATTATGTTGCTGTCTCTGACCCGCCACCAAGGGTGTCAATCAGCCATTCTTATATAACCAGCGGGTAAGTTTTATGTTTAAAAATGATATTTGTTCCAACACGGAGTACTTACCTCGAACTACTTTCTTAGGAGTATCTGGTATCTCCTCCCAACCGACCAGAGTTTTGTGTAGTTTACCCTACTCCCGTTTTCTGTGAGGGTTAACCTCAGGCGAAGTGATACGCGCCCTGAGGCTAACCCCGGGTCAGGGAGCATGCTTTCTCAGGTCTTGACCTCCAGTAAGTTCTCTGGTTGCGTTGCGATAACATCTCGATGCTTTCCTTATCCCAGTGTGACCCTTTGTGTCTCGCGTGGTCTCCACGTGGTATACTTGTATCCTTCCCTTGTGTCTCCGCGGTCCCACGTGGTACCTTTGTGCTTCCCTTATTCCTTCCCTTGGGTTCCTGTGTCTTACGGTGTGTTACTAGTGTGTAATGGAGCATCCCCGCCGTTGTCCTGGGCCTATGGTCGGAAAATCGTGTGGTGCTTTTCTTTTGAAACAGGAGGTGGACGCGCACTCCTTGTGTTCGTCGTGTAGGGGCAGTGTGTGTTCCCCTATGGACACGTGCCCGAAGTGCGAATCATGGAACGAAGTTCAGTGGGTGTGCTTCGGCATGAAGGAGAAGGCGGCGACCAAGAGGTCCCCTAAGAAGGCGAGCATCTCCTCTCCCCTTACGTCTCAAGGAGTGTCGTCAGGGCGAGCCTCCATACCACCTTCCCCTACCCAGAGTAGGGGACGAGGTAAGTCCGTTGCGGGGAAGAAGCCGGCAGCTCTTCCCCAGGAGTCTGTATTGCAGGATAGTGGGGTAGTGGCGTCATTCCAGGCAAGTGAGGGGTCTGAGGGACGGGTGTGTGTTCTGAAGACGGAGCCCTGGTACCTGTAGGTCACGTCTCGTCAGATGACCCTATGTGGGGTATAAATGTTACTGCATCTTCTCCTGCCTCTTGGGCTTGCTTTTCAGGTACCTCTACAGCCGAGGGTGCCGTCGAGAAGGACGACTCACCCCCATCAGACTCCCTCGGGTGGGTACCTCCGAGGACACCCTACAAGTCCCCTTTGAGAATGGAGGAAGGCTTCGGAACCTGGTTTCCCCTCGAAGATCGCCCACGCTCCCCTTCAGCGCCGTCGACTACCTTACCAGACGTCTTCCTTCAGCCCTCGTCTTCCGCCGGTCGTCGGGTTATTCCTCCTGCTGAACTTCGCGCGACCACCCCGCCGGAGAGTTACGACGCATCGTCAGACTCGTCAGCCGTAACGAGTTCCTGTTCCTCGGAGGGCGGGGCCCGTAAGAAGTCCCATAGACGACGTGAGAGATCCCGGAGGAGACATTCTCGTTCCCGCTCACGCTCCAGGTCTCGCCACGGGGGTAGACGCTCCAGGTCCCCCAGAAGGAAGTTTAGGAGAAGTAGATCGCCTGGAGCAGAATGGGTGTTGGTCCCGCGTAGCAAGCTCCCCGAGTTCTCAGCAGTTCCGAGTTCGTCAGGTTGGCTACCTAGATCCAGAACCCCGGACAGATACGCTCCCAGCGGCAGATTCGACAGACGGAGGGATACGTCGTTTCCGGCCCCATCGGACAGGCGTAAGGCCACGAAGGTTCCGACTCAATCCGCCCAGCGAAGGGAGTCGCCCCTTCGGACTGGCAGCCTCGTCCCACCCTCCAAGGTGACTCATCACCGTCAGGAGAAGGAGAGACGGCTCCCCCCGTCGGGCAAGCCCACGGAAGCCAGATCCTCCACGACGAAGGAGAGACCTAGGACGGAGGCCCTCGCCACTACGGCAATGCCCGTCCTTCGTCCAGAGCCTCATACGGAGGCCCCCGCCAGAGGGGCTCTGTCACGAGCAGCGGATCACCCTACGGAGGAGATGGAGGACAACGCAGAGGGCGTAACTGCGGAGGTCTCTGCATACAGGAGAGTGATAGGGCTCATCAGACTGGTAGAGGCCCCTGTTCAACATAGACCATCCCTAGCACTACCGATTGCCAGGGATGTTAGGCTGGGTAGAGTGCATGTCAACAAGATCGTGGCCACCCATGCAGAAGCTCCCAAGACCCAAAGTTCCTCCAAGCTGCTCCAGGGCCTGAGGTCACAGAGCAAATTTTACCTTCCCGAGGGACAGCGACCAGGTGCCTGTAAGGTGGAACCAGCTCTCGAGGTGTTAGGCCAAGGAGGATCTGAAGATAGGGCTTCGTCGGCTCCGATCTGTTTCTCGCAGTCAGAGGCTACAATGATGGAGGAGATAGCCAAGGACCTGGTCAACGTGTCCTCCTGGCTGGACTGGTGGGCCTCCGCCCTTGTAGGAGTCCAGGCTTCCTACGACCTCTCGGTCCCGGAGAATCAGGCCCTACTGAAGGAGCTGATTAGCTCGGGAGGTAGGGCCTTGAAGTTTGTCTCCTATCAGTCTCTAGCTCAAGCCGCCAACTGGATCCTGCGGAGGAGGGATACAGTCCTTAATAAAATTACCAGACGGATTCCAGATAGAGAAGTGAGAGCCCTGAGAAACCTGCCACTGTGGGACAATTCCCTTTTCCCCCTGAAGGCAGCGGAAGATATAATGGAAAGGGTCAGAAAACAGAAGGACGTGGGTGATCTCAGACCCCAGTCAGTGAGAAGACCCATCCACACAAAAGGACCGCTTCCGATGCTCCTCCTCCGCCTCGGGCCTCGCCTAGCCAGCCCAGGAGAGACGCCCCAGCGACGGCTTGGTCACAACCTTCGCAGCCCTCCCGTAGGGGAACATCGTCAACCCAGTCCTCCTTTAGACCTTCCTACGCGGCAGCCAGGAGAGGGCGTGTAGGCCACTCCTCCAGAAGGAGATAGGGAGAGAGGCCCCCTACTCCTGCCCAAGCCTCAGGTGGGGGGATGCCTCAGACATTTTTGGCAAGCATGGAAAGACCACGGTGTAGACCCGTGGACCGTAACAGTTCTTAAAGAAGGGTACAGGCTACCCTTCTTAGCGGACCCTCCGTCCCTAATACCAGACCTACGGGCAGAGTGGTTGGCTCCAAAGGACCCCTTGAGGAGGACAGCTCTGCAAGAGGAAGTCTCGGCGATGCTGGCAAAAGGAGCGATAGAACCAGTCCAGGACCCGGGCCCAGGGTTCTACTGCAGACTCTTCCTGGTGGAGAAGGCAACAGGAGGTTGGAGGCCCGTCATAGACCTCTCAGCCCTCAACAAGTTTGTGTGCAAGACCGACTTCAAGATGGACACCCCGAAGTCGGTCCTGGCGTCCCTGAGGGAAGGGGACTTCATGATGTCCATAGACCTCAAGGACGCATACTTCCAAATCCCAGTACACCCCTCCAGCAGGAAGTACCTAAGGGTTAGATGGGGTGCCCAGACATTGCAGTTCAAGACCCTCTGCTTCAGGCTGTCCACAGCTCCTCAAGTCTTCACGAGGGTCTTCACAACAGTCTCAGTATGGGCACACGAACAGGGCATCCGCCTGATTCGGTACCTGGACGACTGGTTGTTACTTTCAGCCTCAGGGGAAGTACTGAGGGAGCAAGGCGCGAAGCTTCTGCGGTTCTGCAATGTCCTAGGCATCATCATCAACCTGGAGAAGTCTCAACTGATACCCTCCACCAGGATGACCTACCTCGGGAGGGTCTTGGACTCCCAGTTGGCGAGAGCCTTCCCTTCCGCGGAGAGACTAGACAACTTGGACTAGAGCCTCCGTCCCTTCCTGTCGGACCAGCCCAGGAGAGCGAAGGACTGGCAAAGATTGATAGGCCATCTCTTGTCGCTGGAAAAACTGGTCCCCCAGGGGAGGCTCAAGCTCAGGGGGGTCCAGTGGAATCTAAAGGAGCTCTGGAACCAGAGGGACTCCCCCCACAAAGTGATTCCTGTTCTCCCGGAAACAAAGGAAGTCCTGGAGTGGTGGCGCAGCAGATCGAACACACTCAAGGGAATGCCCTTCGCAGCCGACCCTCCCGAGATGCTCCTGTTCACAGATGCATCCAAGGGGGGGGGGGGGGTTGCCCACCTCCTCGGAAGGTCAGCAAGAGGAAAATGGACGGACAAGGAGACGGCTCAACACAAACGTCCTAGAAATGAGGGCAGTTTGAAGGGCGTGCCTAGAGTTCGTCAATCTACTCCGGGGGAACACCGTGGCACTGATGTGCGACAATGCCACGGTGGTGGCCTACATAAAGAAGTAGGGAGGACTAAAATCGAAGGAGTTGTGCGACCTCACTTTGGAACTTCTGGAATGGGCCGAGGTGGAGCAGATCAGGATCTCAGCAAGGTTCATTCCAGGAAAAAGGAACGTCCTAGCCGACGGCCCCAGCAGGATGGGACAAGTAGTAGGAGCCGAGTGGTCCTTACACCCAGTAGTGGCCTAAGTCATCATTCTAAAATGGGGGTCACCAGTGATGGACCTCTGTGCGACAAGACTGAATGCACAGCTCCCCGTGTTTTGTTCTCCTGTGCCAGACCCAAGAGCAGCGTTAGAGGACGCCTTCCAGCACCCTTGGGACAACCTCGACGTTTACGCCTTCCTTCCCTTCGGGATGCTCAGAAAGGTCCTCAACAGGCTGAAGCGAGCGGACAACCTGTGTATGACTTTGATAGCGCCCTGGTGGCCGGAGAGAGAGTGGTTCGTGGATCTAAAGGAACTGGCGCGCCTTCCATCTTGGCCCCTTCCGGACAGGCCAGACCTTCTCCGGCAGCTCCACTTTCAAAGGTCCCACGAGAACCCTCGGTCCCTACGCCTTCACGCGTGCAGGTTATCGAGCGTCTCCTGAGGAAGGAGGGATATTCTTCGAGAACAGCAGCAAGGATGTCAGGGTATCTGGGGCATTCATCAGCGGCAGTATACCAGGCAAAGTGGGCCACATTCACTAAGTGGTGCGTCTCGAGGAACATCAAACCATTCAGGGCCTCCATTTCAGAGATAGCGGACTTCCTAGTCTTATCTCAGGGACGAGGTAATCATGTCCATCCCACCCATCAAAGGAGTCCGGGCTGCTCTGGGTCAAATCTTCCTCCTGAAGGGCATCGACCTGAGTGCCTCCAGACATATCTTGATGCTCATCAGGAGCTTCGAACAATCGTGCCCCCTCAAGCCAGTAGGGTGCCCCTGTGGGACGTGGCCAGAGTCCTGAAGATACTGGCAGAACCTCCCTTTGAACCCCTAAAGGACATCTTGGACAAGAAACTCACCCTCAAGACAGTTTTTCTGTTAGCTCTGACATCAGCAAAACGGGTAGGGGAGTTGCACGGACTGTCGTACGAGGTGTCACACTCGAAGGGTTGGCGTGAGGCTACCTTCAGGTTCGTACCATCCTTCGTGGCAAAGACTCAGAATCCAGCCGTTTGGGATCCCAAGTTTGAAGAGTTCTCAGTGCCAGCAATCCCTCAATCGGACAACTCGAGGGATTTGCTGCAGTACCCTGTCAGGGCAGTACGAAAATGCTTAGAGAGGACAGCCAGACTTCGGCCCGAGATCAAGAGTCTGTTCGTCTCCTCGGGGCTAGTGAAGATGCCAGTCTCCAAGAATACTATCTCCTTCTGGCTATGGCAGGTGATTGTCAGGGCCTACAGTAGTGCAGGGGTCCCCCTTCCAGGAAAGCCCAGACCCCACGACATTA